>NC_060193.1:27188477-27509310 GCF_021184085.1 Oncorhynchus gorbuscha | reverse complement strand
CGTGTGTAACAGTCTAATTTTTTTAAACCGTCCCCTCGCGCGAACCAGGGACCTTCTGCACACATCAACAACAGTCACCCACGAAGCATCGTTACCCATCGCTCCACAAAGGCCGCGGCCCTTGCAGAGCAAGGGGAACTACTACTTCAAGGTCTCAGAGCAAGTGACGTAACCGATTGAAACGCTATTTAGTGCGCACCGCTAACTAAGCTAGCCGTTTCACATCCGTTACACTCACCCCCCTTTTGACCTTCCTCCTTTTTCCGCAGCAACCAGTAATCCGGGTCAACAGCATCAATGTAACATTATAATTTTAAACCGTCCCCTCGCCCATACCCGGGCGCGAACCAGGGACCTTCTGCACACATCAACAACAGTCACCCACGAAGCATCGTTACCCATCGCTCCACAAAAGCAGCGGCCCTTGCAGAGCAAGGGGAACTACTACTTCAAGGTCTCAGAGCAAGTGACATAACCGATTGAAACGCTATTTAGTGCGCACCGCTAACTAAGCTAGCCGTTTCACATCCGTTACACGTGTCCAGTATGAAGGAAGTTAGGGGTAGTTTCGCGGGCCAATGGTAACTACCATTAGCGCAATGGCTGGAAGTCTATGGGTAACTACCAGCATCCCTTTAAGTACTGAAACACTGAAGTAATGATGATGCACTCTATTCACATGTTCATCCGTTGTAGATGTAGAGCCGTGTACAGATTCAGAGTTTAATGTGCTACTCCTGTATTGAGTTTTCAGTCAATAAGAGAACGGGGTTAGGATAGAGTGAGTGAGTGAGTGAGTGAGTGAGTGAGTGGAGTGAGTGAGTGAGTGAGTGAGTGAGTGAGTGAGTGAGTGAGTGAGTGAGTGAGCGAGCGAGTGAGTGAGCGAGCGAGTGAGTGAGTGAGACAACGATGTGATTATTACAGAGAATGTTTTGTGAGGGAGAAGCGGAGCCTCAGACAACAGTGCCTACCCCATGCAATCCAAGTTGGATGTTGCTCTAGTACGCTTTGATCCAGAGCAGAGCTCAAATGGCCCTGATGTGTGGGAGCTGTACTTAGAGCGTAATACTCCAGGGGCAGGAACTATGTCAGATGTGCAGACAAGGTATGATTTGAACTGTGCTCCTCCGGGGAAGGGGAAGATACTATGTCCGAAAGGCATGTTAGGCCTACTCACTCTTCTGCCTCCAGGGAGTATAAAAAGGTCATAGTCATCTAGTAAAGTTACTGCTGATATTTATTTTGCTGCCTGAAAGGAAGAGCCATTGGGATAGGAATAATACACTTTTTGTTGCTACCTTCGAGGAAGCTATGGCAGGAGGAGTGATACAGTTGACTTAACTGCCTCTGCGGACGTAAAGTTGAAGCTAGTAAGCAATGTTGTTGCTTACCCCAAGGGCAGGAACTGTGAGAGATGTGCAGAGCAAGTACGATTATAAAATCTGTTGCCTCTAGAGAAGATACTACGACAGAATGGCGTATACCGTTTATGGCTGCCTCCGGGGAACGTAACATCTCAGATAGAGATATGTTATAGATGTTGCTGCCTCCGGGGAACGTAGCATCTCAGATAGAGATATGTTATAGATGTTGCTGCCTCCGGAAAAGGTACTATGGCAGAATGGC
The DNA here is from genome assembly GCF_021184085.1 of Oncorhynchus gorbuscha. Lineage (NCBI taxonomy): Eukaryota > Metazoa > Chordata > Actinopteri > Salmoniformes > Salmonidae > Oncorhynchus > Oncorhynchus gorbuscha. The sequence continues at coordinate 27,507,684 of NC_060193.1, read as the reverse complement.
ATCTAAGGCATACTTACTCTTCTGCCTCCAGAGAGGATAGTGGTTAAAGTCATTTAGTAAAGTAGGAGGTTATTGAGGTAGAATAGCTACTTTTAAATTACTGCTAGAAGACTAATTGGGAGAGGAGTGATACAATTGTTTTGCTGCCTCGGAGGAAGCTATGGCACGTCATCAGAACGCGTGCTCGGTTTGTTGTTTTGAGCGTTTTTGAAAAAGTCTTCCCTCGACAAATTGCAAGCTTGCTAATTACATGTGCTTATTTGAAAACAAATCTCAACCATTTGATGGCTGCCAAATATTTGATGAAGAAAGAAAAACTATAAAATTGAATTAGTCTAAATAAACAGTAGGATCATAAGCACATCATTTGTGGGGCTCTTAGATATGAATCTTAATATAGCCTATAGCCTCAAACGAAATACATGAGGGCCAAAGCGAAAAATGAAAAACTGTTTTTTAGAAATGTTTTGCAAATGTATAAATAAATAAAAACAGAAATACTTTATTTACGTCAGTATTTAGACCCTTAGCTTTGAATCAAAATTGAGCTCAGGTGCATCCTGTTTCTATTGATCATCCTTGAGATGTTTCTACAACTTGATTGGAGTCCACCTATGGGAAATTCAATTGATTGGACATGATTTGAAAAGGCACACAAGTGTCTATATAAGGTCCCACAGATGACAGTGCATGTCAGAGCAAAACCCAAGCCATGAGTTCGAAGGAACTGTCTGTAGAGCTCCAAGTCAGGATTGTGTAGAGGCATAGATCTGGGGAAGGGTACCAAAACATTTCTGCAGCATTGTAGGTCCCTAAGACTGGCCTCCATCATTCTTAAATATAAGAAGTTTGAAACCACCAAGACTCTTCATAGAGCTGGCCGCCAGCTCAAACTGAGCCATCGGTGGAGAAAGGCCTTTGTCAGGGAGGTGACCAATGGTCACTCTGACAGAGCTCCATAGTTCCTCTGTGGAGATGGGAGAACTTTCCAGAAGGACAACCATCTCTGCAGCACTCCACCAATCAGGCCTTTATGGTAGAGTGGCCAGACGGAAACCACTCCTCAGTAAAAGGCACATGACAGCCCGCTTGAAGTTTGCCAAAAGGCACCTAAAGACTCTCAGACCATGAGAAACAAGATTCTCTGGTCTGATTAAACAAATATTGAACTCTTTGGTCTGAATGTCAAGCGTTACATCTGGAGGAAACCTGGCACCATCGCTACGGTGAAGCATGGTGGTGGCAGCATCTTGCTCTGGGGATGTTTTTCCGAGCAGGGACTGGGAGAGTCAGGATCAAGGCAAAGATGAACGGAGCAAAGTACAGAGAGATCCTTGATGAAAACCTGCTTCAGAGCACTCAGGACCTCAGACTGACGCGAAGGTTCATCTTCCAACAGGACAATGACCCTAAGCACACAGACCAGACAACCCAGGGGTGGCATCGGGACAAGTCTCTGAATGTCCTTGAGTGGCCCAGCCAGAGCCCGGACTTGAACCCAATCGAGACCTGAAAATAGCTATGCAGGAATGCTCCCCATCCAACCTGACAGAGGTTGAGAAGATCTGCAAAGAGGAATGGGAGAAACTCCCAAAAATACAGGTGTGCCAAGCTTGTAGCATCCTACCCAAGAAGACTCGAGGCCGTAATCGCTGCCAAAGGTGCTTCAACAAAGTACTGAGTAAACGGTCTGAATACTTATGTAAAGGTCATATTTCAGTTTTTTCTACAGTTGCAAAATGTGTTTTTTATACTTTCCGAATGCACTGTATGTTTACATTTACATTTAAGTCATTTAGCAGACGCTCTTATCCAGAGCGACTTACAAATTGTATGTGTAGTAACTTTGATTATTACAATAGCAACATTGCTGCTACATAGGACTTCTATAATTTCATAATAATGAAGTTATTACATAAGTGGAATAAGGAAGTCACTATTCAGTGGTTACAAAAGTAGTTACAAAAACTCTGCTCATTGCTAGGCAATTAAAATGAAATTGCCAACGTATTATGTAACAATGTGCTAATAAAATGTTGCTCCAAAAGTAATTGCAGTTTTATTACACAGGCAAAAGAACAGTACTGTTAATGTTACTGAGAATACTAACAATAACAAATATAGCTATTAAGTGTTGAAAGGAAATTAAATATCCCAAAAGTGCCTTCTTGAATCAACGACAGCCAAGGGAAGTGGAAAATCATGTTAGTTTTGTATTCTGAGTAAACTATCCCTTTAAATACGCTATAGTGTTTGTTTGAAACAAGAACACTTACCCTCAGATGGACAAAGAGGTTTGAAGTTGTTTTAAGCATCCGACTTGCTGTTTGCAATGTCTGCAAACGGCTTTGAAATACTCTGCAGTATTTTCAGGTATCGTACAATTAATTGCAGCTTTCAACCTTTTCAGTGGCACGTTGACAGGGTCATTCAGTAGTTGAGCGTCGCAACTTATTAATACTTATCTGTAGAAAATATCATTGGTTAATTGGTTTGACCAGAGTATGTACACATTTACAAAATGTTCAGATAGAAATGCATTGTGCAGTTCAAATATGACTGTCAGATTGATTGGAATAGTATCGGAGATTGTGTGTACTCTATTCATTCAATTGTATTCTTCAATATGCCGTTTCAGATGCAGCCCTGCCGTTACTTGAAGGCAGCCAATCCAATAGTTTCTGAAAAGCAGTTGCTTTCTCAGATCCGTATTTACATTTTATTTTTTTAAAGAATAGTTGTAGTCATCTCGAAAGTAACTATTTGTTCCCTCTGGAAAATAGTTACTTTTTTATTGCATGTTTCTACATTTGTGCACCTATTTAGGATATATCACCATTAAGAGAATGATATTCATATCCATAATTATGCATGTCTGTGTAGTACAGATCAGGGACCCATGATGGAATTCTGTTATCGGGTGTAAATCCACTTCACTTACTGTGGTTCAATAACCAGAATCGTTTTTTTCAAACTCAAGGTGCCATGTCATTCCTTCTGCAGACATCTTTGAATCTTCATTTTCATCTTTGAAGGCCGGCGAGGGAGCACACGTGACAGTGAACGAAGGTTGATTTTACTGAAATGTTGTTACCAAACTTTGCATCTGCACAGTTCTTCCAGTAAATGTGTTTTTGAAAACATTTCTGTGGAAATTGTTAAAAGTAGTCCTTGTGTACAGAGCTGTAATGGTTTGTTCAACATTTAAATCAGTCGTTTTTGTTTGGCATACATTTTAAGTGAAGAATCGCAGTTTCGGAGCAATTCCGTTATTGTGGAATTGCCCCACAGTGAAACAGCATGGTGACAGAGGAAGGAGCCAGTCTGTACTTAGTGAGTGTTTGGGGAGAGTGTTTTTGGTGAGTGTTTGGGGAGAGCGTGTATCAAGATAATGTATTGGGTGTGTGTGTGTGTGCGCATTCACGTGTATGTACGTGCACGCCCGTGTGTACATACATGTGGGCGTGTATCTGTGTGTATGGCGGACTCACTGTTGTCGTAGATGGGCTGGGACACCACGGGCTCCAGAGGTCAGAGTTCCCCGGTAGGCAGAGTGATCCTCCTACACGTTCGCCTCAGGAACTGCAGCCAAAACACAACACAGTCAGACAAAGCCAATGGTGTGGCATCTGAAATTGGCTATATGGCACTGGCTGTATCCTTTAAGTTACGGTCAATTGAGGACAAAACATGATAAGCAAACAGGTAAACAAAGCATGAAAATGAGATTGGAGGAGTCAATTACTTTATGTAACTGGCATAATGTTATGACAGTGGACTGCCACGTACGGAGTGTGTGTGCGCGTTTGCATGTACTCACTGTTGAAGGGGTTGTTTTTGTGTCTGCAGCCTACAGGAAACTACCTCGTCCACATCCTTTTTCTTCACACACTGAATGCCCAGGTTCTGAAAACTGAGAGCAGACAGTAAGACAAGGGGTCAGAGTGAACGTGTGTGAAAGTGAGACACTGTAGATATCGAAACACAAGAGGGTGCTTATTCAACCATCCTCTGCTTCTGGCCTTTACAAATCAAGACTACACACACGTCCTCACACACATCCACACCTTCCCACAGATGTCATCTATGTCCTCTATCAAAATGTTGACAGGTGCACACTGCATCAAACAAACATTTAGTTACTTTGTATGTCATCACACATCCACACACACACACACACACACACACACAGACCTCCCCTCACATGCAGACACACACACGCGCGCCCAACACACAGAGTGATAGAAATCTCCTTACCTTGGTTCAAAGGGGGCTGTTCCCATCCATATATTTCTATGGAGACATAGAAATGTATGCATGAATCGAAAATAGGTCAGTAAAGAGGATCAACTGAAATCTTGAAAGTTTTTGCTCAACCATAAACAAATACACTACATGGCCAAAAGTGTGTGGACATCTGCTCATCATCAAACATCAGGTGGACTCCAATCAAGTAGAAACATTCCAAGGATGATCAATGGAAACAGGATGCACCTGAGCTCAATAACGAGTCTCATAGCAAAGAGTCTAAATACTTATGTAAATAAGGTATTTATGTTAAGTACTTTTAATACATTTGCAAAAATGTCTAAAAACCTGTTTTTGTTATGTCATTATGGGGTATTGTGTGCAGATCGATAAGCAAAAAATATAATTTAATACATTTTAGAATAAGGCGTCACGTAGCAAAATGTGGGAAAACAGAAGGGGTCTGAATACTTTCCGAATGCACTGTAATGTACATGTTGGGGGTGTTGGGTTTGCCACAACTCTGGGCGGAGTGTACCTCCGACTACATCGAGTCGACATTTGTAAAAGTGTACATTCTTAGGCACAATAAGGGTTATATGTTTGTCCCGTGTAGCCGAGGAAACAGTCGGTGGTTGTATTTGACAAAAGTTTAATTAAAATGTATGTATTTCAGCAAACAAAGAAAGGTACACAGCTATACGGGACAAACACAGACACAATAAGGGTTTAAGAACGTACATTTTTACAAATGTCGACTGACAGTGACTCGATGAGGTCGGAGGTTCAGTCAACTCCATTGATGTTTTGTACATCGAGGAGTTTAGAAAAACGTGGCTAATCTACAGTAAAACCATTTGTCCTGGTTCATGGAAAAATATTGGAAAGTTGTTTTGTTTTGATTGTTCATAGTCCCATGCCCCTCTCTTTCAAATTTGGAGTGGATCCCTTTTGTTTTAAATGGCCCATCTCTAAAGGAAAAGGGATGCCTTCCATGTTTAACACACCCAGCTTAGGCCAAACACCAGACCGGAAACTATGCTCCTTCCTTGATAGTCTATGGTCAATTCCGCTTCAACTGCAGATCAGAGCACCTGAAGGACACCGCTGGGTGAAAAAGATTCAATATGTATGGTGTTTGAGCATCGACTTGAATGTTATTACATGACATTAAATACTTTATAAAGCTTTCATGATTGCAGTCACCTTTGATGATTGCAGTCACCTTTGTCAATGATGTTCAACACCTAATAAAAGTGTGTAGTAATTATCTTTTAGACTCCCATTATTTCCTGTGTAAGCCAATTTAAAGAGTGCAGGAACCAATTGGCAATACATTTTAACAATTAGGATATATTGACAAGAGGTTCAAATGTGAAAGTGGGTGCTCATGCCCACTGTTACCAAAAAAGTCTCTTCAAAGCGAAAGCAAGGTAGTTTCAGCAAAATGACAATGCCACGAGCAGCACTGCAGATATTGAGATGAGTGATATGCACACCTTTGATTTGACAGTCACACGTAGTATCTGCGCATGTGCACGGGTTTGCCTCCCTGCTGTTTGAGCCAGGGTCTGGTTTAATGCAGGAACTTACAGGGGCTCAAGCCCATACAGGACCAAAGAGGCAAAAAAACAAAAACAAGACACGAGCCTGCTATATGTTCAAAATACATCAGAGAGGATCATTTAGCCCACATAGGATCAATAGTTTCAACAACAACAAAAAACAGTAGATTGGAAAACAGTCACTGGATGGTTTGTCAATACCATTGAAACTATTTCTTTAAAAAAAATATATACATTTGAATATTTGTAGCTCCTTTTTACGTTAACACCTGCAGTCAACTTGTGCAATACAGCGTTCTTCATTTCCCCTGTCACATAATTTTGCATTATGAAGTTTACCGGTAGTCCCCAGTTACAGGGTGTTTGTTTAGAAGCACACAACCACGAGAGACAGGAACCTGTAGCTCAGTTGGTAGAGCATGGCGCTTGTAACGCCAGGGTAGTGGGTTCGATTCCCGGGACCACCCATACGTAGAATCTATGCACACATGACTGTAAGTCGCTTTGGATAAAAGCGTCTGCTAAATGGCATATATTATTATTATTATTATTTGTACGGGTCCAGGTTTTGCAGCTCTTTCAGAACATCTGCTATCTGGATTTGGGTAAAGGAGAACCTGGAGAGGCTTGGGTGAGGAGCTACGGGGGGGGGGGGGATTGGAACATTGGGATGTTGAAACAGGAAAGGGACTTCCCCAAACGGTTGCCACAAAGTTGGGAGCACAGAATCATCTAGAATGTCATTGTATGCTGTAGCGTAGAGCTGTCCCCGGCTAAATAATCTTGGCCAACAGTTGTCCTACTCTCTCGACCAATTGATTGGGCAAAATGTTTAAACGTATTTTTCTATATATAGACAATCTATGTGTTTGAATTAAATCAACTACATATGCACTAAGCTTGTCTGATGCTATAGCATACTGTTTAATGAAATAATTAAGACACAAAAATGACTCAAGAAAGAGCCCAATAATCACACTGTGTTAAAGAAAATGACAGCGAAACGTTGTTTCGCTCTCCTACCTACTGCAGTGAAAAGCAAGCACAGCACAGTAAGTGTTTATTGTGCTGTTCGTGCTGAAGCTTCAACATCATTTCAGCCATTTTGTTTCTTACTTGTTTGTGACTGAAAAGTTCTGTTACCGAACTCCCTAATTTGTCTTGGGAAAACATTCTCTATTATTCTCTATCATTCTCTATTACCTCCATCTTGGCTCTCTTTACGTGAAACATGTAAGCATCGCATGCATGTGACCAATAGGGCCTGAACTATAATAATCACATAATCACATCAATAAATGTGTTATAACAAACTCTGAATAGAGTAAAACATAACAGCAAAATGTATGTGGAGGACGTGAAAAATAAACTCGAAATGGGCAAATGTTTACTGGTTGCTCAGGAGGAAAAGGGGAAGTCAGATCTGTGGCATTTGACTTAGTTGTGGACTAATTGAGATCAAGAAAACGGAGGGTATAGGAGCAAGCATTATATGTGCCAAACAGTTGCTATTAGATTACATTATTATTATTATCTTCTGACCATTTGGAACAGTGTACATGTAAATAACACAAAATAAATAAGTGTGAAAAAATATATATACACTACCGTTCAAAAGTTTGGGGTCATTTAGAAATGTCCTTGTTTTTGAAAGAAAAGCAATTTTTTTGTCCATTAAAAAAACATAAATTTGATCAGAAATACAGTGTAGACATTGTTAATGTTGTAAATGACTATTGTATCTCAAAACGGCTTATTTCTAATGGAATAATGGCAATGCAAATAGTCTATGTAGCCATTTGATTAGCTGTTCAGGAGTCTTATGACTTGGGAGTAGAAGCTATTTAGGAGTCTCTTGGACCCAGACTTGGCACTCTGGTACCGCTTGCCGTGCGGTAGCAGAGAGAACAGCCTATGGCTAGCGTGGCTGGAATCTTTGGCAATTTTTAGGGCCTTACTCTTATTCCGCCTGGTATAGAGGTCCTGGATGGAAGGAAGCTTGGCTCCAGTGATGTCCTGGGCCGTACGCACTACCCTCTATAGTGCCTTGCGGTCGGAGGCAGAGCAGTTGCCATCCCAGGCAGTGATGCAACCCTTCAGGATGCTCTCGATGGTGCAGCTGTAAACCTTTTGAGGATCTGATGACCCAAGCTAAAATCTTTTGAGTCTCCTGAGGGGGAGGTTTTGTCATACCCTCTTCATGTCTGTCTTGGTGTGCTTGGACCATGTTGGTTTGTTGGTAATGTGAACGCCAAGGAACTTGAAGCTCTCAACCTGCTCCACTTCAGCCTTGTGGATGAGAATGGGGGAGTACTCGGTCCTCCTTTTCCTGTAGTTCACAATCATCTCCTTTGTCTTGATCACGTTGAGGGATGGGTTGCTGTCCTTGCACCACACACCTCCTCCCTATAGTCTCGTCGTTGATAAGGCCTAACACTGTTGTGTCATCAGCAAACTTAATGATGGTGTTGGAGTAGTGCCTGGCTGTGCAGTCATGAGTGAACAGGGAGTATAGGAGGGGGCTGAGCACGCACCCTTGAGGGGCCCCTATGTTGAGGATCAGCGTGGAGGATATGTTGTTACCTACCCTTACCACCTGGTGGTGGCCCATCAGGAAGTCCAGGATCCAATTGCAGAGGGAGGTGATTAGTCCCAGGGTCCTTAGCTTAATGATGAGCTTTGAGGGCACTATGGTGTTGAACACTGAGCTGTAGTCAATGAATATCATTCTTGAATATCATTCTGTGTTCCTTTTGTCCAGGTGTGAAAGGGCAGTGTGGAGTGCAATAGAGATGGCATCATCTGTGGATCTGTTGGTGCGGTATGGAAATTGGAGTGGGTCTAGTGTTTCTGGGATAATGGTGTTGATGTGAGCCATGACCAGCCTTTCAAAGCATTTCATGGCTACAGACATGAGTGCTACAGGCCAGTAGTCATTTAGGCAGGTTAACTTAGTGTTCTTGGGCACAGGGACTATGGTGGATTGCTTAAAACATGTTGGTATTACGGACTGGGAGAGGTTGAAAATGTCAGTGAAGACACTTGCCAGTTGGTCAGCGCATGCTCGCAGTACAGGTCCTGGTATTCTGTCTGGCCCTGTGGCCTTGTGAATGTTGACCTGTTTAAAGGTCTTACATTGGATGCGGAGAGCGTGATCACTGTCTTCCAGAACAGCTGATGCTCTCATGCATGTTTCAGTGTTATTTGCCTCGAAGCAAGCATAGAAGTAGTTTAGCTCGTCTGGTAGGCACGTGTCACTGTGCAGCTCTTGGCTGTGCTTCCCTTTGTAGTCTGTAATGGTTTGCAAGCCCTGCCACATACGACGAGCATCAGAGCCGGTGTAGTACAATTTGATTTCAGTCCTGTATTGACGCCTTGCCTGTTTGATGGTTCGTCAGAATACATAGTGGGATTTCTTATAAGCTTCAGGTTTAGAGTCTAGCTCCTTGAAATCGGCAACACTAGCCTTTAGCTCAGTGCGGATGTTGCCTATAATCCATGGCTTCTGGTTGGGGTATGTATGTATGGTCACTGTGAGGACGACATCATTGATGCACTTATTGGTGAAGCCAATGACTGATGTGGTGTACTCCTCAATGCCATCGGAGGAATCCCGGAACATATTCCAGTCTGTGCTAGCAAAACAGTCTTGTGGTTTAGCATCTGCTTCACCTGACCACTTTTTTATTGATCGAGTCACTGGTGCTTCAAGCTTTAATTTTTCCTAGAATTTTTGATAGAATGATGGTAAGATTTACCAAATGGAGGGCGAGGGAGAGCTTTGTATGCATCTCTGTGTGTGGAGTAAAGGTGGTCCAGAGTTTTTCCCCTCTGGTTGCACATTTAACCTGCTGATAGAAATTTGGTAAAACTGATTTAAGTTTCCCTGCATTAAAGTCCCCAGCCACCAGGAGCGACACCTCTGGGTGTGCGTTTTCCTCTTTGCTTAAGGCGGAACACAGCTCATTGAGTGCGGTCTTAGTGCCAGCATCAGTCTGAGGCGGTATTGTAGACAGCTACGAAAAATACAGATGAAAACTCTCTAGGTAGATAGTGTGGTCTACAGTTTATCATCAGATAATCTATGTCAGGCGAGCAAAACCTTGAGACTTCCTTAGATATCATGCACCAGTTGTTATATACAAAAATACAGTCTGCCGCCCCTCGTCTTATCAGATGCCGCTGTACTCTCTTGCTACGTCATCACTTTGATGATGCTTCTACACCTGCATTGCTTGCTGTTTGGGGTTTGAGTCTGGGTTTCTGTACAGCCCTTTGAAATATCAGCTGATGTAAGAAGGGCTATATAAAATAGATTTGATTACCTTCCCTTTATTTAGCCCTCAGTAGCCTCAGTCATCAGGCAGTATTTGTTTGTTTTGATTCATGTTCTGTATGCTTATGTTTATCTGCATTTATCATTATTAAAGTCACCTTCTGCACCTTCATCCTGACTCCCGGCCTATACGTGAAAATGTCTTTCCTTTTTTAATGTTTGGCGTCAACATATTTTGCACTCAATTACAACAGTTGCCAAATAGCTTAAAATAAGTGTATCATCAAGGCAAACGGTGGCTACTTTGAAATCTCTTTTTTTTTATTCTGATTTGTTTAAACAATATTTTGGTTACTACATGATTCCATATCTGTTATTTCATGCTTTTGATGTCTCCACTCTATTCTACAATGTAGAAAATAGTTTTTTTTAAATAAAGTAAAACCCTGGATTGGGTAGTTGTGTCCAAACTTTTGACTGGTACTTTATACTTGTACAAAATATGACATTTTTCATTAAAGCAGCACTGAATAAGTACAAGGTTATGGTTTAAACGTGCTCATTGACCATGTAAAATAAACTGCCACTGATGTTCATATACCATACAGCAAAATGTAATAATGAAAACTGCACTGAGAATAAGCATAATTGACATAGTGATGGACAGAAATATATTGAGATACTGACTCTCAACTATTAACATGATATGGAAAGAGTCTTATTTTTAACTGATATATTAACAATGCATCTAATACATTCTAACATATTGTACATTTATAAACAGCAATATCCTTCCTGTTCCAAAGATGTATTGAACATTTTAACCTAAAATGACAAGTTACACTTGCAGATGTTGACATGGTAAAGCTGTACATAACGTTAAGATATCCCGTCACCAAGGTGAGTACTATAGGTCACACGTACACAGAGTATACAAAACATTAAGAACACTGGCTCTTTCCATGACATAAGACAAATCAGGTGAAAGCTATGATCCCATATTGATGCCAACTGTTAAATCCACTTCAAAATCAGTGTAGATGAAGGGTAGGAGACAGGGTAAAGAAGGATTTTTAAGCCTTGAGACATGGATTGTGTATGTGTGCCATTCGGAGGGTGAATGGGCAAGACTAAATGTAAGCGCCTTTGAATGTGGTATGGTGCCAGGCACACCGTTTTGTTGTCAAGAAATGCCATGCTGCAGGTTTTTCCACGCTCAACACTTTCCAGTGTGGTGTGTATCAAGAATGGTCCACCACCCAAAGGACATCCAGCCAACTTGACACGACTGTGGGAAGCATTGGAATCAACATGGGCCAGCATCCCTGTGGAACGCTTGACACCTTGTGGGGTCCATGCCCTGACGAATTGAGGCTGTTTCCGAGGGTAAAAGGGGGGGTGCAACTCAATATTAGGAAGGTGTTCCTAATGTTTTGTATACTCCGTGTATATCATCACCTAAGGCTTATGTACATTGAAATTGCAATCTTGCTTTATGGTGATATCCCACTACATTAGTATACCCACTCAAAGGAAAGTGGGGAAAATGCTAAACTCACCCTACTCCCCATAATAGAATAATGGTCACATTTTGTAATCAATTGATTGGTTGGCAGGTTCAACTCCTGGTCTGTTGGCTCAGCAATTTCTCCTTACCTCGAATATTTAGCCAATACCCACAGGGCACAAACTGGTTGAATCAACATTTCAACCACAGGATTATGTCATCAAATTTCAACATATACAACAAACCTTGTAATAAAATGTTGAAGTTAAAACAATGTCAGATCTTTAATTAACGTATAAGTAAAAACAACAGGCTGGGCAGCACTTCCTACTAGAGAATTGATCCATCAAAGCTACCCTTTGGTCTCCCATCCAGGGTTTTAACCAAGCCCAGCCCTGATTAGCTATGTTTGACACTGACCATTACCAATGTGCTATCGTGAGAATGATTGCTGAGAGATCTCCACTTTAAAACTAAATAGATTCACTGTTGCTATACGTCATTCCAAAGAGTAGGTTTAACAGAGCAAATGAAATGTGACCATACTTTATCGCTTTTATCATCAATGATGCTATTTAGGCCTGTATAGCATCTGCAAAGTCATCAACAGCCATGGTTGGAATTCAACACATCATTCAACTAAAAATAGACCATCCAAAAAGGCCTAGGCTTTCAAGCTCTGGTTTGATTTCAAATGTAATGCTATTTAGAGGACGAACAGGACTAAATCAAATGAAACTTTTCACGTTTGAATTGATTTCGTCCTATTCTCTAACTGAATGACTGAAGTGGAGTCATTTAGAAACCCTGACGCTCGTTTGGGACCAGAAGGAAAAGCCACTGCCTTTGGAGATCAGAAACAAGCCTGGGCTTATACACAACCCAGTGGGGGTGTATCTTTAGGGGTGACAAAAAGGGACGATTCAGCTCATCCTCGGGCGTTGCAATTGCTCACATACTGGCAGATACAAAACGGGCTACTTCCCTGTAGCTCTCCCTTCCCTCTGTTAATTGTGTACAGGCAGGGTTCTGCAGCTGTCCTAATAAGCATGTCCACAATCCACATAGGGAAGAGAGCAGAAAGCATCACTTTCAGACTCTTCTAATTGCCAGCCTTCAAATGACTGTCCTTTGAAGCCCTTTAGAATAGCATAAAAGTTACAAAAGGGAAGTTGGGTTGGAAGGGAGCTTGGCCAGTTGCATAAATCTTAAGTGTTTCCCGTAAGGGTTTACCTTTTGGACTAATTTCCACTTACCTAAGGGAATTGTTTAAGGGCGTTGCATAGAGCCGCTCAAATATTTCCTTAGTTAAGGGCATACTTATGGGGTTTTAGGGTAGTTTGAAGGCACGTATAGCGGAAGGAGTATCTGGTTACCATGGAGATTCACTGACTAAACATCTCAAAGAGATCGCTTTCATTTTGTGAGATGGCAAAATAGAACTTCTACAATCAACACAGGATAACCAAATTGCTTCAGATAATAAACCACTTCCTTGTAGTTACTTTTTTTCTCAACTTGTTTATATTATTTTCTCGTGCGTCAAGCTAGCTTACAGAGTACAGTGGGGCAAAAAAGTATTTAGTCAGCCACCAAATTGTGCAAGTTCTCCCACTTAAAGATGAGAGAGGCCTGTAATTTTCATCATGGGTACACTTCATGTCACGCCTTGGTCATTGTATTTTCGTTATATATTTGATCAGGCCAGGGTGTGACATGGGTTTATGTTATATTGTATGTTCGTATTGGGGTTTGTAGTATTTGGGATCGCGGCTGATTAGGGGTGTTGTATAGGCTTGGCTGCCTGAGGCGGTTCTCAATCAGAGTCAGGTGATTCTCGTCGTCTCTGATTGGGAACCGTATTTAGGTAGCCTGGGTTTCGCTGTGTATTTCGTGGGTGATTGTTCCTGTCTTTGTGTCGTTTCACCAGATAGGCTGTATGTAATAGGTTTCACGTTCCGTTTGTTGTTTTTGTATATGTATAAGTTATTTCATTTATCACGATCTTTGTTCATTAAAGACATGAGTAACCACTACGCTGCATTTCGGTCCGACTCTCATTCTACAAACGAAGAACGCCGTTACACTTCAACTATGACAGACAAAATGAGAGAGAAAAAATCCAGGAAATCACATTGTAGGATTTTTTATGAATTTATTTGCAAATTATGGTGGAATATAAGTATTTGGTCACCTACAAACAAGCAAGATTTCTGGCTCTCACAGACCTGTAACTTCTTCTTTAAGAGGCTCCTCTGTCCTCCACTCGTTACCTGTATTAATGGCACCTGTTTGAACTTGTTATCAGTATAAAATACACCTGTCCACAACCTCAAACAGTCACACTCCAAACTCCACTATGGCCAAGACCAAAGAGATGTCAAAGGACACCAGAAACAAAATTGTAGACCTGCACCAGGCTGGGAAGACTGATCTGCAATAGGTAAGCAGCTTGGTTTGAAGAAATCAACTGTGGGAGCAATTATTAGGAAATGGAAGACATACAAGACCACTGATAATCTCCCTCGATCTGGGGCGCCACGTAAGACTCACCCCGTGGGGTCAATATGATCACAAGAAAGGTGAGCAAAAATCCCAGAACCACACAGGGGAAACCTAGTGAAGGACCTGCAGAGAGCTGGGACCAAAGTAACAAAGCCTACCATCAATAACACCCTACGAACCTTGTGAAGACTTACAGAAAACTTTGACCTCTGTCATTGCCAACAAAGGGTATATAACAAAGTATTGAGATAAACTTTTGTTATTGACCAAATACTTATTTTCCACCATAATTTGCAAATAAATTCAGTAAAAATCCTACAATGTGATTTTCTGGATTTTTCTTTCTCATTTTGTCTGTCATAGTTGAAGTGTACCTATGACGAAAATACAGGCCTCTCATCTTTTTAAGTGGGAGAACTTGCACAATTGGTGGCTGACTAAATACTTTTTTGCCCCACTGTAGCTGGAGCTAACTAGCCAGCTAGCTCTGTAGCCATGGATCGTGCACCTTCCATTGTTTAGCTAAGTAGCTAGCTGGTTGACGTTTTCCTTTTGTAACCAGAGCAGATGAAAATCAACATTCACCTCTATACATGTCGTTTCCATTGATAACCATACATAATGAGGCAGTTAAGGGACCTCGTGGACACCCTTAACTTTTGTACTTAATTTAAAACAGGGAAAATTCACACATCTTGTGCAACTGACTTAAAGTTACAGGAAAATACAAGGGGGAAATTAACTTAAGTTGTTTTATGCAACCGGGCCCAGGATCTCAAGGGCACAGATAAAAGTAGTCTACCAGGGGGATTATGTCAGTAAACATGTCAGTCAAATCACACAGTTGTCTCTTAGGTCTGATGTCCAGGCACAAAACTGTATTGGTTGCCACTGTTCAGGATGGACATGAGACGGTCTTCGTCCATGGAGCTTAAGACGTCCAGGTCGTCAAGGGCGGCCGGCTGGCTGGCGTTGCCGGGGGAACTCTCCATCACGCCCTCGTTCTGGAGCAGGCTGACAATGCTGTTAGGGTAGTTCATCCAGGTGCTGCCGCCACAGCCGGTGTGGTGGTTGGCTGGGTCTGCTTGGTTCTGGGCCGCGTTGTTGGCCACAGTGTTGGTGGAGGGTAAGTGGCAGGGTTCCTGAGGGGCTGACGCCTCACTGCTCTTTGGCCCTTCTCCAGCCAGACAACTCTGGCCCAGCATAGCCTGGAATTCTTCAATGTTTATACTATCTAGAGTCCCTGGCGCTTGTGCCTCAGAAAAGCTGGGGAATTCGGGTAGCTCCTCATCCACCTTGAACTGGGAGCCTTGGACCCCGAAGGTAGAGGTGGGCTCTGGTGTAGGGGCTGCACTCACCGGCTCCTGGGGACAAGCAAAGTTGTGGAAAGCGAATCCGTTGAAGTCCAACAGGTTTACGGTGGGAAAGGCCTGGGAGGAGGCGGCTGCGGCTGCAGAGGCCTGGGGGTTGGTGGTGAAGCTGGCCACGGGGGTGGCTTTGGGCTGCGAGTCCAGAGTCAGGCTGTTGAGGAACTTCCAGGTCTCGGCTGCGGTGGAGGAGGCTTCTGCTTTGGGCTGGGTTTGAAACAACTTGCCTGGCTGGGGGCCGTTGTAGTAGGGCTGGGGCTTCACAGAGAAGGCACTAGGGGGCGCCACTGGGTTCATCACTGCAAGAGAAACACAGTCAATGCCACTGTCCCTTACCCAATTCTGTATACTGGCAAATGTACAAATAAACGTAGGGTCCCTTAACAGTAGTATCTATGTTAACTTTTAATAACATATAGAATGTTACATATAGAACAACACCCTTTACCGTATTAACACACCCATTAATAATAAACAGCCAAATAAATAGTATGGTTTACCAGGCTGGCTAGCTGCTGGCTTGGCGGTGACTGTTCTCCTGGCAATGTTGAACGGCCTCGTCTCTGCTGACATGGTCCCTGGAATTCAAACATACACCATCACACACTAAAACCATCAGAGGACACAGCTGTCTAGTTCAGCGACATGGATCATTTTAGACACTTACCCGACATCAGGGACCCCAGCTTCAGATTCTGTAACATTCCCTCTGTCCGTTTTCTCTTCTCCATCAGTCTATATTCATCTGTACAGTGAAAGATTCTAGAGTTAGCCTGGGTAAAATGTTTTGCATGACAACCACACAGGCCACAGGAGTTATGCCATAGAAAACAAAGTGGATCGCCATCGCAACAACGGAAAGGGAAGTGACCTGGGTCAGAGGGCAGGAACTGGAAGTCCATTGGCTCGCTGACCTCACGATCCGAGGGCCTGCGGAGCTGCATCTTCACTCGGATTGGCTCGGTCAGGTTGGTGTCGCAGTAGGGCGGGGTGCAGAACACAATGGCCACCTGCCTGTGTACGTCCGCTTGGGAGAAGGTGCCCTTCCCCTCCCACGAGCCCTGGAAGAACCGCACCTCGATGTCCTCTGTGGAGGGGAGAAAGAATGGGGTGGGAGAGGGGATGGGAAGGAGGGGTGGGAGAGGGGATGGGAAGGAGGAGGGGTGGGAGAGGGGATGGGAAGGAGGAGGGGTGGGAGAGGGGATGGGAAGGAGGAGGGGTGGGACAGTGAGATGTGAGAGACCGGCTTAGAATCAATTCCCCCAGCCGATCTAACTGACTTGGTAACATTCTGTAACAACATTCTTTCATTGGCCCCCTTTTTACATGTCATACAGGAAGGATATAGAACCAATGAACTAGGTTAAGTTTGACCAATTAAACAAGTGGTTACCAGTGGGCTTATATACACACAATACTTTCAAATCTGTGTCTGGCAAAGAGGAACTACAACAACAAAAAGACATACATGAACAAAGCCGCTGGCGTAAGGTTAAAGAAACTAAAAGGCTCAACTCATTAATGCCAACAAAAATAGAAGCGTGTGTGTGTGTGTGTGTGTGTGTGTGTGTGTGTGTGTGTGTGTGTGTGTGTGTGTGTGTGTGTGTGTGTGACAGAAACCTTTTTGCACTTTGTCACAAAGTAAGAAGATCTCATCCCCCCCTATGCAGCTTCCAGAGTTTCTGTTCACTCGACAGATCTTCAGTTCTGCTGTGTTGGGTGCTCCTGCGAGACAGAAACGATAGAGATGGAGTGTGAAGGGGCTTCATGAATGAGTGAAACTGACACGGAGTCAAATGTGAAACATATGTTTTGGCACTGTTTAACTGTTGGAAGTTCTTTGGAAATATGTTGTTGAGTTCTTAGGAAAATGATGTCCCGCTCTCATGCTCTGTGGTTATAACCCAAATGTCCACATTTCTTTTCAAGAAATGCAATTTGAGCAGTTTCAACAGCTGTGAAGAAGGGGGGGGGGACACTCTCAAAAGCTGGTTTGAACCGAACGTTGTACTGTGCAGGCTTGGGGTTTTAATGTACAACAACATTTGTATATTAGTAAGATCACCTGCCAAAATTGTGGGGTGTGTATGATTGTGTGTGTGTGTCAGAGAGGATGTGTGTGAGAGTGGGAGTAAGTGAGAGAGGGTGTGGGAGGAAGGGAAGAGCACGTAGGCCTATGTGTGTAAAGTTACCTGAACACTAGATGGTTAGTGTTTTCATAACATTGTCAGACAATTTTAAAAGCTCTTTGTATCCATAAAGCCAGGTCTTTTTTTTCCCTATAGTCACACCCATTTAGAATGGCTGAAGCTTTAACAGTACTTAAAAAGGTGTGTGTAAGGAAAGAAAAGTGTGTGTGCAAGTGTTAAACAACAAGGGCATTGATGAGAGGAAGCAGGCCGACTTAAAACATTGGGAGCATCAATAGCTGAATGTTCCAGTGACTTCTGTGTTGTTAATGGGGAAAATGTTCAAACGTTCTGATGTAGATCCTTCTGTGTTGTTAATGGGGAAAATGTTCAAACGTTCTGATGTAGATCCTTCTGTGTTGTTAATGGGGAAAATGTTCAAACGTTCTGATGTAGATCCTTCTGTGTTGTTAATGGGGGAAAATGTTCAAACGTTCTGATGTAGATCCTTCTGTGTTGTTAATGGGGGAAAATGTTCAAACGTTCTGATGTAGATCCTTCTGTGTTGTTAATGGGGAAAATGTTCAAACGTTCTGATGTAGATCCTTCTGTGTTGTTAATGGGGAAAATGTTCAAACGTTCTGATGTAGATCCTTCTGTGTTGTTAATGGGGAAAATGTTCAAACGTTCTGATGTAGATCCTTCTGTGTTGTTAATGGGGAAAATGTTCAAACGTTCTGATGTAGATCCTTCTGTGTTGTTAATGGGGAAAATGTTCAAACGTTCTGATGTAGATCCTTCTGTGTTCCTGACACTTACAGTCAACGCATCGTTTGCCTGCTATTTAATGCACTGATGATCAAATAGAAAGACAAAAAAAACGTATTTAGCGCCAAATTTGAGCAAATTCAAAAACTGTGATCCATCGCAATTTACTCATGCCATTAACTCGCTTATTAGAAACGTTTGACAGCCCAAATGTGAATATACATGTACGCAATTTGTTTTGCGTTTACCGTGATTCTTGTATTTATTCTTTCGGTTTTTCCTCCTCTTTTTGTGTGATTTTGCTCCCTCTGGGTTACTGCTTGTATGTACACAATAAAACAGGAACACCCAGGACAGAACAGTGACAGACGAGGGAGTCAGTGTGTACTCGGTGAGCGTTTGGTGTGTGTGTAGCAGACTCACTGTTGTCGTAGATGGGCTGGGACACCACGGGCTCCAGAGGGCAGAGTTCCCCGGTAGGCAGAGTGATCGAGGCCTGGAAACACAGCCTCACTGCATTTAGGTCAAACTCCTCCCACATGTTTGCCTCAGGAACTGCAGGCAAAACAGCACATCAGACACAAAGCAAATTGGTGTGGCATCGGAGATAGGATAGGATACAGTCGGTATCAGATAGCCAGTAAGTCACAGTCAACAGAGGGAAAATAAATTCCGACTCACATGGTATTATTGGAATTAACCAAGGTAAACAAACATGAAAATTAGATTGGAGGAGTGAATTATATAACTGGTATAATGTTATGACAGTGGATTGTCACGTACGGTGTGTGTGTGTTTTTGGTTTACCGATCCTTATGGGGACCAGAAGTACTCACAAGGACAGTAAAATAAGGACAATTCGGACAAGTGGGGACAGTTCGCCAGTCCCCACAAGGAAAAAGGCTATTTTAAGCGTAGGGGTCAGGAGTTAGAGAAAATATCATTTTGAAAGGGAATCAATTGTTCGGTACCCACAAGGATAGTAAAACAAATGTGTGTGTGCTCACTGTTGAAGGGGTTGTTTTGGGTCTGCAGCCTACAGGAAACTGCCTCGGCCACATCCTTTTTCTTCACACACTGAATGCCCAGGTTCTGAAAACTGAGAGCAGACAGTAAGACAAGGGGTCAGAGTGAACGTGTGTGAAAGTGAGACACTGTAGATATCGACACACAAGAGGGTGCTTATTCAACCATCCTCTGCTTCTGGCCTTTACAAACGAAGACTATGTGAAACAACTTATCCTGAATGGTTATATAAATCATTAACTGGTACCCTTTCGTCATCCAAGTATATGTCCTCTATCAAGATGTTGGCAGGTACACTCTGCACAAAACAAACATTATGTTTCTTTGTATTTCATCACACCCCCACCCACTAACAAATCTGCCCACACACACACACAGGTACACACATATCCACACCTGTCTAGTAATTTTCACAGACCTGCCCTCACACCCACCCTCAAGCCCCAAACACACACACAGGGACCCTCCGTCTAACCTGTGCACTCGTCTCTCCTGCAGGTCTGCCTCATAGTAACCATGTTTGCAGTCTTTCCCCACCAGTTCGTGGGGGTGGGGCTTGTGAGGTGGGTTCTTGGTCACCAAGGAGACGCGGACACGCAGGGGGCCATTGTAGTTGTGCACCTGCATGGGACCAGCCAGGTTAGCAGAATGAGTATCATCACTCACCTTAGAATCTCCACCACTTCCTTATCACCTTCAAATCTCTATAAATCAAGTGTCGTAAAGCATAATGCAGTACTGATTAGACTGCTATACCATGGTTATAACTAGACAAAACGTCTCGTTTGTATAACAAATCTTACTTTGATTAATAGTTGAGCCATCGACTATCTCAGAATATATGGTGACTTAGCTACAATTATTAAAGGGATACATCAAGATTTTGGCAATGATGCCCTTCATCTACTTCCCAGAGTCAGATGAACTTGTGGATAGCATTTTTATGTCTCTGCGTACAGTTTGAAGGAAGTTGCTAGCTAGTGCTAGCACAATTGCTACCTAGCGCTAGCGCAATGACTGGAAGTCTATGGGTATCCACTACCGATAGACTTCGTCATTGAACTAGTTAGCATTGGCTCGAGAAATCGACCTCTAACTTCCTTCATACTGGATACAGAGACATACAAATGGTACCCACGAGTTAATCTAAAACTGGTGAAGTAGATAAAGGGGCTCATTGCCAAAATTACGAAGTATCCCTTTAAGGTCTCGGAATGAATTCATTAAGCTACAGAGTAAACAATGGCATGGAATCATTAGAAAATGACAGGTTGATTATCTGTGTGATTAAAGGGCGCCCTCACCTTAATGGCGGGGTGTGTCTTGGTGGTGTCATTGCTCTTCTCTCCCGGGGTGCTTCCCGCAGAGCGCCCCTCACACTTGTACCTGAACCTCATGCCCCTCTGCTTGGGCTGTTCAATGATCTCAATGAAGGGATTACCTGCACACACACAGAGAGAGAGACAGATATGAGATTATATATATATATATGAGATTATATATATATACATATACATACACATATACATATATATATATATACATATACATATACATATATACATATATATATACACATACACATACACATATATATACACATATACATACACATATATATATACATATATACATATATACATATATATATGGAGAGAGATAGATAGATATATATATATATCATAGAGAGAGGGGGGAGCACAATGTAATGAAGGTCCTAGTGCACCTCTAAACTATCACAATGTAATGTACCTAAAGCAGTGTTGAGCTTTCGCAACAGCTGTGATTCATCATGTTTGTATGTGTTTTAAAGCAAAGCTGAAGATCCAAGTCAATACATTCATGAGGGAGAAGCCAAAAAGTTGACTCACTGATTGTCACCCATCAACATGAACAGGAAACAGTTACACAAGAGTGATAGAAATCGCATTACCTTGGTTCAAAGGGGGCTGTTCCCATCCATAAATTCCTAAGGAGATGGGAGGAATTGACAAACATTTAGTATAAGAAAGAAATCCGTAAGAAAGGATGATAAATCAAAATCCACAACCTATAATTTCCCTCTACTCTCTGGTAAGTAAAGGCCCACAGGAACTGGTGCCATTGAAGATCACAACAGTTCAGCACAGATCTGCGATAGAGATTCATCTCCTCCATATGCAGAAGGGTGTTAACTAACAGTAGAAGTCAATAGGTTTGCATTGAAAACACTGGAGGTTGATCTTAAACACAATAGCAGACAAGGCATAATCGCTCATAATGTTTGACCTGCCAGGATTGCCCTGTAAGTGTACGGCGAATGAATAAAGAAACATATTTAGACAGGGACAATAAAAGGTCTCAGATTACATGGCTCCTATTGTGTCTGTGAGCAGAGTTCAATTTAACACATCTTCACTAAATGCACTGCCCTGGTACATGGAAAAAGACTGTCCTGATTCATATTAAAAGACTCTCCTGTTTCATAGAAAAAGACTCTCCTAGTTCATATTAAAATACTGTCCTGGTTCATAGAAAAGAAGACTGTCCTGGTTCATAGAAAAATACTATCCTAGTTCATAGAAAAATACTATCCTAGTTCATAGAAAAATACTATCCTAGTTCATAGAAAAATACTATCCTAGTCCATAGAAAAATACTATCCTAGTTCATAGAAAAATACTATCCTAGTTCATAGAAAAATACTATCCTAGTTCATAGAAAAATACTATCCTAGTTCATAGAAAAATACTATCCTAGTTCATAGAAAAAGACGCTCCTAGTTCATATTAAAAGACTGTCCTGGTTCATAGAAAAAGACTGTCCTGGTTCATAGAAAAATACTCCCCTAGTTCATATTAAAAGACTATCCTGGTTCATAGAAAAAGACTCTCCTAGTTCATATTAAAAGACTGTCCTGGTTCATAGAAAAATACTGGAAACTTGATTTGTGGCGCTTGTTCATAGCCCCTCCCACCACTGTTTCGTGGATGACTTTTCTTTGAAATGGCCACTCTAAGAGAAAGGGATGCCTTCCATGTTTGTTGATTGTCGACCTTCAAGTCTACAACGTAACTTTTCGTAATGTCATATTGTTGCGTGGCTTTATTAACAAGCTATTAACCTATATATACGCACAAAACATTGATGACGTAGGATAATTTCATAACGTTACATTGCAAACGTTTACCCACAGCTAGCATACGTTCATAATTTATTTTACGATGTAATCTCGGGTACAACGGCGTCCCCTGATCAATTAAGTGTCAAAATTGTATATATTTTCATAGGCCTACGAGTTAAATATTACCTTGCGGCGAAAGTAAAACATCTTGGACAATCACATAGGCGCTTGACTGCCGTTCTACTCTAATGTTTGGATAATAAATATTTTTAAATCATCCACAATGAACATAGTTCTACTATATATGATGTGCAATTCTAGAGCTATGGCCTAATAGACGTAGGCCTATCTACTTCCTAGTACAGTGCTGGCAAGTCAGCGCCAATTATCTCCATTATTTTGTATTGACTCTTCCTGACGTAGTACAAGACCAATGGTATGCGGGCTTCACCCTTGTGAGCAAAACAAATTGCTAAGTTTTCCACGACACTCCAACATGCATTTACCTTGCGGATCAGTTTGTAAACAAACTTACCATCCATTTCCAACGTCGGCCACCGTGATTAATCGAATAGCCTTTTCCCTATAGGTTGTTTGTCCCTTAAACACCGTGTCACCTTCTCTTGACAGCTTGTTCTTTCGCCTCCCTCTCGCCACCCCCAACTTCGAGACTCCAATGCAACTTACCACCTCCCCCTCAAATGGTGCGGAAATACCCAAATGACGTCGGGCCTATGTTAAAGGGGCAATCTGTAGTTGCTACATCCATTATTTGATTTCTAATTCATTATTTGCACCCATCGATTCTTGAAAATTAAACTTAGAAATTGCCTCATGAGCTTAGTTCAACTCTCCAAACCCCATCGTAACCCCAAATATAAGCTTGTTTTCCTTGTAAACACAGTCAACTTAAACACTATAGCCACAAAACATGGATAAACAAAATGTTGACATCATGGATGGTCAGTTGCATCCATCGCTCTATGAATTTGAAAATGCTCTAATTTCTCCCCCCCCCCCCCCCCCCACGCTTTCTACGGTAACATGGGAAGGGAAACGCTTTCACTTGTTTTAATGCTTATTGCTGCTTTAAAAACTATATAGTACAATGCCAAACAAGTAGCCTACACAAATAATCATATTCTGTTTTTTTATTAAACATTAAATCTTGAATGAATCCAATTAACCGAAAAGTACCCAATTGTCATACTTGAGGAAAGGTAAAGATACCTTAATATAAAATGTGAAAGTCACTCAGTAAAATACTGCTTGAGTAAAAGTCTAAAAGTATTTGATTTTAAATATACTTAAATATCAAAAGTAAATAGAATTGCTAAAATATACTTAAGTATCGAAAGTAAAAGTACAAATATTTTTAAAAAATCATTATATTAAGCAGACCAGACAGCACAATTTCTTTCTTTTTTAATGTATGGTCAGCCAGAGGCACACTCCAACACTCAGACATAATTTATAAACAAAGCATTTGTGTTTAGTGATTCCTCCAGATCAGATTCAGCAGGGATGACCAGGGATGTTCTAATGATAAGTGTATGTATTGGACCATGTTCTGTCCTGCTAAGAATTTAAAATGTAACGAGTACTTTTGGGTGTCAGGGAAAATGTATGGAGTAAAAATAACATTATTTTCTTTAGTGATGTAGTGAAGTAAAAGTTGTAAAAAATATAAATAGTTAACAGGTGTGCCTTGTTAAAAGTTCATTTGTGGAATTTCTTTCCTTCTTTTAATGTGGTTGAGCCAATCAGTTGTGTTGTGACAAGGTAGGGGTGGTGTACGAAGATAGCCCTATTTGGTAAAAGATCAAGTCCATATTATGGCAAGAACAGCTCAAATAAGCAAAAAGAAACGACAGTCCATCATTACTTTAAGACATGAAGGTCAGTCCATCCCAGAAAATATCAAGAACTTTCAAAGTTTCTTCAAGTGCAGTCTCAAAAACCATGAAGCGCTATGATTATACTGGCTCTCATGAGGACCGCCACAGAAAAGACTGAGTTACCTCTGCTGCAGATGATAAGTTCAATAGAGTTAACTGCACCTCAGAAATTGCAGCCCAAATTAATTCTTCACAGAGTTCAAGTAACAGACACATCTCAACATCAACTGTTCAGAGGAGACTGCGTGAATCAGGCCTTCATGGACATCAATAAGAAGAGAAGAAGAGACTTGCTTGGGCAAACAAACATGAGCGCTGAACATTAGACTGGAGGAAATCTGTCCTTTGGTCTGATGAGTCCAAATGTGAGATTTTTGGTCTTTGTGAGACGCAGAGTAGGTGAACGGATGATCTCCGCATGTGTGGTTCCCACCGGGAAACATGGATGAGGAGGTGTGATGGTGTGGGATGCTTTGCTGGTGACACTGTCTGTGATTTATTTAGAATTCAAGGCACACTTAACCAGCATGTCTTCCACAGCATTCTGTAGCAATACGCCATCCCATCTGATTTGTGCTTAGTGGGAATATCATTTGTTTTTAAACAGGACAATGACCCAACACACCTCCAGTCTGTGTAAGGGCTATTTGACCAAGAAGGAGAGTGATGGAGTGCTGCATCAGATGATCTGGCCTCCACAATCAAACAACCTCAACCCAATTGAGATGGTTTGGGATGAGTTGGACCGGAGAATGAAGGAAAAAGCAGCCATCAACTGCTCAGCATATGTGGGAACTCCTCCAAGACTGTTGGGAAAGCAGTCCAGGCGAAGCTGGTTGAGAGAATGCCAAGAGTGTGCAAAGCTGTCATCAAGGCAAAGGGTGACTACTTTGAAGAATCTCAAATATATTTCGATTTGTTTAACACCTTTTTTGGTTACTCTATGAATCCATATGTGTTATTTCATAGTTTGGATGTCTTCACTATTATTCTACAATATAGAAAGTAGTCAAAATAAAGAAAAATCCTTGAAAGAGTAGGTGTGTCCAAGCTTTGGACTGGTACTGTATATGCTCCGAATCTATTTACAGAAGATATAGGCCTACTGAGAATTTATTTGTACAGCAGTAGATATATAGGAGTAAGCTATGTCATGAATCCAGTGGGCCCTGTATTAATAAATACACAGTGTGTATATACAGTGTAACTAAAAAAAATCCTATTTTGTTGCATTACAAATTGTAATTTAAATGGATATTTATTTGGATTTCATGTAATGGACATACACAAAATAGTCCAAATTGGTGAAGTGAAATGAAAAAAAGTACTTGTTTAAAAAAAATCTAAAAATAAAAAAACAAAAAAGTGGTGTGTGCATATGTATTCACCCCCTTCGCTATGAAGCCCCTAAATAAGATCTGGTTCAACCAATTACCTTCAGAAGTCACACAATTAGTTAAATAAAGTCCAACTGTGCGCAATCTAAGAGTCATATGATCTGTCACATGATCTCAGTATGTATACACCTGTTCTGAAAGGCCCCAGAGTCTGTACTGAGCAGTACAGACTCAGTACTGAGCAAGGGGCGCCACCAAATGTCACCATGAAGACCAAGGAGCTCTCCAAACAGGTCAGGGACAAAGTTGTGGAGAAGTACAGATCAGGGTTGGGTTAAAATAAAATATCAGAAACATTGAACATCCCACGGAGCACCATTAAATCCATAATAGAAAAATGGAAAGAATATGGCACCACAACAAACCTGCCAAGAGAGGGCCGCACACCAAAACCCACTGACCAGGCAAGGAGGGTATTAATCACAGAGGCAACAAAGAGACCAAAGATAACCCTGAAGGAGCTGCAAAGCTCCACAGAGGAGATTGGAGTATCTGTCCATAGGACCACTAAGCCGTACACTCCACAGAGCTGGTCTTTACAGAAGAGTGGCCAGAAATAAGAAAAAAAATAAGCAAACCCGTGTGGTGTTCGCCAAAAGGCATGTGGAACGAATTGCAAAAATTGCTGAAGTTGGAGACATATCTCCCTCACTAACTTTAAGCATCAGCTATCTGAGCAGTTTACCGATCGCTGCAGCTGTACATAGCCCATCTGTAAATAGCCCATCTGTAAATAGCCCATCTGTCAATAGCCCATCCAACTACCTACCTCATCCCCATATTGTTTTTATTTACTTTTTTGCTCTTTTGCACACCAGTATTTCTACTTGCACATCATCGTCTGCACATATATCACTCCAGTGTTAATTTGCTAAATTGTAATTACTTTGCTACTATGGCCTATTTATTGCCTTACCTCATTACTCCATTTGCACACACAGTATTTAGATTTTTCTATAGTCTTATTGACTGTACTTGTGTTTATCCCATGTGTAACTCTGTTGTTTTTTGTCGCACTGCTTTGCTTTATCTTGGCCAGGTCGCAGTTGTAAATGAGAACTTGTTCTCAACTGGCCTACCTGGTTAAATTAATGTGGGGGAAAAAATAAAAATGTTTTTCATCTGCAGGAACTGGGAAACTGGTCAGAATTGAAGGAATGATGGATGGCACTAAAATCAGGGAAATTCTTAAGGGAAACCTGTTTCAGTCTTCCAGAGATTTGAGACTGGGACGGAGGTTTATCTTCCAGCAGGACAATGACACTAAGCATACTGCTAAAGCAACACTCGAGTGGTTTAAGGGGAAACATTTAAATGTTTTGGAATGGCCTAGTCAAAGCCCAGACCTCAATCCAATTGAGAATCTGTGGTATGACTTGAAGATTGCTGTACTGCAGCGGAACCCATCCAACTTGAAGGAGCTGCAGCAGTTTTGCCTTGAAGAATGAGCGAAAATCTCAGTGGCTCGATGTGCCAAGCTTATAGAGACATAACCCAAGGGACTTGCAGCTGTAATTAATGCAAAAGGCGGCTTTGGGGGGGGGGGGGGTGAATAGTTATGCATGCTCAGGTTTTCCGTTTTTTTGTCTTATTTCTTGTTTGTTTCACAAGAAAAAATATTTAGCATCTTCAATGTGGTAAGCATGTTGTGTAAATAATACAACCCCCCCAACAAAAAAATACATTTTAATTCCAGGTTGTAAAACAACAAAATAGGAAAAATGTCAAGGGGGGTGAATACTTTCGCAAGCCACTGTATGTATGTGAATGGTGTGTATAGACAATATGGACAGTAGCATGTGTGAATAGAAAAAGTGTGTACAGCAGTAGTTACATAGGATGAGCCACAACTAAAATGCAGTATATGCATATGGAAACATTATTCAAGTGACCAGTGTTCAATGAGTCTTTATGTACAGTGCATTTGTAAACTATTCAGACCCCTTTCATTTTTCCACATTTTGTTACTTTACAGCCTTGTTCTAAAATGTATGAAATCGTTTTCTTCCCCCCAGAGATGTTCTATCTGGTTCAAGTCCGGGCTCTGGCTCTGAATGTCCTCTGGCAAGGACATTCAGAGACTTGTCCCGAAACCAATCCTGCGTTGTCTTGGCTGTGTGTTTAGGGTCGTTGTCCTGTTGGAAGGTGAACCTTCGCCTCAGTCTGAGGTTCTGAGCGCTTTAGAGCTGTCACATTCTGTCCATCGTTTGTATGTGTTTTCCTTGGTTTAGTGTTGGTCAGGACGTGAGCTGGGTGGGCATTCTATGTTGTGTGTCTGGTTTGTCTATTTCTATGTTTGGCCTGATATGGTTCTCAATCAGAGGCAGGTGTTAGTCATTGTCTCTGATTGGGAACCATATTTAGGTAGCCTGTTTTGTGTTGGGTTTTGTGGGTGATTGTTCCTGTCTCTGTGTTTGCACCAGATAGGACTGTTTAGGTTTTTCACTTTTCTTGTTTTGTATAGTCTGTTCATGTATAGTTATCTTTATTAAAAACATGAATAACCACCACGCTGCATTTTGGTCCGCCTCTCTTTCACCAGAAGAAAACCCTTACAAGAGCAGGTTTTCATCAAGGATCTCTGTACTTTGCTCCGTTTATCTTTCCCTCAATCCTGACTAGTCGTCCAGTCCCTGCCACTGAAAAACATCCCCACAGCATGATGCTGCCACCACAATGTTTCACCGTAGGGATGGTGGCAGGTTTCCTCCAGACGTGACGCTTAGCATTCAGGCTAGAGTTCAATTTTGGTTTCATCAGACTGGATAATCTTGTTTATCATGATCTGAGAGTCCTTTAGGTGCCTTTTGGCAAACTATAAGTGGGCTGTCATGTGCCTTTTACTGAGGAGTGGCTTCTGTTTGGCCATTGTACCATAAAGGGATAATTGGTGGAGGGCTGCAGAGATAGTTGTCCTGAAAGTTTCACCTCCACAGAGGATCTCTGGAGGTCTTTCAGAGTGACCATCGGGTTCTTGGTCACCTCCCTGACCAAGGCCCTTCTCCCCCGATTTGCTCTGACTGGCACTGTCAACTGTAGGACCGTATATAAACAGGTGTGGGTCTTTTCAAATCATGTCCAATCAATTGAATTTTCCACAGGTGGACTCCAATTAAGTTGTAGAAACATCTCAAGGATGATCAATGGAAACAGGATGCGTCTGAACTCAATTTTGAGTCTCATAGCAAAGGGTCTGAATACTTATGTAAATAAGGTATTTCTCTTTTTCATTATGGGGTATGGTGTGTAGATTGATGAGTACAAAGGCTGTAACGTAACAAAATGTGGAAAAAGGTAAGGGGTCTGAATACTTCCCGAATGCAGTCTCAAAGGTGCAGGGTAGAGTATCAAGTGGTAATCGGCTAGTGACAGTGTCTAAAGTTCAGGACAGGCCGGAGGTTAGCTGGTGATGACTGTTTGACAGTCTGATTGCCTGGAGATTGAAGCTGTTTATCAGACTCCAGGTCCCAGCTTTGATGGACCTGTAGTCTCCTCCTTCTGGATGTTAGCGGAGTGAATATGCCGTGGCTCAGGTGGCTGAAGTCCTTATTCAACGAGTTTTAGTGCAATTTACAGCCATATTAGTTGTATGTTACATTGTATTCTATTCATAAACCCATATATTATATTATATTTTATTATTTTTGCCTATATTGAAGGCCTGTTAATATGTTGAAGCTGAGTAGAGAGGTCAGAGACTAGGTCAGCAAGGCAGAATACAGTGGTTTGGTATATACAACTGGGCCAGTAGACCTACAGGCATGTGCTATCACTATACTACACAAAAAAAAGGTAAAGTCCTTATTGTACCTACATGTAGTGTGGGTCGTGCTAAAGTACAAGTACCTGTATATGTTCTTTATAGAACATACATTGGTACTGTCTTCAAGCGAGTCTAAAGGGGAAAGTCACCAGTGTGCTCATGTATCCTCGTGCGCTCTTGGATCATGCGCCAAAAGGCCAAGAGAGAGCGCCAAAAGCCAAGTTAAGAAGCGCGAGCTGACCCATCACACTCTCTCCAGTCTCTACTAGTCTCTACTAGCTCACTCAGAAAGTCAACTCAACTCCAGGAGGAATAAAAACCGGCCAGTCTATAAGATTGACAGTATTTATATCAATGAAATTCACCATTGATTTTGAAGTGATTTTACAAATCTAGGCTACCCTGTGAGATGTATTTCATTGTTAAAGGTTTCTGCTTTAATCAAGAATAACATAAGAGTGCATTTATTATTATTATTTATTATGCCTTGATCAAGGGCATATCGTTACTTTTTCATTTATAGGCTACATGGAGACGCCATTAATTATTGGACATGGAAATGTTAAAAGTCATGGAAAAGTCATGACATTCCATCTGTCAAAATGTGTATGAACCCTTAACAGTGAATAATCAGAGCTATTTATAGCGTAATGTAATTTGTGAATTCCAGTTAACATATGCGAGTCTAATGGACCGGTCTCTTCCATCCGTAATCAAGCACTGACATAAGCAAACCATGAATGAAGAAATCGCTTATTGCAACTTCCTACAGCCTACCTTACTGAATATTGCGCATGGGCTTTGGGCATTTCGGACTTCATTCCATACTATTATTAGGATATGACTGCATTGTTATTGACTTATAAAACATACACTAGACAAGCTATTATGATTAGCCTACGTGTTCATATTGGAACGGTGTTATTATCATGAACCTGTTCTATTATATAAGCTTATACCATACATTTGATTCCCTCCCAGTACAAATAAAATTCGGGCGGAGAGACCCGGGAGCATGCATTCCGCGGCTGTGAGTCGGCGCCGGTGTTCAGGCGGTGCCTGCCAGGGTCTGTGGCAGCAGTTAGCAGTGGAGAGAGCCCTGTCTGTCAGCAGCACCCACTGTAGAAATGGCGGAGGGGGAGTTGGACGTCGACTCGCTGATCGCCCGGCTATTAGAGGGTGAGTTTATCAAAGCCTTTACATTCTTTATTTTACATTTAAAAACAAGGCGCTGGCCATTGCGTTGCGGTCTGAAACCCTGTCCTTGTAGTGGTTAGTTTACAACAGGAGGCCCTGGTTCGAGGGAAGGAGAGCCCGGAGTTGTATAGGACTATCCGGCACTTATCAGAAACACAGGCACACCTATACGTTTAACACCCCCTCTTTCTGCAGTTGTGCAAAGTACTTAAGAAAAAATATTTGAAAGTACTACTTGAGTAGTTTTTGGGGGTATCTGTACTTTACTATTTATATTTTGGACTACTTTTACTTTTCTACATTCCTCATGAAAATATACTTTTTACTCCATACATTTTCCTTGACACCCAAAAGCACTCGTACATTTTTTATGCTTATCGGGACAGATAAATGGTCAAATTCACTCACTTATCAAAATAAAGTCCCTGGCCACCTGTAAATGTAAAACATATATATGTAATAGAAAATGGGGCAGTCTGGTTTGCATAATATAAGGAATTTGAAATTATTTAGTCTTTTACTTTCAATATTTAAGTATATTTAGCAATTACATTTACTTTCAATACTTATGTCTATTTTAAACAAAATACTTTAAAAACTTTTTACTGGATGACTTTTACTTGAGTCATGTTCTATTTCACTCTTGGCATTCTCTCAACCAGCTTCACCTGGAATGCTTTTCCAACCGTCTTGAAGGAGTTCCCACTAATGCTGAGCAGTTGGCTGCTTTTCCTTCACCCTGCGGTCCAACTCATCCCAAACCATCTCAATTGGTTTGAGGTTGTTTGATTGTGGAGGCCAGGTCATCTGTTGCAGCATTCCATCACTCTCCTTCTTGGTCAAATAACCCTTACACAGCCAGGAGGTGTGTTTGGTCATTGTCCTGTTTAAAAACAAATTATACTCCACTAAGCGCAAACCAGATGGGAAGGCGTATTGCTGCAGAATGCTGTGGTAGCCATGCTGGTTAAGTGTGCCTTGAATTCTAAATCACTGACAGTGTCACCAGCAAAGCACCATCACACCTCCTCTTCCATGCTTCACGGTGGGAACCACACATGCGGAGATCATCCGTTCACCTGCTCTGCGTCTCACAAAGACATTTGGACACATCAGACCAAAGGACAGATTTCCACCGGTCTAAAGTCCATTGCTTGTGTTTCTCGGCCCAAGCAAGTCTCTTCTTCTTATTGGTGTCCTTTTGTAGTGGTTTCTTTGCAGCATTTCGACCATGAAAGCCTGATTCACGCAGTCTCCTCTGAACAGTTGATGTTGAGATGTGTCTGTTACTTGAACTCTGTGAAGAATTTATTTGAGGTGCATTTATTTGAGGTGCAGTTAACTCTAATGAACTTATCCTCTGCAGCAGAGGGAACTCTGGATCTCCATATAGATACTTTTGTACCTGTTTCCTCCAGCATCTTCACAAGGTCCTTTGCTGTTGTTCTGGTATTGATTTGCACTTTTCGCACCAAAGTACGTTCATTACAAGGAGACAGAATGCGTCTCCGTCCTCAGCGGTATGACGGCTGCGTGGTTCCATGGTGTTTATACTTGCATACTGTTGTTTGTACAGATGAACGTGGTATCTTCGGTCGTTTGGAAATTGCTCCCAAGGATGAACCAGACTTGTTGGAGGTCTACATTTTTTTCTGAGGTCTTAGCTGATTTCTTTTGATTTTCCCATGATGTCAAGCACTGAGTTTGAAGGTAGGCTTTGAAATATATCTTCAGGTACACCTCCAATTGACTCAAATGATGTCAATTAGCCTATCAGAAGCTTCTAAAGCCATGACATAATTTTCTGAAATTTTCCAAGCTATTTAAAGGCACAGTCAACTTAGTGTATGTACGTTTCTAACCCACTGGATTTGTGATTAAATGAAATAATCTGTCTGTTAACAATTGTTGGAAAAATTACTTGTGTCATGCACAAGGTAGATGTCCTGACCGACTTGCCAAAACTCTAGTTTGTTAACAAGAAATTTGTAGAGCAGTTCAAAACCTAAGTGTATGTAAACTTCCGACTTCCACTGTGCTCTGAGTCCGATGCCTAGTTTTATGTCCCAAATGAAGCTGGGAAATGACCTTATGTATAGTCATCATAAAGAATTTAAGGAAGGCTGTGCTCCCCTTCTTGCATGCCAATTATTTTGTACAAGTCATGGAGCGATGGACAGGCTTCTCTGTTCACGAGTAGGCACTTTTCACACTGTAAGGTACACCGTAACTACACAGACTTTAGGTCTCAGCCATTTGGAAAGTCCCTGCTTGTGCAGAAGGCTACATTTTGGCAGTTCTTTCCTAAAGTTAAGAAGCTGATCTGGTAAACATGGCAAAAGAAAATATGTTGTGTTATTAATGCGACACAGCATTCGAGTTTTAACCTTAAATCTACTGCATCAATAAAAAATACTCTTAAGTGCTCCTGACCCAGTAGGTAACCTTTTTATCTTTCAAAGAAAGCCTTTTGTGCCCATAGCCAGTGTTATGAGCAGAGTTAGTTGGGGATGATGCCTCACTGAAGCAAGGCTAAATAAGATATTTCCAGATAGGTGTGGCTATGTGCTCTTAGGAACGGCCGTCAAAGATACTGCTCTTCCCGTGTGTTTTGTAAACCTGTATATGGACCGAAGTACTGATGTACAAACGTTGAATATACACACACACACACACACACACACAGACCAGCAGACGGACACACACACACACACACACACACACACACACACACACACACACACACACACACACACACACACACACACACACACACACACACACACACACACACACACACACACACACACACACACACACACACACACACACACACACACACACACACACACACACACACTTAGTGGAATGTAGTCTCTGGACAAACCGAGAGAGAGCCAGTAGTGGAGAGGATGGATGTCTTCAGAACAGAGCCAGTTGTGCCCAGAGACTGAGCCAGTGATAGGCTGCATGTTTGGCCAAGCGCTCCGTAGCACTGAGGAAACTCAGATGGGGAAATTTGCCTAATCTGTTCCTAAAGGCTTCTAGGTGTATGTACTTTTTTTAAATAGGTTTTATTTGATTTTTTAATCTGAATTCACAGCAAGTTCGTATAAATGGATATATAAATCTCTGGTCCTACCAGAGACCTAGCAGGAGGAGAATTAGGCGAGCTAGCTCCATGCACTACTGCTAGCCCACTTTCTATCCTGTTGGCAGGAAAAACACTGAACGTCAACCCTTAAAGGTGCAATCGGTTGTTAAAATGTCAAAACCGATCACCCTACCACTGAACAGCTGAAGGATGGGTCTGGAGAAATGTAACCACTCTTAAATTCATAGACAGAGCTATGGATCCAAGGACTGACCATACTGTACATGATGTCAACATGATAGTTTCAACCACGTTTTTTGTTGTTGTTGTTTTTTTGTTAGAATTTGACCCCTTTTCTCCCCAATTTCGTGGTATTCAATTGTTTAGTAGCTACTACCTTGTCTCATCGCTACAACTCCCGTACGGGCTCGGGAGAGACGTATGTTGAAAGTCATGTGTCCTCCGATACACAACCCAACCAAGCCGCACTGCTTCTTAACACAGCGCGCATCCAACCCGGAAGCCAGCCACACCAATGTGTCGGACGAAACACTGTGCACCTGGCAACCTTGGTTACCTTGCACTGCACCCGGCCCGCCACAGGAGTCGCTGGTGCGCGATGAGACAAGGATATCCCTACCGGCCAAACCCTCCCTAACCCAGACGACGCTAGGCCAATTGTGCGTCGCCCCACGGACCTCCCGGGCGCGGCCGGTAACGACAGTTTCAACCACGTTTTGAGGCTATACAGTGTTTGTTTACAGTTACATTGTTTTCAAACCAGTTCATACTTTGGGTTATGATGGAGTATAATATTTTGAACTCCGGTCACGAGGCATTTACAAGTACTATTCTTCAAGAATCAACGGGTATTTATAATTTATTTAAACGTCTTAAAATGTATGTACCAATAGCAGAATACCCCTTTTTAATAGGCGCACAATCAAGAAGTCGGGCCACGGATAGACCCTCATCACGCACGTGTGTGTGCGCGCACACACACACACACACACACACACACACACACACACACACACACACACACACACACACACACACACACACACACACACACACACACACACACACACACACACACACACACACACACACCCATAATGAACACATCCCAGGGTTGGAGGTTCCGGGTTACTCTCTCAAATCGTTGCCTCACCTCTTTAACGGTGAGCCCTAGTGCCATTCAGCTCCCCTCCACCTGACCCCTGTCGGATCCAACATTAAATGTCAACAGACGCAGCTGTCCCCCTTCTGAGGAATTACCCACACACTCCTTCTGGTGACACAAACACACGCCAGCAGCATACTGTACAGTTGTGGAAATGGCCTCTTATGGTTCACATCTGTTGCTCTCTTTCTTCTTTATCTCCATGTCTCTCTCACATATACACACTTCTATCTATCTCTCTCTCACATATACACGCTTCTATCTATCTATCTCTCTCTCACATATACACACTTCTATCTATCTCTCTCTCACATATACACGCTTCTATCTATCTATCTCTCTCTCACATATACACACTTCTATCTATCTCTCTCTCTCTCACATATACACACTTCTATCTATCTATCTCTCTCTCACATATACACACTTCTATCTATCTATCTCTCTCTCACATATACACACTTCTATCTATCTCTCTCTCACATATACACACTTCTATCTATCTCTCTCTCACATATACACACTTCTATCTATCTCTCTCTCACATATACACACTTCTATCTCGCTCTCTCTCACATATACCCACTTCTATCTCGCTCTCTCTCACATATACCCACTTCTATCTATCTCTCTCACATATACTCACTTCTATCTATCTCTCTCACATATACTCACTTCTATCTATCTCTCTCACATATACTCACTTCTATCTATCTCTCTCACATATACTCACTTCTATCTATCTCTCTCACATATACTCACTTCTATCTATCTCTCTCACATATACCCACTTCTATCTCTCTCTCTCACATATACTCACTTCTATCTCTCTCTCTCACATATACTCACTTCTATCTCTCTCTCTCACATATACTCACTTCTATCTCTCTCTCTCACATATACTCACTTCTATCTCTCTCTCTCACATATACTCACTTCTATCTCTCTCTCTCACATATACTCACTTCTATCTCTCTCTCTCACATATACTCACTTCTATCTCTCTCTCTCACATATACTCACTTCTATCTCTCTCTCTCTCACATATACTCACTTCTATCTCTCTCTCTCTCACATATACTCACTTCTATCTCTCTCTCTCTCACATATACTCACTTCTATCTCTCTCTCTCTCTCTCTCTCTCTCTCTCTCTCTCTCTCTCTCTCTCACATATACCCACTTCTCTCTCTCACATACCCACTTCTATCTCTCTCTCTCTCTCACATATACCCACTTCTATCTCTCTCTCTCTCTCACATATACCCACTTCTATCTCTCTCTCTCTCTCACATATACCCACTTCTCTCTCTCTCTCTCTCTCTCTCTCTCTCTCTCTCTCTCTCTCTCACATATACCCACTTCTATCTATCTATCTCTCTCTCTCTCTCTCTCTCTCACATATACCCACTTCTATCTATCTCTCTCACACATATACCCACTTCTATCTCTCTCTTTTTTTCCAATTTATTTCACCTTTATTTAACCAGGTATGCCAGTTGAGAACAAGTTCTCATTTAACCCTGCGACCTGACCAAGATAAAGCAAAGCAGTGCGACACAAACAACAACACAGAGTTACACATGGAATAAAGAAACGTACAGTCAATAACACAATAGAAAAAGTCTAAGTCTATCTCTGTGTCTCTCTCACACCCAGACAGACAGACAGACACCCAGACAGACACCCAGACAGACAGACAGACAGACACCCAGACAGACAGACACCCAGACAGACAGACACCCACCCAGACAGACAGACAGACAGACAGACACCCAGACAGACAGACAGACAGACAGACAGACACCCACCCAGACAGACAGACAGACAGACAGACAGACAGACAGACAGACAGACAGACAGACAGACAGACAGACAGACAGACAGACAGACAGACAGACAGACAGACAGACAGACAGACAGACAGACAGACAGACAGACAGAGAACACGTTGTGGTTTATTGATGGTGATGTGCAATAGGCAGGAACAGGGGGAGCCTGTGTTTCTACTGCATAGCTGGCTAACAGATCTAGTGATAAGAGTATAGTCTGCCCTCCCTCCTGTTGTATGACTAGAGAAAGCCTTCTGGCTGTATCATGTGGAAGGAGTAATGTAACAATACTTTAAAACAAGCTACTTTGCTGTGTGTGTGTGTGTGTGTGTGTGTGTGTGTGTGTGTGTGTGTGTGTGTGTGTGTGTGTGTGTGTGTGTGTGTGTGTGTGTGTGTGTGTGTGTGTGTGTGTGTGTGTGTGTGTGTGTGTGTGTGTGTGTGTGTGTGTGTGTGTGTGTGTGTGTGTGATGAACTGTTTACATCAGTCCCATGCCTGTGGTCTTTGATGTCTCGGCCACACACCCAAGAACCGAGGTTGTTTGACATTTTTCCGTCTGCTTTACTGTCTGTCTGTCCCTAAGCCACTGGCCTCTGGCTATGTAGTACGGTCTCCTGATAGGTGGACTCTCTATCTCTCAGGGGGTCTCTCTCATTCTCCATACCGTACATATACAATATGCTTTCTTGTCACACTCTATCTGTGTTATTTAGTGCCTAGCTTTTGTCATTTTAATTTACAAATCAATTCATTAAAAATCCTACAATGTGATTTTCTGGATTTTTTTTTCTCCATTTTGTCTGTCATAGTTGAAGTGTACCTATGATGAAAATTACAGGCCTTTCTCATCT
The DNA here is from genome assembly GCF_021184085.1 of Oncorhynchus gorbuscha. Classification (NCBI taxonomy): domain Eukaryota; kingdom Metazoa; phylum Chordata; class Actinopteri; order Salmoniformes; family Salmonidae; genus Oncorhynchus; species Oncorhynchus gorbuscha. The sequence goes on along the minus strand of NC_060193.1, from coordinate 27,469,976 downwards.
TTTTTTAAGTGGGAGAACTTGCACAATTGGTGGCTGACTAAATACTTTTTTGCCCCAAGGTACTATCAGTTGTCTATACTATCAGTTGTCTATACTATCAGTTTCCTATACCAGTTGTCTATACTATCAGTTTCCTATACTATCAGTTGTCTATACTATCAGTTGTCTATACTATCAGTTGTCTATACTATCAGTTGTCTATACTATCAGTTGTCTATACTATCAGTTGTCTATACTATCAGTTGTCTATACTATCAGTTGTCTATACTATCAGTTGTCTATACTATCAGTTGTCTATACTATCAGTTTCCTATACCAGTTGTCTATACTATCAGTTTCCTATACCAGTTGTCTATACTATCAGTTTTCTATACTATCAGTTGTCTATACTATCAGTTGTCTATACTATCAGTTTCCTATACCAGTTGTCTATACTATCAGTTGTCTATACTATCAGTTGTCTATACTATCAGTTTCCTATACCAGTTGTCTATACTATCAGTTTCCTATACCAGTTGTCTATACTATCAGTTTCCTATACCAGTTGTCTATACTATCAGTTTCCTATACCAGTTGTCTATACTATCAGTTTCCTATACCAGTTGTCTATACTATCAGTTTTCTATACTATCAGTTGTCTATACTATCAGTTGTCTATACTATCAGTTGTCTATACTATCAGTTTCCTATACCAGTTGTCTATACTATCAGTTTCCTATACCAGTTGTCTATACTATCAGTTTCCTATACCAGTTGTCTATACTATCAGTTTTCTATACTATCAGTTGTCTATACTATCAGTTGTCTATACTATCAGTTGTCTATACTATCAGTTTCCTATACCAGTTGTCTATTCTATCAGTTGTCTATACTATCAGTTGTCTATACTATCAGTTGTCTATACTATCAGTTTCCTATACCAGTTGTCTATACTATCAGTTTCCTATACCAGTTGTCTATTCTATCAGTTGTCTATACTATCAGTTGTCTATACTATCAGTTGTCTATACTATCAGTTGTCTATACTATCAGTTGTCTATACTATCAGTTGTCTATACTATCAGTTGTCTATACTATCAGTTGTCTATACTATCAGTTGTCTATACTATCAGTTGTCTATACTATCAGTTTCCTATACCAGTTGTCTATACTATCAGTTTCCTATATCACCATTCATTTTCATCTTGTGTGTTTTTATGTTTGTTTCATTTTTGCATCCCCCCCTCCCTTCTCCTCGTTAGCTTTATAAGTATGTGTGTAATATGCAAGGGAGGCAGCAATAACTATTCCACTGCATCTCTCTCTCTCTCACTCTCACTCTCACTCTCTGTCTCTCTGTATGCCCACATGCCCTAGCTTACCAACAACATCCCAACAACAGCCTCTCTGTCTCGTTGCCATCACAGGTGGCCCGTGGCCCTTTTATAGGGCACAAACAACACCATTCGGCCGTACGTGAGCATGGCGACCTGCAGTTAGAGCTGGAGTCGTGTTCTGTTATTCTTGTTTACAGGGCATCAGGTGTGCTTTTTCTCTTCCTATTCATAAAGTGAACTGAGTTGAGTTGATAGAGCCTTCACTGTGGGGGCGCAGTGCAGCTATGGGGTTGTGTCCAAAATGACACCCTATTCCCTAGATAGTGCAGTACTTTGGACCGGGGCCCATAGGGTGCCGTTTGAGACGCAAGCCATGCTGTTTGTGTCACTCTGGACCGAAACCTACTTGAGATCTTTGCTTACTTGTAATCTTGAGATGATGTCAACGGAAGATTTACACGAAAATGTACGCGCATAAATGATGCTCATGGACCACATATTGGGATGTGTCCAAATCCATTCCTGAACTGAGCACAGTACAGTGTACGTTGTATAGCTATGATTTCTAAGGTGTTGTTGTTGTTGTTGTTGTTGTTGATGGGTATGATGGTGCTCTCTGTGAAGGGGTAGAGGATGGATGGATGTCGAGCAATGACAGTGAGGGTGGCGCTCCACTGTTGTGGAAACAACAATGGTGGTGCCTGTGTGTGGCCCGGTGGCGGGCAGTGCGGAGCGTCTCCCCCTGGCACCAGCCATGGCACAGCACTGGACTCGTGGAGGCTTTTCAGCTCGAGAGCTTTTCAGATAAACTGTTCTCATTCTCTAATCTCTCTCTCTCTCGTGTGCTTTCTCTCTCTCTCTCTCCATCCATCACTTGATCTATTTCTCTCTCCCTCACTCTCTCTCTCTATTTTCTCTCCCTCTCTTTCTCCATGTCTCCCTCCCCTTCTTACTTTCTCTCGCTCCACAATGACAGCCATTCACCACGACACTTCACAAAGAACAAAAAAAGCACTCTGAAGAAAAACTAAGGAGAAAAACATTTCTGAAATGCCATGGAAAAGCAGTTGGGATTTCTGCTTGACATTCCCTCCTGTTCTCGGACCCAGATTCGAGCCACTGCGTGTCCACTGTGGGGTCACTGGTTTCCATCCCCTGTGTGTGGGAGAGGAGGACGGAGGAGGGATTGGGGGGGGCAGCTGAGCCAGCCTGGCCTGTTGCCCGATGGGAGAAAGCGAGATGCATGGCAACAACAAAGTAGAATGGAGATGGAGACTGGTGAAAGGTCACAGAGTTTATTACCGTAGTTGTTGTTCACTCGTGTGAAGAGACTGCGATGTTTTTGTGGAGACCTTTAAGCCTTGATTGGAGTTTGAATATTTCTAGCTGGATTGGATGTAGAAAAAGCAAATATATTTCATCTGACAATACACTGTTAAAATGTATCTGTTAAAACCACACTAAAAAGCATTCCCATTCAGTGTGGTATGTCAGTGTGACATCAGTCTGAGTCGCCCTTTCTGCCACATAGTGAATGGGCTGACGTTGTGATTGGCCGACTGCAGCTGACAGGGGATGTATTGTTATGGGCCTCAGTCGTCATGGCTGCCAGTGGTGTGACTTGTTGTTGTTCTTGTCAGATTGTTGTCAAGTGAACCAGGCGAGCGAGTGGCTACAGGGCCGTAGTTACAGTACCTATGAGGACACCGAGGTCCGGACCTCGTCCTTTATTTGAAGGAAATCAAATACAATTTGGGAACTCAGTCGGGGTCTCAACTTACTGTTGCGAGGTGGAAGAGTAGAATACACAAGGTGAAATTTAGAAACTTGGTTGTGCGTCAGGAGTTTTCCTCTTATGTCACTCACTGACAGTCACTCAATTAGCCCATGTCAGTAAACATGATTTTTTTTAGATAGCTGGCTAGACTAACTAGACTAATTTAGGAATCTTAACTTGTAGTAATCATGGCCGAATTACCAACCAGGCCCAGGGGCCCTAACTTACCCCATTGATTTTCTTAGTCACTCTCACTTAGATATTATATTACTGCAACTTGGCATCAGTCATGGCAAAATGTGTAGAGTTGCAGGACATGAGTTGTAAGAACTGCAACAACAAAAAGTGATGTAAAAGCAAATGTATTTATTTACCTTTTTGTTTATAAAGTACTTGTTCTGTTAACAGGTCCCTCTGTACGTATTAAACTGTAGCTTTTAATCCCAGAGTTCATGTGTAGCGGCTAACTGTATAGCTAACATGCTATGTGTTTGTAGATCGACGAACGTGATTGAAGCTACAGAAGCTAATGTGATAATGGCTGATGTCATTTGAGCTTCTTTTTGCTGTTCTCCAGACCTCACTAAAACCCTGACCCTGGCTACAGCCCTGTGGCTAGCTAGTGCACTTAGCATCAGTTGGTGGTGGCTGAAGACTTTTGAAGTGCTCTCTCTCTCTCTCTCTCTCTCTCTCTGTCCTCATTTGTCCTGAGAGATTACTTCCTACTTCCTCTCCTACGAAACAGCACCCGTATATGGTAATGCTGGGAGAAGCACGGTCTGAATCTGTTTCTCTCTCCTTCTATGCCAACATTAACGGAGCCCTGCTCTCTTCAATGAATGGAAAACTTCTCAACCCACCTGACTCCTAAATAGAACACAGGCAAGGCAGTGAACAAGATGACGGCTAAGTAGGCTGCAAGTTGCCCTATAACTAGCCACAAGACCATCTTCGTGTTGTCTAGAATACAACCACATACGTACACAAACTGAAATTACCCCCCCCCCCACACACACACACACACAAATGTGTATTAAGTCTCCCATGTTCCAAATGTTGTTGAATTGCATAAAACCACCCTTTTTTAAAGATACATCCCTAATGTTATATTTTACCCAACTAGACAGCCTTTAATTACTTTGCTAAATGTGAAAATGTTGACCGTTGTCCAAACACTAAAAACACAAGCCAACAGGTGAAAAGTAATGAAAAAATGTTTCTCTGACTCCTTCAGCCCTGTCTCTGAATACCAGCGCTCTCAAATGAACGCAGCTCGCCTCTGTCGCTCTCTGCTCTAAGCACTCTGCTTTAGTTTCCCTCTCCACACCTTCCTTTCAGGCTCATCATCTACCAGGGATCGCTTTGTGGCACAACCTTCTCTCTCTGGTTGGGTTTGTTGCATCAGGGTGTAGTGTAGGAACGTGACTGACTCGCCCAGACAAGACAAGCTCGCCCTCGGGAGATGTTCTGCTGTGTGCTGTGTTGTGTGTCTGTGCTTTGAGGAAACTTGTAGGAAACGTTATGCTGAAGTACTGAAATTCCCACAGAAGATTGTTGTTTCTATCCTGCATCATTCCCAGAAAGTTGTGGGAAGATTGTGTACAATATAAGCATAGGGCAACCACGTTCTTACCAAGCTCTAAGAAACATGATTCTCAGAATGTTATGCGCTAGCTGGGGTGTGTGTGTGTGCGTGCGTGCACCGGTCATGGGGAATGTTGTGTATCTCAGGGCAGGGGCAGGGCCAGACTGTCCTGTGAAGTCACACACAGTTCACAGACAGATACATGATAGAAGGGAGGGGGTGGAAGGACCACCCAGCTAGCACATTTGGTTTCTTGGAAGTTGTGGGAATGTACGTGTTTGGTTTCCCATTGGTTCTGGGAACGAAGCCATGAGTTTCCTGACCGGTAAAACAGACTGTTCTGAGAACGGTAGTGAGAATTTTGCCTGTTCTAGAAACGTACATTTTTAGGTTGCAGGGAGATTCTGAGAATGTTTTACAATGGTTCCCTGAGTTTTCCTTGGAGTATTTATTAACGTATTAAATGTAACCATATTTGAACTTTTAGGAAATGTTCGGTTAAAGTAATGAAATACCAAAAAAAGTACATTATTTTGTCAAGTTCCTTAAATGTGCTGAGAACGTTCCAAAACCAAACAACTGTCCTGCACCATCCCCAGAAAGATGTGGGAAGGTTGTATGCAAAATAACCGTAGGACAACCATGCTCTCACCAAGCTCTAAGAAACATATGGTTCTCAGAACGTTATGCGCTAGCTGGGCAGGATTCCACAGCTTTGAGAAGAACCATAAGATGAGAGTGGGAGAAAGGGGGAAAGAAGAGGAGAGGATAGAAGGAGAGGGTCTGGATGAGAGAGCTGCATAGCAGTGATCTGATCTGGCAGAGGGAAGATTGCAGGGCACTGGAAAGGACATTTTGTACTGGCTTACGAAAGGTCAGGTTCTGTACCCCTATTCTCCTCTTACCCCCCTTTGCAGTCTGTACACACACACACACACACACACACACACACACACACACACACACACACACACACACACACACACACACACACACACACACACACACACACACACACACACACACACACACACACACACACACTGTCAGAACATGGCCAAATTAGGAGTGATGAATTGGATGTTGGAGCGAGAGATTTCCTTTTCAAACAAAACCAAAGGAAAACCTAACTTGCAACCCGTACCAACCTCTCATGCAAAGCAATAGCAATCCACGACGCAACTTCAATGTCTTTTCAAGTCGAGCACATTTGTCAAAATTACAGCTTATTCTATCGGGCTCTGGCTCATTTTGACTCGGCACAAGCGAACAAGTGGTGCCGCCTATTCATAAACATCCAGGACCCAGGGTGTGCTGCTCTAGTCTGCTCGCCACGTCAGTCAGTGGCCATGACATGCCACATTAGTATTCACACCATGGGGTAGGTGGAGTGGTGGAGGCTCTGTGTCTGCCAATCGGCTCTGCCTTCAGCTAGCAACCCAACGCTCATCAACAACTTGCCTCGCAGATGACCTCCCTGGTGTGTTGCCATGGTGACTGCCTGCGGTACCGCCCCTCGCCGTCGAAACGCTGCAGTGCAGAGAAAAGGGGCAGAATCAGTGGGTTGATACCTCCCGCGAATCCGCCAGTGGTTGCAGCTGAAGTCAAGGTCACAAGACTGTGGCTGGCAGGCAGCAGTGTACGTGTCAGTGCACACGTCTTTTTCTGTGTGTGTGTGTGTGTGTGTGTGTGTGTGTGTGTGTGTGTGTGTGTGTGTGTGTGTGTGTGTGTGTGTGTGTGTGTGTGTGTGTGTGTGTGTGTGTGTGTGTGTGTGTGTGTGTGTGTGTGTGTGTGTGTGTGTGTGTGTGTGTGTGTACACCTTTATGCGTTTTACAATGATGTGGACATGTGTGTGTGCGCACATCTTTGTGTTTGTGTGTGGCATTTCCATCTAAAATGACCCATGAGCACCAACATGTGAAGTTCATAGGAGCATGTCAAATTAGGTGTCTAATGAAAGCTAAGAGTCTATATTTTGGGGCCAAATGAAGGCATGGATACATTTGTCAACCATTTCCCATTCCAAAATTTGGGAATAAGCAAAAGCTTTAATTTCTGGTCAACCAGATGGAAAAGTGGTCTTAGACAACATCTACTGGTATTAGAAATACATCCAAACACAATCATGTTGACATAAAGACCCTTGCAAACCAATATCAACATTTTTATTTAGTTTTGTATCAATTATTTTCCTTCTGTAAGTTGAAGAAACATTGCCTTGTAATTCCATTGCTTCATTATTAAGTGATTAAAACTCAGTTATGTTACCAAATCAGTAACGAAATTACTGCAATTGAACTGGCAACAATGGGAAATTATAGTAGTCACAAACTACAGTTGTGTCACCTGCAACTGTCCTCCCTTCTACTGGCATACTGTTATGTTCAGCTTTCTGTTGTTAAAGCAAGACTGCGAAAACAGTCAGGACAACTCCTCCTCTCTCTATTTCTCTCTCTCTCTCTCTCTCTCTATTTCTCTCTCTCTCTCTCTCTCTCTCTCTCTCTCTCTCTCTCTCTCTCTCTTCTCTCTCTCTCTCTCTCTCTCCTATTTCTCTCTCTCTCTCTCTATTGCTCTCTCTCTCCCTCTCTCTCTCTCTCTCTCTCTCTCTCTCTCTCTCTCTCTCCTATTTCTCTCTCTCTCTCTCTCTCTCTCTCTCCTATTTCTCTCTCTCTCTCTCTCTCCTATCTCTCTCTCTCTCCTATTTCTCTCTCTCTCTCTCTCCTATCTCTCTCTCTCTCCTATTTCTCTCTCTCTCTCTCTCTCTCTCTCTCCTATTTCTCTATTTCTCTCTCTCTCTCTCTCTCTATTTCTCTCTCTCTCTCTCCTATTTCTCTCTCTCTCTCTATTTCTCTCTCTTCTCTCTCTATTTCTCTCTCTCTATTTCTCTCTCTCCTATTTCTCTCTCTCTCCTATTTCTCTCTCTCTCTCTCTCTCTCTCTCTCTCTCTCTCTCTCTCTCTCTCTCTCTCTCTATTTCTCTCTCTCTCTCCTATTTCTCTATTTATCTCTCTCTCTCTCCTATTTCTCTCTCTCTCTCTCCTATTTCTCTCTCTCTCTCTCCTATTTCTCTCTCTCTCTCTCCTATTTCTCTCTCTCCCTCTCCTATTTCTCCCTCTCCTATTTCTCTCTCTCCTATTTCTCTCTCTCCTATTTCTCTCTCTCTCTCCTATTTCTCTCTCTCTCCTATTTCTCTCTCTCTCCTATTTCTCTCTCTCTCTCTCTCTCTCTCTCCTATTTCTCTCTCTCTCTCCTATTTCTCTCTCTCTCTCTCTCTCTCTCTCTCTCTCTCTCCTATTTCTCTCTCTCTCCTATTTCTCTCTCTCCCTCTCTCTCTCTCCTATCTCTCTCTCTCTCTCTCTCTCTCTCTCTCTCTCTCTCTCTCTCTCTCTCTCTCTCTCTCTCTCTCTCTCTCTCTCTCTCTCTCTCTCTCTCCTATTTCTCTCCAGTTAATGTCACCTCTCCCGGCTCTTGCTGACACCTACCACCCACACTCTTAGAAAAAATGTTTCCAAAAGGATTTCTCGGATGTCCCCATTGGACAGGGGTGTCAGGCCCTCCATGGAATGAGTTTAAGTGTCTGCTGGTTTTTAGTTTTTCCAGACCTGGACAACCAGGTGAGGGGAGTTCCTTACTAATCAGTGACCTTAATTCATCAATCAAGTCCAAGGGAGGAGGGAAAACCCGCAGACACTCGACCCTCCGTGGAATGAGTTTGACACGTGCCGTAGGATTCCTGCTAGAACCATTTTGGGTTCCATGTAGAACCCTCTGTGGAAGGCAGCACCTTTCTAAGAATGTACCCCTCTTTCCATTTACTGTGACGAGCATCCTCACCCACTGACCACTGACCCACAGCGGATGTCCATGGACTCTGAAAAGTAGTCGAAATTCGGTCAGTCTGCCCTGGCCGGGCCAAATCTGAGCCAGTCATAGACATCTGTTTCTGTCGTTCTGCCCTCAACAACAGCTCCCGGATGACCAATGTGGCAGTCCTCCGCACCTCTCTGATTCAGAGGGGTTGGGTATAAACGTGGAAGTCAAATTTTGGTTGGACCTTGTGTCCAATTGACGGTACAAATTAATGTCATCCTTTTGTGGCAGACATTTTTAAAGTGAGAAATCTGAGTCAACGTGTAATTCCGTTATCGTGGAATTGCCCTGTAGCTTCGGCTGCGAGTGTGCATGTCTGTCATGTAGACCTTTCTGTAAGGCGATCCACTCCGGTCCAGTGTTGCAGTGCGGTGGTGGCCCGGCTGTGGATGGTGGTGGTCCGGCTCATATGTTGGGACTCCCAGTCGCTTCTCTGCAAACACCTCACCACTGGTCTGAGGTGGAGGGTCTGAGGACAACACACACAGAGACATGCACACACCCTCTGACCCCATCCTCCTCAGGTTTCATCCTCACTGGAGAGTGTGTGTGTGTGTGTGTGTGTGTGTGTGTGTGTGTGTGTGTGTGTGTGTGTGTGTGTGTGTGTGTGTGTGTGTGTGTGTGTGTGTGTGTGTGTGTGTGTGTGTGTGTGTGTGTGTTGGAAGTCAGACGGTGTTGTTTATATTCCTGAATGTGACTATATTTTCTGATAGAGACCCCCGTCTAAATCCGGTCCACTTAGTTCTGCCTCCTGGCCTCATTGTATAGGACTCTCTTAGGGATACTAGAAATATGATATCTTTTTAGATTACGTTCTCCTGTGGGTTTGGAGGAGAAGAGGGAATGTTTACACAGCTTGATTTTAAGGTCTCAATGCAGAAATAACCGGGTCACACAAAGTACCAGGCGACAGTGGGTCAATCCATTTGAATTTAATTTTCACTTTTTGACAGCATCCCTTTTGATTTAAACAAAACGTTTCATATGTTTGCCCGTGGAAAAAGTGGTCAGAAAATGACTTTTGGACCTGAATGCCAAAACATAAAGTTGACCCATTTTGAAAACCCCAACATACTGAGACGTTTGTGTCCTTTATCACTGGAAAAGATAAGCCATTGAGTTTGATATCATTTAAAAGCTTACAAAACAGGGTTGTCAAACTATTTGATAAATTATGCGTTTAAAAAAAACTACTTTTAACTTCAATTATCTAAATGCGTAAACTCCGTTTTAATGTTGTTGTAGTTTAGACCCTACTTTACCTCAGGTTTCTGTGTTGTGCCTGCTATCGGTTGAGACACAAAATGCTCTTGAATACAGGGTGGGTGTCAATTCAATCATAGAAATATAAATCACAGAATGGTCATATCCCATCAGACCACTGCAATTTCGTTGGTACACCATTTACATTTTAATAGATTTTTAACTTCTAATTGCTACCACAAAGATGGCCACTGGTACTCCCACCCTCAAACGTCAACTTAAATGGTTGTGTCCATTCTAGTATCTATATTTCTATTATTTCAATAGGTTTCCTATGGAGGATTGACAGTGTAATTTAAAACAGATATTCTCCGATGTGCGAACCTCCAACCATCGAAAGTTGAAATTTTAATTTTATTCCCATTTTAGCCCATTTGTCAGCCAAAACATGACACCCACCCTGTATTGAAGAGCATTTGTTGTCTCAACCGTTGGCGGGCACAACACAGAAACCTCAGCTGATGTAAAATAGGGTCTAAGCTACACGTTTTTAGATCATTAGCATTTAAAGGTTTAAAAAATTACATGGTTTTATATTTAATTAAATCAATGATAAAATAGTTTGACAACCCTGTTTGTAAGCTTTTAAGCGATATCAATCTCAGCCATTTTATCGCTTTCTGTGCAGTTCAAATGGGTCGGGTGCTAGGCAGTGGCTCAGTCACTTCTAGGAATCTCTGGTTCTCTGGCTCATGCCGGAACTGTAGTCTGTCATTAAATGGGCAGCAATGGAACTGCTAAATGGTATACATGCTTAGGGATATGGCAACTAATCCATTGTGCATGACTTTGGGAATCTGCCATCTACATCTGCAATGTGCTATTTTTTAAACAGACTAAATATTTTGTGCTTTTTTCCCCCCTCCCAAAATGCATGCTGTGAAAACCCTTTCTCTTAGTTATAACTGAAGAAACCTAGTTTGCTAAAATCTAGGATGAATTGTGCCTAATTGTTTACAATTGACTTTTTCATTTGGAATACTTTAGGGACACCTGTGTCGACATAAATGAATGTGACCCAATTACAGTGCATTCGGGAAGTATTCATTACATTACATTCAGACCCCTTGACCTTTTTTCTAAAAAATGTTTACGTTACAGCCTTATTCTAGAATTGATTAAATAAAATCTAAATCCTAATCAAATCTACACACAATACCCCATAATGACAAAGCAAAAACAGTTTTTTTGAAATGTTTACACATTTATTAAAACAGGAATATCTTATTTACATACAGTACCTGTCAAAGGTTTGGACACACATACTCATTCAAGGGTTTTCTATATTTTTGCTATTTTCTACATTTTAGAATAATAGTGAAGACATTAAAACTATGAATTAACACATGTGGAATCATGTAGTAACCAAAATAGTGTTAAACAAAACAAAACATATTTTATATTTGAGATTCTTCAAAGTAGCCACCCTTTGCCTTGATGAGAGCTTTGCACACTCTTTGCATTCTCTAAACCAGCTTCACCTGGAATGCTTTTCCAACAGTCTTGAAGGAGTTCCCACATATGCTGAGCACTTGTTGGCTGCTTTTCCTTCACTCTGTGGTCCAACTCATCCCAAACCATCTCAATTGGGTTGAGGTCGGGTGATTGTGGAGGCCAGGTTATCTCATGCAGCACTCCAGCACTCTCCTTCTTGGTCAAATAGCCCTTACAGTCTGGAGATGTATTTTAGGTCATTGTCCAGAGAAAAATGGGAGAAACTCCCCAAATACAGGTGTGCCAAGCTTGTAGCGTCATACCCATGAAGACTCGATGCTGTAATCGCTGCCAAATGTGCTTCAACAAAGTACTGAGTAAAGTGTCTGAATACTTATGTAAATGTGATATTTCTGCTTTTTATTTTTTTATAAATTTGAAAACATCTCTTTGTCATTATGGGGTATTGTGTGTAGATTATTGGGGGGTGGGGCGATTTAATCCATTTTAGAATAAGGCTGGAATGTAACAAAATGTGGAAAAAGTCAAGGGGTCTGAATATATTCCAAATGCACTTTATGTCATGTAAAATAACAACAACAACAACAACCACAGCCAGCACTGTTTTACTGTTACAGTAGGAGTAGGTCTACCTGTACGTGCCATAGTGTGAGAAAAGGCACTTACTGTACACAGCCCCAGCCCTGCCCAAGTTATTCTGAATGGCTGGCGTTGTGAGGTCAAATAGACTGTCAGTCTATTTGGACCGCTGTGTTGACACAACCCAGGCCCTCATATTTACCCTTTTTGGCTTTTTCATGAAAACCTCACCCTCGGGACACTGGGCCGGACTGACTCGCCATGTGTTCCTGTTGTGGTTATAAAAACACAGATTTTAAAAACGTGAAAAGTAAGTAAAAAGGAATTCGGGGTGCGTGCTCGGGGGTAGTAGGCGGTACCTGCTTAGTAGAGTGTTGTGCCTGAACTGGATTAGTCCCACCCCCCCCCTCCACTCCACCCCCCTTCAGTCATCACTTCAGGCAGGCCTCGGTAGTAGTGCACTATCACGCTGACTACTGAGAAGACAAAAAAAGAACACCGTCACGTATAGAATGTAGGTCTGTTGCACCTGGCAGAGAGATGGAAGTGTCACTACAGACGACATGCAGTTCTTAAAGGGACATTACACTTTCAAATCAAAGTCTGTCAGACATTTTCAGACCTCTGAAGTATTCTAATGTCAAGATTTAAACCACAACTGATGCCGTGGGATGGGGTTTAATCTTGACCCCACTCTACATTTTCAGGTCTGAAAACATCTGACAGTTTTTTAAATTTAAAAAAGAAAATTGGAGTGAAATGTGTATTTTAATTACCAGTGCCCTTGGCCATCAAATCTAACTGTCTCTGTCGGTCTCTGTGTCAGTGCGGGGATGTCGCCCTGGGAAGATCGTGCAGATGTCAGAGGCTGAGGTGAGGGGCCTCTGCATCAAATCCAGAGAGATCTTCCTCAGCCAGCCCATCCTCCTGGAACTGGAGGCTCCCCTCAAGATCTGTGGTAGGTGATGATGACGATGATGATGCCAAAGATGATGAATCCCCACTACATCTCCCCTCCACTTTTTAACCTCATCACGTTGAGTGTGATTATTATAGCGCCATACAATTACATTATTATCGGGTCTCTGTCGAGAGCATTGAGTAAAAGCCTCTCCGGGGATTTTGAAGATCTGTTGGTCTGCGCAGAATCTGTGCATCTCGAACACACATCGTTTCCCCTCCATGTCCAGTTCTGCACCTGTCATTCATGAATTGCCCTGACTGTGGATAGCTAGGCTAGGGTAGTTACGCTCCTCCTTTCTCTCCCACCTCCTCCCGCTCTCAGGTGACATCCACGGCCAGTACACAGACCTGCTGCGGCTCTTCGAGTACGGGGGCTTCCCGCCCGAGGCCAACTACCTGTTCCTGGGAGACTACGTGGACCGAGGGAAGCAGTCCCTGGAGACCATCTGTCTACTGCTGGCCTACAAGATCAAATACCCCGAGAACTTCTTCCTCCTCAGGGGCAACCACGAGTGTGCCTCCATCAACCGCATCTACGGCTTCTACGACGAGTGTGAGTAGCACGCCTGCTTGCACACACGCTCTGCACACACATACACTTCAATACACTGCCTAGTGCAATTGTTTTGGTTTCATACAAGTAATTGAGCCAAATACCCCCACCGCGACACGCACATTAATGAATGCTTATTTGGAAAAACAAATGCAGCCATTCAACACAGGGCGGCCTCTGTCACAAGAGTAAAATTGCTGGAATTACAAGATCCCTGATGTTACAAAGTCTGTTTTTTTTTCTCGTCTCACTGTTTCTCCAGGTAAGCGCAGATTCAACATAAAGCTGTGGAAGACATTTACTGACTGCTTCAACTGCCTTCCCATCGCTGCCATCGTGGATGAGAAGATCTTCTGTTGCCATGGAGGTACAGCACTGCTGGGGGAGCTGCCACTCAAACTCCCTGTCTGTGACTTGGCTGTTAAAGGGTCATCGTCTTGCTCAGCAAATGAATATGAAAGTTGATGTAGCAAAACCTTTTCTCCTGTGGGTCATATGAACACCCTATAGAACAAATCAGTCACATCATTGTTTTGTGCATTACAATAATTATTACATACTACGCATGTTTTCAACATGTGTACAATGGAATAACAATGCAAGCAGGACATTGGACATGAGTCATGACTATGACGAGGTGCAAAACAAATAGTTAAAGGCTCCGTGTCGAGCGGTATCCTACAACGGGCTGGTTCTGGCAGGAAAAGTGACCTTGAAAGTGTGTGGATTTTAAATGGATGTGTTTTTGATGACTGTGACTGAGTGCTATTGTCTCTGTGCTCCTCTGTCTCCTACCAGGCCTCTCTCCAGACTTGCAGTCTATGGAGCAGATCCGTCGCATCATGAGACCCACAGACGTTCCTGACACGGGTAGGTCCACACACACACACACACATTTATATACACACACCTCTCCAACATTACAAAAACAAGTGCTATTTCCTTTAGCGGACAGTAGTGGTCAGTATATCCTAAGCAAAATTTGATTGAATTGCCCACAGTGTGTTCCCAGATTATTGTACTGTATAATGTAGCTAATTCTTTAAAGATTGTCTGATTCTCAAAACCAATTAACTTTTGACATTACCATATGGGTTATTTAAAAATCATTTAAAAGACTGTTCATGTGTCCAGGATAAACCTATTGTTATGTCAATACAGTAGACCTATGTATAATTATATCTAAATAAGGCTGATACTCACTGTATAAGTCACAGAAAACCTGACTGTCTGGTTCATTTTTAAAGAGAAGTACATTTTGACCAAGTCCAGTATCGGCTCATCACAGAACTTTCTAGAACACATCTCCTTATATGGTCACGATGTGAACCACCAAAGCCATTGTTCACGTCTCAGATCCTGCTGTGTGTGTGTGTGTGTGTGTGTGTGTGTGTGTGTGTGTGTGTGTGTGTGTGTGTGTGTGTGTGTGTGTGTGTGTGTGTGTGTGTGTGTGTGTGTGTGTGTGTGTGTGTGTGTGTGTGTGTGTGTGTGTGTGTGTGTGTGTGTGTGTGTTCCAGGATTGCTGTGTGACCTGCTGTGGTCGGACCCAGACAAAGACGTTCAGGGTTGGGGGGAGAACGACCGCGGCGTCTCGTTCACATTTGGGGCTGATGTGGTCAGCAAGTTCCTCAACCGTCACGATCTGGACCTCATCTGCAGAGCCCACCAGGTACAACCGAAGTGACCTGTCATTCTGATAGGGGGAAAAAGACACTATCCACTGGGCACAACATTGTTTCAACAGAATCAGTCAACGCATTGTGACGCGGAATCTACGTGGAGCATAAATTGTATTTGAAAAAAAGTCGTCCACGTAAACTGTTGTTTTGACGGTAACATTTCAACCACACGATTATGTCACCATGGTAACCAAATGTCAACAGAGACAAACCTTGTATAAAATATGTTGAGTTTGTACCTTTTAAAACAATGTCAGATCTTCAATGTTATATCCACGACTTCAATGTTATATCCACGACTTCAATGTTATATCCAAAAACGAAAAACAATAGGCTGGGTCAGCACCTCCTACTAAAGAATTGATATCTCTACAGTCTCCCATCCAGGTTTTTAACCAAGCCCAGCCTTGATTATATATGATATTTGACACCGATTATTACCAATGTGCTGTTCGTGAGAATGATTGTTGAGAGATCTCCACTTTAAAACGAAATAGATTCACAGGTGCTATCGAAGTCATTTCAAAGGGTATATTTAACAGAGCAAATGAAATGTGACCATACTTTATCGCTTCTATCATCAATGATGCTATTTCGGCCTGTATAGCATCTGCAAAGTCATCAACAGCCATGGTTTCAATTAAACCAAGGATGCAACTAAAAATAGACCATCCAAAAGGCCTAGGCTTTCAAGCTCTGGTTTGATTTCAAATGTAATGATATTTAGAGCCAACGCAAACCGAACATCAACATTTGAAGGCGACGTATCATCTGCTTGGACACTTCCATCCGTGCCACTGAATTAGTCTGCCGTTAATTCCAATCGGTTTTCAAATGAATCACTGTCGTGTTGGATTCACATCTCCATCTCAACCAAAAATGAAAGTTAAAAGAATGGAATTGTCAGATGGAAGTATCCCAGCAGTAGATACATCTCCTTTAAATGTTGATATTGGGTTATATTGTCAACCAAACACAATTCAGTATTACATTGTAGTACCGTAAATAGACTAAAGTTAAGGGTCTTTTACAAACGTTTGTAACGTTCAACCTTAAAACGAGTAAACACATCCATGGCCACATTTTAAGGTGACTGTAACTATAAAGGTCTTCTTCTGTAATCATATAAAGCGTGTGTGTTCAAGGTAGCATGCAAAGGTTGTCGCAGGTCTGTAGAGAACTTCACAATTGCTGTAATAGTCTGCGCAGAATCTTTAACAGCATTGATTACTTGTACCAGGTATAATTTACATTTTTTTGACTTTCTTTGAAACTAATTTGGGGAGTCCCGTATGGACTCAGGAGAGGCAATGGTCGAGAGCCTCCGAAACGCGACTCTGTCAAGCCGTACTGCTCGCTTAACCCGGAAGCCAGCTGCACCAATGTCAAAAGTCAGCGTGCATGTGCCCGGCCCGCCACAAGGAGTCAATGGAGCACGATGGGACAAGGACACCGGCCAAACCCTCCCCTAACGACGCTGGGCTAATTGTGCGTCATGGGTCTCCCGGTCGCGACACAGCCTGGAATCAAACCCGGGTCTGTAGTGACGCCTCAAGCACTGCAGGGCAGTGCCTTAGACCGCTGCGCCACTCGGGAGGCCCTGTACCATGTACTTTTAATGTAATCTCAACTGCAATCCAGGTCATTTGGTTCTTCTATTAGATGAACCACAGTGATAACACATTCATCTGTTATCAAAAATATCTGACATTGTATTCCCATTTGAACTTTGCTGTGCTTTTAAATGGTTGAAAACACAGCATACGTCATTCGGGTGACAACTGAACCAAAAATCTGACCTCATTTTTCCATTGGAATTTGGTTGTGCTTTTAGGTGCAAATTCAACTAATATTTGGCTGTCTTTTTGAGTGGGTGAATATAGGTTATCAACTCATTGTCTCAACCAAATATGACCCAATTATCCACGTATGCCCAGTGGGTAGCCTATAGTCTAGTCTAGGTTCTAGACTAAGCAAGTTCATAATCATAATGTACTACATGGCCAGTGACCCTTGACCTTCCTATTCTACCTTTCCGGTGTCTTTCCAACTCTCTATCTTTCCCATAAAGGAAAGGGGTATACCTAGTCAGTTGTACAACTGAAATGTGTCTTCCGCATTTAACTCAACCCTTCTGAATCAGAGAGGTGTGGGGGGCTGCCTTAATTGACATTCCACGTCTTCTGTGCCCGGGGAACCGTGGGTTAACTTCCTTGCTCAGGGGCAGAACGACAGATTTCTACCTTGTCAGCTCCGCCAGGCTTATAAGCCACTTCTTTAAAAAAAATAAAAAAATTCACTACCTTCACTCTTAGATAAAGCACTCTTGCACTGACATACACACAGACAACAGCACATGAAAAGTATTATACACCTCACTTGCAATACTACAACTTAACTCTGTAAAATACATTGACAAGCTTGACTGTGATACTGCGGGTCCTCTGATGTGCTGACTGTGTCTCCACCAGGTGGTGGAGGATGGATATGAGTTCTTTGCCAAGCGGCAGCTGGTGACTCTGTTCTCAGCTCCTAACTACTGTGGAGAGTTTGACAACGCCGGCGGCATGATGAGCGTTGACGAGACCCTGATGTGCTCCTTCCAGGTAAAAGCAGTGTCATTGGCACCACTGACAACCGCAGCTGGTTTCCGTCTGTATGGAGTACGATTGGTGTGGATGTAAAATCAGAGACACCGACTACGAATATTCTCATAAGTCCCTAAAATGTATCATTCCACGCAGTGAAGTTTGTACACCGTTTAAGCAATACGCCTCTTGTCTATTCTATATTGTGACTATATAATTATACGGTTTAGGCTCGTATTGTGTCTATTAGTATTAATGATTCACCAAACATATTCAAGAATTAAGTACAATTATACAGGTGGTATATGCCGTTGATTGGGATTTAGGTGTATGATCCATGTATCTGTCCTTGTCCACTACAACTGTGCAGATCCTGAAGCCGTCTGAGAAGAAGGCCAAGTATCAGTACGGAGGGATGACCTCCGGCCGACCCGTCACCCCGCCCCGCACAGCCGTCCCGCCAAAGAAACGGTGAACGTGGGCGCGAGGAAGGAGATGAGCGGACGTCGTGGATGAGCGACGGTCCCTCATCCGCTTTCCACGAGAGAAACACTTGTCAGAGAAAGTAGATAAAACCCAAGGCAAAGTTTGATTTTATGCCCCCCCCCCCCCGAACACCCCCACCGGTTTTTCTTTTTAATTCCCCTCTGAACGTTTGTCATGCACCGCTCTCCTGCCAAAGGCTTTTTTTTAGCAACTGTGTAACCAACCACACTTGTTTTTTTGAAGTAGTCATTCTGTTTGCAGAAGTGTTTTTTTTCTTCTTAATTTTTTTCTTCTTGCGTTTTTGGGCTTATGGCAGAATGACCGGCTACTAGCTCCAGTTGAGCATTTAATTCCTATCCAGTAAGAACAGGTGTTAATGACGACTGCTGGGTTTTCAATAAAACATTTTAAAAAATGAGGAATAAACCTGATTACATGGTCTGTTTTTTAAAATATTTTTATTGATAGTGCCTTCCATGCAGAAGCAAATAGAACACCTACTCCATTAATCCTTGTTTGTTTCGATGTCCACTCAAGTACTGAACAAAGACATGAACCAAAATCTAAAAACAATCCATTTAATGTCATCAGAAACTATCCCAACAGCAAGTCAAATTCCTCAACACAGAATAAACTACGCCAATGCATGCATATACACACAGAGCCACGATTCCCTTCGCTGTGGTAGCGCACGTTAAATGTTTGTTGCCCAATCATACAGTACGATCCTGACAGATCAAATCCCTGCTCACAGCCACAGCCTAACAAACTGATTGGCATGATTGTGGCGCCATTAAAACAAAAGTTGAAATTGTATTAAAACACTGTACAGTAACATGTATGTAACAATGGCATTTATATTCCTGAGAAGACTCTCTTCTCATAACCGGGGTCTCAAAAACCACGTTACGGCTTAGTGCCTAAAGTACTTTTACAACAGGTATTATTTTAACTATCTACAACTAATAATTGAATCACTATTCCCTCGATCTGGTCTCGCTTCCTAAAGAGGAGGTTATTTAAAAGTATGTCGGACTCTTGGCCTTTGCTATGTGTCAGTATTTCCTACTCAAAGTAATGTGTTATTACGCAACTCTAGGCTGTCAACGGTGATCCACAGTATACGACCTCATTGTGACGACAATCCCATGTTAAATCATTCAGACAAGGTCATGACCCCGAGTCCTGACTCCTGCCAGAAATAAGTCATAGTAAATGGTTCCGATTCTCCACCATTTTCCTGAAGTGTACACTTGCACACTCCTCGCCATGGATTTAAAAACATTGGTTGGAGGGATTTTCCACTACTGTTAACGCCAATGCAAGAAAGTGCACACTTTGGGAGAAGGGTGGAGAATTGGGGTGTATTCAAACAGGGCCATTGTCTACATCAGCCCTTCGTCCAGCCCTTTTGAAACCAAACGGCTGTTTCACTCAACACTTTATGCACAGGTACCTAATTTATGACTTAGTTCACTCCATTCCGAAAACTCACTCATACACCTTGATCAAATCAGAATGGAGATTCTCCGGTACTTTTGTATACCTTTTAGCTAGTATACCTTTTAGCTAGTAGTTGTGAAAGTAGCGCTCATGAGCCAAAAGCAGTTCCCGAAAATTGCGTACCACGTCACGTGCAGATATGTACCCCACGTCATGGCTCTCCCTCTGCTATGTGTGCATCTTGCTAGCTGTCACTCGAATGGCGAGGGGCTGAAGCTCATTGGCTCTAACTCGAATTGCTAGGGTGGCCCAACGCGGGGGAAAATGTAGGGGAAATGAAACAGCTTCTAGAAAAGGTGGCATTCAAACTACGGATTTAGTTGCAAATTGAGGTAAAACAGTAATTCTGCTCAGACTACGCAATGTATAAACTACACCTTGACACAGCCCAAAGTGGAAGGTTAAAAAAACAACACTTAGAAGTCACACGTTCCAGAGCATTAAACAAAACTATGGACAATAAAATAAGAGTAATGGAGAAAGTCTAGAAACCAAAAAAGAGCAAACACGCAAAAATGGTTCATGCAATAGTTTGTAAATTTCTAATGATTGCGTTCATTTCTAGAAGAAAATTGGAATGGGCAAAAATAAATACATTTATAGTCCTAAAAATCTATAGCTTGAAAGCCCAGTTTTAGAAAATAAAGTAATTTGTTGTCATTTATGTTCATGGCACTCTTTATACTGGCAGTTTAAAAATGTAAAATCTAACTCCAAGTCAGTCATCTTGGCCATGACACATTCAAGAAATGAAAAATCGCCAGAGAATTGTGTCTCGAATTGTGATTTAGTGTTATGGCAATGTCTTCAAATGTAAGGCCCTATAATGGCCTACTGTAATGCAGTTTAGCTCGTACTCCCACTGTCTGTGTGACACTATGAAGTATGAAGCTCACAGATTGGCAGATACAGACACCTTGCCCAGAGCCAACGCCTCAAACAAAGACAGCTAGCAGCCATTCTAGTTTGTAATCCTACTTCAAACACTATAGTTTACTCTAGTAAAATGACCAACAGCGAAACAAAATCGTTACTTTAGATCCAACCAATTCACCTCATCAACACTACAGAATAGCTGCCACTCTTTTCGTGGTCATTGTCAGAAGTTAAACATTTAATTACATAGGGACAAACACACCCTGCTTACGACAAAGCACGAAGCCTGGGTCTTTCCTTTTGAAAAAGCTGGAACAGCACGCCTTTGTACACCACATTAAGGCAAAAATTATATTTAAACAAAGTGACTCGGTAGGTTGGCCAAGCGGAATGGTGTTAAGGTCAGACTCAACGCTACCCTTAGAACAAGAGGACAGGAATGGGTTAGGAATATGGTTAGGCTCCCATAACCCACCTGCCCTCGTAAAAATAAATAAAAACAGAAGCTGCTTGGCTAACAGGGGGCTGGAGTGGTCCTATCAAACATATTTTGTTTCTAAAAAAAAAAGTCCTACTGGGCCATTATCCTCACGTAAACAGGAAGTGAGTCAGACATAGGCCAATCGGATGACTGCGACACCTAGGTCAGGTGGTGGGAAACGATGAGTCACAGATCGAAAGGTAACATAATTGAGCAGACACGATCATCTTGTAACGTGGAATGGTGAATATTTTTTTTTTATCTGTACATGACATCTGTTTCACTCTACTGAGTGCTCCTCTCCACTCCAACGGGCTAAAAGGTTAGGAATGTGCTGATGTCGACAGACTAATGTCCATGTTTTCTGTGTAACGTGGTAACTTTGTTCTGATGTGTAAATAAAACCGAAATATACGTTTTAAATCAAATAAAATGCTCCGTTGAAAAGAATAAGTAAATCAACTTCAGAGCCGGTAGCCGTATGATTTGCTCTGTCGTTTCTCGGCAGGATTATAAATATAATGGAACTACTTAATGTAACAATACATTAGCTCTCCAAACACTCACACAGCTACAGTACTTGGCCTCAAGTTAACGCCTTACATAAAAAGCTCTAAAGCTAAGAAAACAAATAACTTTATACAAAAACACAAAAGAAATCCTTAAAATGGTCCAACTCAAAAATAACGAAAACAACCCATGTTTAGAGCGGTCTGGCACTGACTGTGTCCATTACTCCGAGAGGCAACCAGTGATGCATTCTTATCACTGTAAACCACTTGTTAAGTAGGTAGCTAGCATTCATGTCGCATTATTCCCTTAAAGTCGGCTCCTAACGCCGTTCTCTCAGTTATTTCAGTGAGTATAGTATATGTATGTGGCAGATGGAGAGGTAATACTCAAATCCCTTGTAGAATATCTATTGTGGTCAGTACTATATTCATTTTTTTGATGCAGGCTTTATATGCAGGCAGCTCTCTATTCCCAGCCTAGGTCCTTCTAGGTATTAAAAAAATATGGCATTTGGTGGCAGTGGTCACTCAATTCATGAATGGCCATGGAGGCGACCGTCGTTCGAAACAGGGACTGGCGACGGATGGTGGTGGTCCCTCTGGTGTGCCTGTCTAGACCAGTAGACGCAGCAGGAAAGAAAAGCCAGCCCCGATGGAGAGGCCCAGGCCCAGGAAGAAAGTCATCAGGGCCCCAGCCGTCTCTGCATCTTTGGACGCCACCAGCCTGGGAGGACAGAGAGAAAGATGATGCATACTGACAGATCTGATGATGAGCCAGGCGGCATACACATAGATACAGTATGCAGGTACAGGGAAATGTCCTTCTTGCCCAACAATGCAGTAATCCGTATCAGTAGTACTATTTAATAAAGTGAAGTAGAACAAAAACACAATAGAAATAAGAACACAAGAAAGTAAGTCAGCTATATACAGGGTCAGTTCCAATACCATATTTACAATGGGTAGGGATACTGGAGTGATGGAGGTAGATATGTATACGGGTAAGGTGAAGAGGCATCAGGATATATGATAAACAGAGTAGCAGCAGCGTATATGATGATTGTATGTACAGTACCAGTCCAAAGTTTGGACAACTACTCATTCAAAGGTTTTTCTTTCAAATATAATTTTTCATATTTTCTACATTGTACAATAATAGTGAAGACATCAAACTATGAAATAACACATATGGAATCATGTAGTAACCAAAAAAAGTGTTAAACAAACCAAAATATATTTGATATTTGGGATAAGTAGCCACTCTTTGCCTTTGACAGCTTCGCAAACTCTTGGCATTCTCTTTTCCAACAGTCTTGAAGTAGTTCCCACGTATGCTGAGCACTTGTTGGTTGCTTTTCCTTCGCTCTGAGGTCCAACTCATCCCAAACCATCTCAATTAGGTTGAGGTCAGGTGATTGTGGAGGCCATCGCTCTCCTTCTTGGTCAAATAGCCCTTACACAGCCTGGAGGGGTGTTTGGTCATTGTCCAGTTGAAAAACAAATGATAGTCCCACTAAGCGCAAACCAGATGGGATGGCGTATCGCTGCAGAATGCTGTGGTAGCCATGCAGGTTAAGTGTGCCTTGAATTCTAAATAACTCACTGACAGTGTCACCAGCAAAGCACCTCCACTAGATGTTGGAACATTGCTGTTGGGACTTTCTTCCATTCAGCCACAAGAGCATTAGTGAGGTCGGTCGAGCACTTGAACCAGCGGCCCTAACCGCTAGGCTACCTGCCGGGTAAGCTGCCGCCGTGTGTGTTACTTCTACTCACTGTGGGGCGTAGGACATGGACAGGCAGACGCAGTAGCCGCTGGAGAGGGAGAAGAGTATCATGATGAAGGCGAAGACAGCGTCGTGGGAGAAGAGGACGGGGAGGTAGGAGCGGCTCTGGACGTTACAGAGCATCAGCAGGGGAACAAACACCACCCTGGAGACCACCAGCACCGGGAACAGACGACTCTCCTTGGGAGGCTGCGGAACAAACACAGAGAGAAATGTTACTGGTAAGACAAAGTAATAATAACAACTAAATGTAATACGAGTAATAACTCAAGCTTTCGTGCAGGGGTAGAAAGTGAGAGAATTTCAATTTGTAGAGGATTATAAAAACCCTGGGAAGCTTGGAAAAATGTTACAGAAATCTAATCCATCGTGATCCTATCAAGTGTGTAATAAAATGACAATCCACACAGATCAAATTAATCAGAAACCTACCCATTGGAACACGGTGGTGACGGTTCTACCGATCCAGTCACACACGTTGAAGATGAGGAAGCAACACACAGAGATGAAATAGGACTCTGATGGGGAGAAAGAGGTGGTTAATAGGTGGGTTTAAGTCTCATGACATGCATACAGTATACAAAATGGTGCGAAAAAGAAAGGGTTCTCTTATGGAGACAGCCGAAGAACCCTTTTGAAACATATTTATCAAAGAGAGTATACATACCCCATTTCCCAGGGTATATGGTTTTGACGTCCACAGTGATGGCAGGAAACACAGCGAGAGTGACGGTGAAGACAAAAACCACACAGAACGCCATCACCCATATCTGAAGAGAGACAGGGACAAGGTAAAAAATATGGTGGAAATGTTTAGTCCATGCTTACACTACTTCCAAATGCATGTAGGGGAGTGAACAAGTGTACACTTTGGGAAAAGGGTAGGGAATTGGACTATAGACCAGAGCCATATATAAAAAATATATATAAAATAAAAAATTATATAACGCAGCAAAAAAATAAATGTCCTCTCACTGTCAACTGCGTTTATTTTCAGCAAACTTAACATGTGTTCATTTGTATGAACATAACAAGATTCATCAACTGAGACAAACTGAACAAGTTCCACAGACATGTGACTAACAGAAATGGAATAATGTGTCCCTGAACAAAGGGGGGGGTCAAAATCAAAGTAACAGTCAGAATCTGGTGTGGCCACCAGCTGCATTAAGTACTCCAGTGCATCTCCTCCTCATGGACTGCACCAGATTTGCCAGTTCTTGCTGTGAGATGTTACCCCACTCTTCCACCAAGACACCTGCAAGTTCACAGACATTTCTGGGGGGAATGGCCCTAACCCTCACCCTCCAATCCAAGAGGTCCCAGACGTGCTCAATGGCCATGGCAGAACACTGACATTCCTGTCTTGCAGGAAATCATGCAGAGAATGAGCAGTATGGCTGGTGGCATTGTCATGCTGGAGGGTCATGTCAGGATGAGCCTGCAGGAAGGGTACCACATGAGGGAGGAGGATGTCTTCTTTGTAACACATAGCATTGAGATTGCCTGCAATGACAACAAGCTCAGTCCGATGATGCTGTGACACACCGCCCCAGACCATGACGAACACTCCACCTCCAAATCGATCCCGCTCCAGAGTACAGGCCTCAGTGTAACGCTCATTTCTTCAACAATAAACGTGAATCCGACCATCACCCCTGGTGAGACAAAACCACGACTCGTCAGTGAAGAGCACTTTTTGCCAGTCCTGTCTGGTGCAGCGACGATGGGTTTGTGCCCATAGGCGACGTTTTTTGCCGGTGATGTCTGGTGAGGACCTGCCTTTACAACAGGCCTACAAACCCTCAGTCCAGCCTCTCTCAGCCTATTGCGGACAGTCTGAGCACTGATGGAGGGATTGTGCTTTCCTGATGTAACTCGGGTAGTTGTTGTTGCCATCCTGTACCTGTCCCGCAGGTGTGATGTTCGGATATACCGTTTCTGTGCAGGTGTTGTTATGTGTGGTCTGCCACTGCGAGGACGATCAGCTGTCCGTCCTGTCTTCCTGTAGCGCTGTCTTAGGCGTTTCAAAGTACGGACAATTTATTGCAGTATGCAATTTATTGCCCTGGCCACATCTGCAGTCCTCATGCCTACTTGCAGCATGCCTAAGGCACGTTCACGCAGATGAGCAGGGACTCTGGGCATCTTTCTTTTGGGTGTTTTTCCAGAGTCAGTAGAAAGGCCCCTTTAGTGTCCTAAGTTTTCATAACTGATCTTAATTGCATACCGTCTGTAAGCTGTTAGTGTCTTAACAACCGTTCCACAGGTGCACGTTCATTCATTTTTCATGGTTCATTGAACAAGCATGGGAAACAGTGTTTAAACCCTTTACAATGAAGATCTGTGAAGTTAATTTGATTTTAAGAATTATATTTGAAAGACAGGGTTCTGAAAAGGGGACGTTTCTTTTTTGAGTTATATATATATATCTATATATACACACACACACACACACACACACACACACACACACACACACACACACACACACACACACACACACACACACACACACACACACACACACACACACACACACACACACACACACACACACACACACACACACACACACACACACACAGCTGAGTAATAACAGAGGTCAGCGTTACCTTTTTGAACACCTCCATGACGGTGGACTTCCTGTCCTCAGCCTGCTCCAGGGGAAGGAAGTTATGCTTGGGACTGCCTTCCTCTACCTCCACCTCCTCGCCGCTGGCATCACCATTGGCCAATGAGCCGTTGGCCTTGCCCTTCAGCTTGCCGTTCTGCTCCGTGTCCCTCTCTGCCAGGTGAGGAAGAACATGACACTAGTTTCTGGGGCATGTGCCCACCAGACTACTACAGTTAGTGAGGGCCACAGCCCGCGGGCATTGTTAAGGTGGTGGGTAGGTTTTGGTCATGAGTGATCTGAACTGCCTGCCAGAGGGGAATTGTTGGAGGAGGGGGTGACCGGGGTGGAAGGGGTCAGCAAATATCTTTCCTGCACACTTCCTTGTCCTGGAGTCGTGCAGGATCTCGATGGAGGGCAGGTGGCAGCCAATAACCCTCATGGACATGGGGACCTGATGCTAGATCCAAACTCCTACTCTGAAATGCTTGATACATACAGGCCCCCTGAGTTTAAAGGGGAATACTAGCAGTGACAGGCCGCACTGTACTGGATGGTTATTGAGATGTATAGGAGGATAAAATGAATAGGCCTCTCAGCAGCTTTCAGCAACCTCACCTTTCAGCAGCTCGTCTGTGGTCTCCACCTCATAGCTCCTGCTCTTGTCCAAGTAGAACCGGGCAAACTCCTAGATGAGACCGGAGCAGAGGACAAATGAGACAGACAGAACATTCGCCGAACTTGAACATGGATTCCTTCGATGAAACATAGTAATGCTGTACTGGTCAGCTACAAGCCCAACCTGCGACACAGATTCTTTAGATATGTCACTCCCACTCCCTGATGCTGGATGTCGCCGGTCTACTAACCACATGTCCTGGCAACTGCCATTACGCACACCTGGCAACCGTCATTACGCACACCTGGCAACCGTCATTACGCACACCTGGCAGCCGTCATTACGCACACCTGGCAACCGTCATTACGCACACCTGGCAACCGTCATTACGCACACCTGGCAACCGTCATTACGCACACCTGCGTCTCATTATCAGTCACACCTGGACTTCATTACTCCCTTGATTACTCACCCTTTATATGGCACTCGTTTGTTATCAGTCATCGGATAGTATGTTTGTGTTTCCATGTCAGACGCTGCTCTTGTTTTTTGTTATCGGTCCATTTTTGTTGTCATTTAACTCACTAACTGCACCTGTTTCCTGTCTCCCTGCGTCAACGTTACAAAATAAAACTTGGCTGTAGTCCCGAGGGATACAGGGTCTGTTCTGAGGCCCAACGTGTGATATATATCTATCTATTACATTCCAGTCCTGGGGCTTCGTAGTGCTGAGCCACTCACCAGGCGAGGCAGGAGGAGGTAGCTGAGGAGAGTGAGCAGGGTTCCTACACAAGGAGTGATGAAGTAACCCAACGCAGCCGTCTCAAGGTCGGTGTCACCTGTCACACACACAGGAAAGAAAATGGAGAGGTCAATTCCAAGTGAAGTTGCAAAGGCCACATCATACTCACTTGACTACTTGCCGCATTTGAATGATTTGCTAGTCAGCCACTGAGCATATCTGATGTGAGCGGTGCGTGTTTATTTCCAAGTATTTCTTTGTATATTTGATATATTGGTTTGTGTGTGTGACTCACTGGCTATGGAGACCAGCATGGCGAGAGCAGCGAAGGTGCCGGCCAGCCCCTGGCCACTCATAAACACAGCGCTGTACCTCTGAGGCAGCAAGCCCACCAGGCCAAACAGACTGCCCTGTAACACCGCTCCAAACGCTACAAGGAGAGAGAGAGAGAGAGAGAGAGAGAGAGAGAGAGAGAGAGAGAGAGAGAGACAGGGTTAATAATATAGCACACATCATCAACAAACAGTTAATGATACCATCCCCTCCTGCCCACACACACGCAAACCTTACTCATACACACTATATTAATGCCATCACACACATCTTGTGACAAATGGTTTCTCTTCCACACACACACACACACACACACACACACACACACACACACACACACACACACACACACACACACACACACACACACACACACACACACACACACACACACACACACACACACACACACACACACACACACACACACACACACACACACACACACACCACAATGACCCCCCCCCCCATACAACCACGTCCTACTCACAGTTGATGAACCAGATGGTCGCCATGGTAACAGAGAAGAAGCAGTCCTCCTCCATAGTGACCTTGACCAGGATGGCAGTGAGGATGAAGAGGACGAGGATGAAGACCAGGCTGCCCGCTATCCGCACCATCTCTGATATCCTACGCACAAATTTAAAAAAGGTTCGTTCACAATCTCACTGGATTAGACAGCAACACACCACCTTCATGCAATATTACAAATTTTTACTTTTTACTTTAAACTGAGGCCAACCTAGAAATCCACTCTATCACAAAGCATATTAGCTTTTTTGCACCTATTTGCAGTTGAATAAAATGGCCAACACAAAAAAAGGTTGTTCACACACACATACTAGATTGTCAGCCAAGTATGCAGTAAAAAAAACGTGTTTGTTTAGCATTTGGAGGACATGTAGACCTGAGAGAAGAAGTGCTGTCTCACCGCTGATAGAAGAAGGAGTTGAGCAGAGTGCAGAGCAGCAGGGGGAGCTGGGACAGCAGAGTCATCCAGTTGTTGAAGTAGTACTCTTTCTGGACCACCACCGTGCCGTTGCTCCATTCTGTCTTGTTGAGGCGTCTATTGAAATACTGTTGACAGAAGAGATAAAAATAGTCTTTTTGCAAACACTTTTATCCACATGTTGGTACGTTACAGGGATGCCCGATCAACTGAGCCACACGGGACTCAAGAGATGACCCAGTTTACATCAACAATCGATATGGTTGTTAGTTGCTATCGGCTAAGTACATACAGTAATGGTACATCAGTGGTCACACGTCACTTGTTCCTATACAAATAGGTCTAGTCATTCTACAAACATGTACTGTATACCAAGAATCAAAGCTAACCCTATGAGCTAACCCTACGAGTTGTGGGGTTTGACATTTGAACATACAGCGAGCTTAGCCTTAGAGGCTAGGCCACACACACACAGCTCCAAAGTGGAATACTCATGTGATGTTCTATAGCTTAAGGGGGTCTCCAACCACACCATAAGGGGTTAACTTCAACATACAGATACTTAGTGGACACCAAGACTACATAACAACAGGGGGCCAGTCACATTAAATCCCTCTCGGACAAAATACTTGACTTGAACATACCAACAACTCAGCTAATCCTCTATGTACAATACACATGCAGAACAAATACAAACAACATCTGACTTTCAGAGGCTGCTTTTTAAAAACGACTTTTCCAAGATAATTCCTTAAGAAACCCAATGCTCTACTTGGGCATGACACATACAGTATTGCACTTGAACCCGAGCCAAAGTAGATCTGCACTTCGATCTGTAGCTTTGGGAAAATTTAATACAAACATTTCCCAAAGCTACAGATCTAGGATCAGATCTACCTTGCCCTAATCCTGACTGTAGCCTTTAGGGTGGTGAATAACTATCTGACCCTGAACCTGTTGTTATGAAGACATGTCAGGTTGGGCTTACCATGGAGGCGGTCATGAAGAAATTCCATGGTAGCAGCGTCCCGAGGCCCAGAATGAAGAAGGTGATCCCCACCAACCAGCCCCTGGGAACGGGAGGAAAATATGAAAAGATCAGAAACAAGCATGTCATTCTTAAGTTTTTGTTATGTATTTAGCATGTTATTTGTTTAAAAATAGCAGGTAGTTTATGTACCGTGAAATAAAGTGCAACCAGTCAGGTTGAAATACGACAATAGTGAACTTTATTGAAGTACATCAGAAATCAAATCAAATCGATTAATAACAGTACAAAGTTCCTTTTCAGCACCACTGCTTTGCTTGGAGCGCATTTCACTTAAACTCAAAATGTAAAAATAGGACTCTGGTTGAGAGTGAGAGCAGAAACGAGAAAGAAATAGATACTTATAGTTTGCAAGACTAAGCGGCGCCAGCGACTCACCTATCACGTGGGGCGTCTGTCCGGTCCTTCATCCTGTGCTATGGGGTTCGGTTTAAACTAGGGGCAAAAGGAAGGGGAACATAGTCAACATAAAGACCAAGTGTAGATTTGTCTATCCTCTCTAAGCACTTTATTTACAGAATACAAATACAGTTCATTTTCCACATTCTAGAACATTGCGGCAAGGAGTAGGAGCCATTCCCACTACACGACAGTATGTCCAAGATAGGGTTGGGCAGGATTCAGATTTTCATATCGTGATACCGGCCTTCTCTCATCCCGGGATTTATGGTATTACAGTCTTAGTATATAAAGGGGGCTCTAAAAACGGAAAAAAGCCCATTGGGCATCTATAAACAGAATGCTAACAAACTTGTCACCAACTAATAGAGAATTTCAATTCAGGATGCTAGCTAAATATGCTAACAAGCGCAAAAATCAGGCAATCCAGCTCATAAAGTTATTCGGCAGGGGGTGGCAGGTAGTCTAGTGGTTAGAGTGTTGGGCCAATAACCCGAAAGGTTGCTAGATCGAATCCCCGAGCTGACAAGGTAAAAATATGTCGTTCTGCCCCTGAACAAGGCAGTTAACCCACTGGGCCGTCATTGTAAATAAGACTTGGTTCTTAACTGACTTGCCCAGTTAAATAAAGGTTAAATAAATAAATACAAGTATAGGTAGTAGCTGAGTTTGGACCATTACAAGCGAATGTGAACGAGTGAGATTGTGCAAATGAACAACGTTTTGACGCATGCTTGTCTGAAGGAAGAACGGGGCTGGTTCTGGAGCAGTATGTGTATATGCTGTGTGTGTGGAATCGCTAGGGCAACAGGCCTGCCTGCTCTGCTCTAAGAATAGGGGGGAGGAGCAGACGGGGTGAGAACAGAGGAGAAAAATAAAACACAGGAAATCAAGTTAACAGCTGTACAGATCACTCATCCAAAATGCTTTGACTTCTCAAACAAGGCAAAAAGCTAAACACACACATATATATATATATATTACACACACATACATACATACGATGCCACGTCTCCTTGTATATTCAGCCACTTACTTGCAGTGCATTCTGAAAGTATTCAGACCCCTTAACTTTTTCCACATTTTGTTATGTTACAGCCTTATTCTAAAATTGATTTAAATTAATGTAAATGTGATATTTCAGTTGTATTTTTTTCTTTTCTTCAAATAAACAGTTTTTCCCTTTGTCATTTTTGGGTATTGTGTGTCGATTAATGAGGGGGGGGGGACAATTTAATCCATTTTAGAATAAGGCTGTAACGTAACAAAATGTGAAAAAGTGAAGCAGTCTGAATACTTAACGAAAGCACAATAGCTAACTAGCAATAGCAAGTTAAACCCGCTTTCTCCCGTTGTACTACTTACAAACACGTGACTGGCTCAACAGTTCTGGTGAACTACGGTAAGCTTCATAATGTAAAATAATGTGACACGTGAAATGAAGACCACAATCTGCTTCACCTCCTAGCGTATTACACAAGTTGACTGCAGGTGGTAACTTAAAGTAGCTACAAATATTCAAATTTATTGAAACACTTCAAAGAAACAGTTGACGGTACTGACATTTTTGAAAAAGCTTCCCGTGGCTTTTTCCAAATATCCCGGTATACGGCCCAAGCCTCGTCCAAGAGCCACTTGATAGTAGCCTGTACTGTGAGGCTGTTAGCTGGATAGAGAGAGAACCGACCCCTCTCCCAGTTCAACAACTTCACACTCTATCGATTTCAATAGGAACAGTCAGTTCTACAAAACTGTAGATTAAGCAAGAGTCCACTCCCTGTGTACACACTTGGTTCTGTACACACACAAACGGATAGGCTCCACACTACAACCCAACACAAATAGAAATTGCCCAGGTAGCAATTGAAAGAGGAGTGTGAGGCCCCGGGGCACAACTGAGCAGTGGGTTAACTGCCTTGTTCAGGGACAGAACGACAGATTTTCACCAGCTGCGTAGTTTACAAAAATCTATCCAAAAGTTGTTTGGGTCCTACAGCTTCCGCCGTACGAAGAACGTAACTCTATTTGAAAGATGTACCCCATTGACAATCCCGTCAGTTGAAACGTATCATCTGAGTCTGCCATTGAGCTCTGTTGTGGGAGCAAAACATGGCTACCCAACTTGTTTTGACTAGTCTGTGTGGAACAGTGGCAGGGTGGATGTGAGGGAGTGGGTTGGCAAGTCCCTACCCGTGCTGACTGGGAGAAACCATATCTGTGAGCGTCAAACAGAGATATGCTTTTCAATGCAGAAATCCATAAATTGAAGTGGGGGGGGGGGCTTGTTTTTTTATATATACATATCCCAGTTGTAGAGGTAAGATTGACATTTTAAAAGGGCTGTCATTTGACAGAAAGCTCTTATGTTTTGGGTTTCCTTTGTTTCCCTCTTAGACATAGCTGACCTCAGTCATCAACAACGCCATGTCATCAACAACGCCCTGTCTCCACAAACATACACTGCCTGCACACACACGCACACCAGAGCTGGGAAGATAAACCGACCGTACCGGTCACTTATCTCAAGCATTCTGCTGATATCATTCATTACTTTTTTAAATTGATTTTTTATTTTTATTTCACCTTTATTTAACCAGGTAGGCTAGTTGAGAACAAGTTCTCATTTGCAACTGCGACCTGGCCAAGATAAAGCATAGCAGTGTGAACAGACGACAGAGTTACACATGGAGTAAACAATTAACAAGTCAATAACACAGTAGAAAAAAAGAGAGAGTCTATATACATTGTGTGCAAAAGGCATGAGGAGGTAGGCAAATAATTACAATTTTGCAGATTAACACTGGAGTCATAAATGATGAGATGGTCATGTACATGTAGAGATACTGGTGTGCAAAAGAGCAGAAAAGTAAATAAATATAAACAGTATGGGGATAAGGTAGGTAAATTGGGTGGGCTATTTACCGATAGACTATGTACAGCTGCAGCGATCGGTTAGCTGCTCAGATAGCAGATGTTTGAAGTTGGTGAGGGAGATAAGTCTCCATTTCAGCGATTTTTGCAATTCCTTCCAGTCACAGGCAGCAGAGAACTGGAACGAAAGGTAGCCAAATTAGGTGTTGGCTTTAGGGATAATCAGTGAGATACACCTCCTGGAGCGCGTGCTACGGGTGGGTGTTGCCATCGATACTATACTAGAGAAATGTGATGTAGGAAATTAAATACGTTTGCTAATATGAGTGATTGTTACACCCATTCAACTATAACACTAGTAGTAGTAGTTTAAAATGATAATTTCAAAACAATCTGCAGAGCACTTTAATGTTATAAACTTATCGTTCAATTTATCGTTATTGCATCAATTCAGACAATTTATCCCGATAGGGATTTTTTGGCCATATCGCCCATCTCCAACATAGACACATAGATTAGTTGAGTATCTGGAGCATCAGCATTTGTGGGTTCGATTACAGGCTGAAAATATCCAGAAACAAATAACTTTCTTCTGAAAATCGTCAGTCTATTCTTGTTCTGAGAAATGAAGGCTAATGTGAGAAATTGCCAAGAAACTGAAGATCTCGTACAACGCTGTGTACTACTCCCTTCATAGAACAACAGCGCAAACTGGCTCTAGCCAGAATTGAAAGAGGAGTGTGAGGCCCCGGGGCACAACTGAGCAAGAGGACAAGTACATTTTATTTTACTAGGCAAGTCAGTTAAGAACAAATTCTTATTTTCAATGGCGGCCTAGGAACAGTGGGTTAACTGCCTTGTTCAGGGACAGAACGACAGATTTTCACCTTGTCAGCTCGGGGATTAGATCTTGCAACCTTTCGGTTACTAGTCCAACGCTCTAACCACTAGGCTATGTTGGCACCCATTAGTGTCTAGTTTAAGAAACAGACGCGTCACAAGTCCTCAACTGACAGCTTCATTAAATAGTACCCTCAAAACACCCGTCTCAACGTCAACAGTGAAGATGCGACACCGGGATGCTGGCCTTCGAGGCAGAGTTACCAAGAAAAAGTCATGTCTCATATCTCTAGACTGGCTAATAAAAGATTAAGATAGGCAAAAGAACACAGACACTGGACAGAGGAACTCTGCCTAGAAGGCGAGCATCCCGGAGTCGCCGTTTCACTGTTGATGTTGAGACTGGTGTTTTTCGGGTACTAGGTTGCCAGGTGTACGGTGTTTCCTCCAACACATTGGTGTGGCTGGCTTCCTGGTTGGACGGGCATTGTGTCAAGAAGCAGTGCGGCTTGGTCGGGTTGTGTTTCGGAGGACGCACGGCTCTCGACATTCGCCTCTCCCGAGTCCGTACGGGAGTTGCAGCGATGAGACAAGGCTAACTGCTACGAATTATACCACGAAATTGGGGAGAAAAAAGGGGGAAAACATTTTTTTTCAATGAAAAAAAAAGAAGAGATGTCCAGATCAACTAGCCCATTTCAGCAACTGTTATTTTTTGTATGTAGGTTTTTTAAGCCTATAGATATTGTTGTAATTTATTACTCACTCAAATATCACATGAATACACATTAGACATGGCAAAGTGAATAGAAGTGCATGACCGTTTGCTTAAAAAAAAACTGCAACATTATCGTTGCATAACATAATGTGTCGAACTGCAGGAAATAAGCTTTAAAACCTGCAAAATTCTCTACCAAGAAGAGGGGTGTGAACAGTTTGTGTCATGAAGAATAATTGGGCTCATAGAAATAGATGTGGCGCCCTCGCACGCAGGGGAGGGGCATGGGATGTTCCCCAGTGCTGGAAGAGGGGGGTGCCTGAGTGAAAAGGTCTGGGAACCCCTGGGCTATATAAATTCATTAATATGGGCAGAATATTGTATATAAATTCATTCGTGTGGTTATATAAAAGACAAAGCTAAAAACAGACTATACTATATCTATAGTATACATTGTATTTTCATTTTAAAGATTGTATTTTCATTTTATCTAGTGTTTACACCATCCATTAACACCAACCATTCACTATAAAACATGTATTTATTAACAAATAAGGATTAGCAAAATACTAAAAATGGGGCAAAAATAAGTCAACCTAAAACATTTATTTCAAATAACCAACAACAACAAAAACAGCACCATAAAAACAAGTTGACAAACAAAGACTGTGCTGTGTGTTCTGGTCTAATAAGGCTTTGTGGGAGTCATTGAAAGGGTTGAAATTGATAAGTATCACAAAGAAGTGTCCGACTAGGCTAGGTACTCATTTTCCTCAGATGGATTTTGGAGCATTTGAAAGTGTAGACCACGCTCCTCTCCCAAATGGTGGGGTGGGTAGTGCCAAGATTAGCAGAAAATGGTTATACCTTTGACACACGTGTCCATAGAACACTCTTCCATGAGTCTTGATGATCATCCAGGTGCTTTTTTTGGCAAACTTCGAGTCCACTTTTTGGACGACATGGGTCCCATTATGTCTGGTGAAAACCAAACACTGCATTCCCACAGTAAGAACCTCACACCGACGGTCAAGCATAGTGGAGGCAGTGTGATGGTTTGGGAATGCTTTGCTGCCTCAGGTCCCGGATGACTTGCCTCAATAAAAGGAACTCATAAATTCTGCTCTGTATCAGAGAATTCTACAGGACAATGTCAGGCCATCTGTCTGTGAGCTGAAGCTGAATCGCAGCTGGGTCATGCAGCAAAGACAATGATTTTTAAAAACATACAATCAAAAATCGAAAATTGTTAAAAAAGCAACACATTTTAAGTTTTGGAATGGCCTAGTCAAAATCCAGACCTAATCCCAATTGAGATGTTGTGGCAGGACTTGAAACGAGCAGTTCATGCTTGAAAACCCACAAATGTTGCTGAGTTAAAGCAATTCTGCCTGGATGAGTGGGCCAAAATTCCTCTCCTCCACAGTGACGTGAGAGACTGAGCAACAACAACAGGAAGCGTCTGGCTAGAGGAGGCACAACCAGTTATTGAGTGTAAGGGGGAAATTACTTTTTCACACAGGGGCATTGGGTGTGGCATAGCTTTGTTTATGAAATAAAGGGGGAAAAAGTATGTAATTGTTGTGTTATTTGTTCACTCAAGTTCCCTTTAACTAATATTAGGTTTTGGTTGAAGATCTGATAACATTCAGTATATAAAAATAAAAAAACGCAAAAATAGAGAAAATTAGAAAGGGCGCAAATACTTTTCAACAGCACTGTAAGGTCACTGAGTCGAGCACTCAATTTCATACACAGTTTCAACCACAAAGATCAGGGAGGTTTTCCAACGCCCGCATGAAAGGGCACATATTGGTAGATGGGTAAAATAAAAAAAGCAGACATTGACTATCCCATTGAACATGGTGACGTTATCACACTTTGGATGGTGTATTAATACACCCAATCACTACAAGGATACAGGCATCAATCAATCAAATGTATTTATAAATCCCTTCTTACATCAGCTGATGTCACAAAGTGCTGTACAGAAACCCAGCCCAAAACCCCAAACAGCAAGCAATGCAGATGTAGAAGCAGCGTGGCGAGGAAAAACTCCCTAGAAAGGCCAGAACATATGAAGAAACCTAGAGAGGAACCAGGCTATGAGGGGTGGCCAGTCCTCTTCTGGCTGTGCAGGGTGGAGATTATAACAATACCTGGCCAAGATGTTCAAATGTTAATAGATGATCCTTCCTAACTCAGTTGCCGGAGAGGAAGAAAACCGCTCAGTGATTTCACCATAAGGCCAATGGTGACTTTCAAACAGTTAGAGTTTAATGGCTGGGATAGGAGAAAACTGAGGATGGAACAATATTGTAGTTGCTCCACAATACTAACCTAAATGACAGTGTCACACCCTGACCATAGTTTGCTTTGTATGTTTTGTTTGGTCAGGGTGTGATCTGAGTGGGCATTCTATGTTGGATGTCTAGTTTCTCTGTTTCTGTGTTTGGGCCTGATATGGTTCTCAATCAGAGGCAGGTGTTAGTCATTGTCTCTGATTGGGAACCATATTTGGGTAGCCTGTTTTGTGTTGGGTTTTGTGGGTGGTTGTCTCCTGTGTCAGTGTTTGTACCACACGGGACTGTTTCGGGTTTCCACGTGTCTTGTTTTTGCAGTTTATTCATGTATAGTTTCTTTATTAAAGAACCATGAATTATAACCACGCTGCATTTTGGTCCGCCTCTCCTTCCCAGGAGGAAAGCCATTACAGACAGAGTGAAAAGAAGGAAGCATGCATCCTGTTTGCAAATAAGGCACTAAAGTAATGCAAAAAAAGGTGGCAAAGAAATGTACTTTATGTCCTGAATACAAAGCGTCGTGTTTGGGACAAATCCAACATCACTGGCATCGGCATGGACTATGGAGTTTTTTTTAGGACAAAAATAAACGGAATAGAGCTAAGAATAGGCTAAATCCTGGAGGAAACGCTGGTTCAATCTGCTTTCCAACAGACACTGGGTGGCAAATTCACCTTTCTGCATGACAATAACCTAAAACATGCAAACATGCACTGGAGTTGCTTACCAAGACGACATTGAATGTTCCAGAATGGCCTAGCTACAGTTGACTTAAAACTTCTTGAAAATCTATGTCAATAATTGAAAATGGCTGTCTAGCAATGATCAACAACCAACTTGACAGAGCTTGAAGAATTGTAAAAATAATCATGTGCAAATATTATACAATCCAGGTGTGCAAAGCTCTTAAAGACTTACCCTGAAAGACACAGCTGTCATCACTGCCAAAAGTGATTCAAACACATATTGACTTAGGGGTGTTAATATTTATATAAATTAGATATTTCATTTTCATTAAATTAGCAAAAATTTCTAAGAACATGTTTTCGCTTTGGGGGGTATTGTGTGTAGGAGAAAATGTATGTAATGAGTGAGGAAAAATGCATCCATTTGGAAATCAGGCTGCAACAACAACAAAATGTGGAATAAGTGAAGGGGTATTAATACTTTCCGGAGGCACTGTATGTTGCCGTAAGAGTTGCGCAAAATTGGTAGAATATGATTCACAGCTGTAAAGTCTGCCAAAGGAAATCCACTAACTATTTACTCTGGGGTGTAAAAACATCTGGAATCAAGAATTTTTTTAAATGTATTTTTAATTTAGAAAATGTTCTCTAACTTTCACACACTTTGAATATGTGGAGTACGTTTTATAGATTTTGTGGGGGGGGGGGGATCGAATTTACCCAATCCTTTTTTTAAATTGAATTTAAAGGCAGGAAAATGTGAAGACTGCAAGTATGGAACGTTGTTTGGGTCTTTGCGTGTCAAAAACAATACACTTCAAATAACACTATTTGACGCATCAAATAAGCTTTTAATTTCACACGTCAAATAACATAATTCTATTATGGAATGGTGTGTGTGCTGAATTTGCATGTTCAAGCCAAGCTCCACCACTACTATTCAGTAGCACTGTCTGCAAACAAGCACACACCGGCCACGAACGATGTGTATACAATACCGCGTTGTTTATCATTTGTTCAACCAAATGGGAAAAGGTCTCTGTGAGCCTTTGAAATAAGATATTTTTAAAACATTAAAAAAACATTTGCAAATATCTTCGATACAGATGTTATTAGCAACTTCTGCGGAAGCTAGCTAGCTTTATCTTGGTACCTAGCTAGCACCAATGCAACCAGCCTGAAAACAATGACCAGTAGAAACTGCAGTAATTTTCAATATTCTTAGCAATGATTTAGGAATCCATGTGAGTAAGTATTAGCTAGGTAGCCACTTTTGTTGAACTTCAGTTCATGTAAATAACTAGCTAGCATTTGTTGTCCAAAGCTTATGTTATAAGCAACCAGCTAGCTTCCTCTGACTAGTGAGGCTTGCTTGACCGGACCGGGTTATGTGTTTTGTCTAGCCACAATAAGGATGAGCCACAATAGTGGAATTTGTGGTTGTCCTTCATGCTAAAGGTTCTTCTTTGAAAGTGACACAGAAGGTTACAAATTGGTGGAATCATGCCATATTTAGACTAGATAATGTTAAACAAGGTTGGGGTGTTGTAATGTGGAGCAATGAAATGGAGAATCAGTCTACTCGGTGACACCCACTGAACACAACTGTGAAAAGTTTATGCAAATATCCTCTTATCAGGGTCTTTGAATGAGGGAAATCACCTCCCCAGTCAGCCTATTGCACGTACTGACAATCATATTGCACTGTACAAGCCTTACCTATGGTTGGGGGATCAAGACTCTCAGACTCCAAAACATCCACGCAGTATTGTTTTCCCTCTGGAATAGTGTTCAATACACATAGTAGGTTGACTGGTACAATAAATGTGTCTCAATTCAGTGGTCTCAGAGTCCCGCAATAACAGCTACAACGTTAATGTTCTCTGATATACCAACCTCATTTAGCATGATATATTCAATTATGACATAATTCCCCTATTTGTATTCATTTGTGTCACTGTCAATGACAGACTTTTATTTTGAAGGCAAACCGCAAATTCCACTACTGTGGCTAATCCTTATTGTAGCTACCTTCACATTGGTGGATCTGCCCACCATCAATCAAATAAGAACTGTCTTATAAATTAGGGGTATTTTAGATGTAGCTACTGAACTAGATGGTCGTTTTGCTATGATAAGGTAAGAACATTGCTTTGTATCCATCAGCTAGCTAGCTTTTTTATGACCAGCACTGTCCAGAGCTTGGTGTGTCTGCGTGTGTCTGCACTTCTGCGGCAGCACCAGGTGCACGAGACAAAACTTTACCAGCATCATAGCATACGTATCGGTGAATCGCTGTGCATATGAAATACGACCGATAGTTATTACACATTGATTACACTATGGAAAAAAATGTATGAACGTGTTAAATTATTATGTGACGTCATATTCAGGTCCTGATTGGTCAACGAGTTTATTTAACGCGTCAAATGGTGTTATTTGACACGTAAGGACCAAAGCGGCGTTCCATATGCAAGGGGTGTGTCGACTTCCACTAGGCACTGTAGTAGTTTCAAGTTTTTAATGTCACGTGCACAAGTACAGTGACATAAAAAGTGGCCAGTCACCGGGTTCTAACCTCGGTGACAAGCTAGGAGAGGACAATGCTGTTGAACGCTTAGCTGTAGTCAACGAACAGGACTCTTACATTGGTATTCCTCTTATCTAGGTGGGTGGGTCTAGGGTGTCTGGGATGATAGAGTTGATGTGTGCCATAACCAGTCTTTCAAAGCACTTCATGATTACAGATGTGAGTATAACAGGGAGGTAGTCATTGTGGCATGAAGCCTTAGAGTTCTTAGGAACAGGAATGATGCTAGCCATTTTAAGACATGTGGGGATTAGATGTGAAATTACAGTGAAAGCGCTCTGGAATACCGTCCGGCCCCGCGCCTTGTGAGTGTTGACCGGATTCAAGACTTACTCATGTCAGCCTCGGAGACCGAGATCACTCAGTCCTCTAGTGATAGACCGGAGGTAGGCCTATATCTGTCTGGTCAAAGTCATTTCAACATAACTAACTACACAACAAGCAGTCAAGCAGAACTGTTGAAACTGGGTAAAGCCATGGACAACGCTACCTTGTGAAGGAGTGAGAGAGACCTGCTCAACCTCATCACCCAGAGAGAAGGGGAACTTTAGACGATCAAGAGAATAGCACGTACACAATCACTGCCCCATGACAATTTAATCAGCTGATTAAGCAGAAACTTGGGAGACTGAAGATTCTTGTCTACTTATTTTCGCAGACGAGAGGCTAAGAATTGATGGGTTGGGGAATATGTATAAAAAAAACATCGATTTTTTTATATTTAAAAATAAAACTTTATTACAGAAACATATTACAATTCCTGAAAGACACTAGAAAACACCTATATACCGAGGGCTCTGGAAACAAAAATAAAACAGGGCAACCTGATTCTGTGGCAGGAAAGAGTAATTTCAGTAAAGTTGTCCTTTCAGTGTTTCAGGCGACTTGTCATTTTTTTTCAAGACAAATCAGGGAAGGTCATAGACAGGCAAGGTCACACTTGGTGAAGGTTTCACTGTGGCCAGCAGTCATGCAATAACAGGCCTTGGGAACGTTTAATGGAATTTGTCAAAAGAGAACACAAAAATGTTACTCCCACATTCACATAACTTGGCATTGGCTGCTGTCAAACAGGTTTTGGGAGGGAAATAAAAAAAGGCAGAGTCAGCCAGCTATCTAGCTGATTTATCAGCACACAATCACATGCCAGGTGATGTTAGGGATTATAAATGCATTATGACTTAATGCAAAGAATGTGTAAGTAAGGAGGACTGGTACTTGAAGGTTAGATAACCTTGTGATATGCGTTCTATAAAAAATAAATACTGGACTTTTAGATATATGACGAGGCTTGGACAATGTTCTTCTCGGCAGTTCTCCCCGTCACACTTCCAAGTTCAACACTTGGAACAGTACGATAAAAGATAAGAACATAGCAATAATGGTCTACTAATGTTTTCACACTGTCAAAATAATACGTCTCGCAAAGCAAAGTAGGTTTTTAGCTGATTTTTGTCTTGAATTCCTTGCTTTTCATCTGCTTTTCCACCCCTTCTTCTGTTTCCCTTCCAATTTATAGCACTTTGCCATGAGCAAATGAGTGGTTTCTTTGTTGAAACCCACTATGTCAAATATGACATAAACCTATGTTTTATAAAGGGTGACATAAGCACCGCTTAATAAGGGCTTTATAAATCATATTAAAATTGAGGCTTCACAAAGTATTTACAACCTTGTCATGCATCTTGGTAGAGCATTGCAACGTCAGGATAGTGGGTTCTATTCCCGGGACCACCCATACATACAAATGTATGCGCGCATGACTAAGTCGCTTTGGATCGTGTCAGCTATGTTGTATATATTATATTCCTTTAAAACATTTCTAGGATGGCCCAATCTCTTCCCTCTCGGGTGCATAGCAAATATTGGACCGGTCCTCAACTTTCCCCAAAAGTCTGTGCTGCAGGATGACACACACTCTAAAGTGCAGTCATGTACTGCAAAAAACACTGGAAGGCCTTTTAAAATCCATTTTTAACCTAATTAACCCCCCCCCCCCTCCCCCTCCAAAACTGTAACCTAAAAAAATGTGGGAAAAAGTCAAGGAGTCTGAATAATTTCCGAAGGCACTGGATATACGTCAAACGGTATTGTGGAGATATTTCGTAGTTTTTTCATGGGTATATTACTTTCCGATTTCAATCTTATAGCAAACCTAAGCGTGAATGTTATGGAAAGAGGAGATCCTCCGATATGCCCTTACATACTTCGAAGCAACCTGGAATACATTTTTTAGATGACCAGTGCTTCTATAGTGAAACAAATCTCACATCTTTGCAGTTTGCAAGCGATGTTGGGCTACATTGTATCATTGTTTCTTATTCAGAGCAAACTGGCGAGCAACAACATAATTTCACTTAACTTGAAGAACTCCTGGTTCTCTTGGCTTTGCAGTGTATCCACACATTTTTGAATGGTGGTGAAGGGGGTGATTAAATTGACATTATAAACCGGGTGGTTGGGCTATGAATGCTGATTGGCTGACAGCCGTGGTATATATCCTCTTAAGAATCGTACCCTTTTTTTGCGCCTACAATTTGCGCCTAAAATAACATACCCAAATCTAACTGCCTGTAGCTCAGGACCTGAAGCAAGGATACACATATTCTTGATACCATTTGAAAGGAAACACTTTGAAGTTTGTGGAAATGTGAAATGAAATGTAGGAGAATATAACACATTAGATCAGATAATGCATGTTTTTTGGTTTGTGTTTTCCTTTTTTTTTAAATCATCTTTGAAATGCAAGAGAAAGGCCATAATATAATATTGAAGTTTAGGCACAATTTAGATTTTGGCCACAAGACGGCAGCTGTGTATGTGCAAAGTTTCAGTATGATCCAGTAAAGCATACACAAAATGTTTTATCAAGTCTGTCCAAATGTGCCTAATTGGTCAATTGATACATTTAAAAGTGCATAACTATAGAGAACATACAAAAATTATATGGTAATACAAAATGTAAGTTTAAACACTCACAGGAATGTCAAACATGATGGATCATTAGCTTATACACCAACTTTCACACATCAAGATGGCCGGGCGGGGTGGTGTGGAGCCAGAGATAGCAGGGGTTCAAACTGTAGAACCCAGTTCCCACAGTTGAATAAAACTATGCTACATTTCTATCTCTGGGACCCTCAGTATGACATAGAGCAAGATTACTGAATGTAAGTACATTATCTTCAGATGTGAATGTATCTAACCAGTTGAAGTGATAAGTTTGTTGCAAACAATAGCATGGTATTTTTTCACTGTAATAGCTACTGTAAATTGGACAGTGCCCTTATGTTAACAAGAATGTAATATTTCTGCCCATATAAGACATGTCTATGTCCTGGAAAGTTTAGTCACTCTAGTCACATTAGCATCAACCATCCCGGTATAGGGACACCAATCCCGCAGAGGATATCATACCACGGGTTAGACAAAACTGTTATTTTTATTATTCTAATTACGTTCGTAACTAGCTTAAAATAGCAATAAGGCACCCCGGGGTTTTGTGATAGATCGCCAATATACCACGGCTAAAGGCTGTGGTCCACACTCCGCATTGCGTCTTGCACAAGACCAGCCCTTAGCTGTGGAAAATTGGCCTAATACCACACCTACTCGGGCCTTATTGCTTCAATATACAAGGGGGGTTGGTAACTGGGTTTAGCCTTCAGCCAATTTGTTCCTGAGCTTGTAACTAGTCGGCGGGCCAGAACATAATTAGACTATTAGCAAATCACCTCACTGCCCAATTCATAGCACTACACATTTAACACGTGGTTAGTGAGATAATCAATTCAATGACAATAATAATTAGATCTGATTTCAGTGGTAAAATCACCAATGTCTCTATTAATAGGTCTACCTATATTCATCTTACCAGATTTCTCCAATGCCAAACCAGTGTGTCTTGTTTGCAACAAAACTCTCGCTGTTTGCAAGGAATTCATTCTGAGATGTAATTATATATCTAATCATGGTACTTTCAGAAGTACATTTCCCACCCCAGACATGAGGCCTGAGTCCGACGCAGAAAGGAGGTAGGTGGCCTATTTAAGGAGTGCATGGTGACAGTATTGGAGGACATAGCTATACCGACAAATATATGGATAAACATAATTGCGTCTGTCAAACAGGTAAGCATACCTCTTATTGCTTCAACAAAGCCCTCGTTAGTAAAAATGTGCCTCCTCAACTTTCAGCACTGGCCGCTGTCCATATTGATTTTAGAAACAGATCTGGCTTCACAAGCCACCACTCCTCATGCCATGAAGGAGAAAATAATACTAGCATTAAACTTCGATTCATTGGGCCACTCGAGTGGCGCAGCGGTCTAAGGGGTCACTACAGACCTGGGTTCGATCCCAGTCTGTCTCGCAGCCCGGCAGCGACCGGAAGAGCCCAGAGGAGGCGGGATATCCTTGTCCCATTGCTCTGCCAGCATGATGCATTTTTTGCATCATATGATGCTGCGTTTTGCATAACACCAGCTGTATTTCTGTATTTATGAATCTACACATCTTGAAAACCTGATTGCTAACATGCTAAATATTTTGGGACTATATCAACAATGGACTAATTAAACAAATACCAAAATATAGTGTTTGGGGTAGAGTTTTCCTTTAAGAAGCTTTTGAGAAACAGGGCCCAGAGCCACCAGAGTGGGGTTGTAAATATGCTGCTGCTCTGTGATGAGGGAAGCACAGCACTCAGGATCCTCATGAACAGGACACCCTCTGTCTCCTGAATAAGTAAGTAATGTGTTTGTAGCGGTGACTCTGGGCTGTTTCTGGGAACGCTCGGTCACTGCCCT
Source organism: Oncorhynchus gorbuscha (assembly GCF_021184085.1). Classification (NCBI taxonomy): domain Eukaryota; kingdom Metazoa; phylum Chordata; class Actinopteri; order Salmoniformes; family Salmonidae; genus Oncorhynchus; species Oncorhynchus gorbuscha. The sequence continues at coordinate 27,425,185 of NC_060193.1, read as the reverse complement.
ACACACAGCCACAGACACCAATTCAGCACCTTGCTGTTCCTCTAGACTAGAAGTCACACTAGCAGACTAGTCCACACAGACAGTAGCCTATTAACGGTAGAGTAGGATAAATGACATTCAATTTAGGTTTTTAATTCCATGACTCCGAATGGGCCGTCTTGCATACAGAATAGCTGTCCGTCAGATTAAAGCGCCATTTATTGGGGGACATGGGCTCGCTTGAACAGCAGGACTACAAAGAGATCTTTACCGGTTTTCCCAAGCCATAGATGTGTCATAACACTGTGTAATTGTGAAATTACTTTCATGGGCAACACACATACTCTCTTGCTCTTTCTTCTCTCTCTCTCTCACACACACACACACACACACACACACACACACACACACACACACACACACACACACACACACACACACACACACACACACACACACACACACACACACACACACACACACACACACACACACACACACACACACACACACACACACACACACACACACACGCGTAGACCAGATTGTAAGTGGAGCAGCTCCCTGATTTATCAGTGTCTCTGAGCACCAACTGGTCTAGTTGTTACTGTCATAACCAAAACAGAAAGATTAGGATTTATCTATTCTGTCATTGTTTTCATATCTAACATGATAACAAAAGGTGGAATTTTCTCAAATCCTTTCCATTGTGATTTTTTTATTACTCAAATAAGCTAATTTGATTATTTACTTAGGCTATACAGGGAAACATTTTAAGATCCTAGATGTAGATATAGCCTATCAAATCAAATGTTATTTGTCACACGCGCCAAATACAACAGGTGTAGGTAGACCTTACAGTGAAATGCTTACTTACAAGCCCTTAAGCAACAATGCAGTTAAGAAAAATACCTTAAAAATATATAAGAAATAAAAGTAACAAATAATTAAAGAGCCCTTCTCAGTAGAACTGTTGATTTTCACTTCCAAATCATATGGTAGACACCAGTACAGAAAATAAACCCGTCTGATCGATCACCCAGAATTTCCAGAAGAGGCCGCGCAGTTTATCACTGAATCTCTTATCCGGGATTACGAGTAAATCTCGACTGCGTCAGTCTTGGCCATGTGGTGTCCAAAAAGCCCATGATGAATATTGAATATTCAAAACTGCGTGTCCTTTGGTGACGATTTCCAAGCCCTGAACAAGCGCTCCGTCATGGCGTATGATGTGAAAGAGTCCGTTTGTAAAGGCTGACTGGCTGACTGTTGAGAGCACGCCGCAATGCACCTGTCGCGCCATTCTTCAACAGATATGCAATTTCAATAGAATTAAATACATCTAGTTCAATTGAAAATACGGTTTAGGATTTGACGTAGACTTCGGTGAATTACAGCATGCCTCCGTGGGCATATGCATTACGAGCAAACTTGAGTAACGTTAATTGTACTCAGCCTAAAGATGTCGGGGAATGTGATGTATATTTCCCTTCAGCATATTAAATACCAATAATCTAATTTCACTAAAGAACCCATTTGACAGTTGTAAGCAGGTGACATTATTCTAGCAACACTACAAAAAGGGGCCCCTTTATAAATCCCAGAAGCCCGGTGAACAAGAGCGGCTTTGTCTGTCGCATCACCTAACAGACAATGACGAAAACCAATTCACACGATTATACTCCCAAACAATTGATCGCTACGATTAACTGAAACAATTGTGGTAATTCATTCCCGCTTTCCGTATCAAACCGCGGAAGAGGCCAGACTCACATTGCGCCCACTCACCTTGTAGTGACGAGAAACGTGGTAGTCAGCTCAATGTTTTCACTGTCGCGACTGTAAGCAAAGCTGATGTCGTTGTGAATACCAAAGCGACGACATGAAGGTCATTATTAAAAATTGTTACACCGTAAATGTATCACTCCACGTGGCCCGAGCGCCAAATCGTTACGAACGGCTACGCTGAAGTAAGAGACTCACGTAGAGCGTAACCTTCATTTGCCACGATCCGGGCAGAATCAAACACAGCATCGCATATTGCTGAGATGCTCCTCCCATAAATGTAGATCGTGGACTACAATTTTTTTTCGGCAATAGGAAGTGATAACGGGAGGGCTGCAATGAACTGTTGTGTTCAACTTCTCACACAGGAGGCAAGGGAAAGGAGGATACCTAGTCAGTTGTATGCATTCAACTGAAATGTGTCTTGATGTTGCGGGTCATTTTGACCCATTTCCACTTTTGAGTTGTCTAAAATACTAGTTAACCTGTTTGTTTTCTCCATGAAATGAAATACCTTTTCCTCATTTAGGGTCATGAGCCTAACTTCAAAACGTGGACACTGGTGTGTTGTGGAATGTCTGTGCATATTCTGTATACAAACATGATGTTGTGGGTCATTTTGATCCGGAGGCTTTCATGTGTATCGATATTGGCACGTGTCCAAAATAAACAAGTGTCTCTGTATTTTGCTTTGACTGGTTCTGGTTGCACTTGTATGATTATGTTTGGGTGAAAATGAGTGACCAAAGTTTCTCCTTCTCAGTGCGAGAGCAGCAGATCTCTGACACAGACAGTCAAAAAGGAGCTCCGAAAGATTTTCAGTCAATGAAGCCTTATCACAAATTCTGGACTGTGACAGTCAAATAGGAGAAGAGGTTTCAGAGATGGAGGACAACGCTGTTGATGATCCAGATAGCGCATTTTTCTTTGGTGAAGAGGATTCAGAGGAGGAGTCTGCCATACCATCCCCTCCATCAGACGAGGAGAGAGAGCACACAACAACCATCACCCAGAGAAGAGAGGACATGAAAGTCTAAAGGTGGTGCTATAGAATGGTCACCGTCACCCCAACGAAGTCAAGGTAGACTGTCAAGCACACAGGTACATTGTGTTCAACACGCGGAGAGAAAGACTGTGAAGGGATACTTTTGAACAATAAGGGTCAAATGACACCGAAGTGTTATCGTTACTGGGAAATACAAAACAAATGCCTACTTGGGGAAACAAATGCTTGTTTGTGAGATATGTTTGACAAATAGTTATTAAATATAGAGTTTTTGGTATTGTATTTCTTCTTCCTGAAAGGTCTGAGAAGACAAAATAAAGTTGTCTTGTTTTTACTTGATTCTTTGACTGTCTGAACTGTGCGGGTCAATCTGACCCATCTCACAATGGGCGTAGTATTTTTTCAGCAAAGCACAAGCACAATCGCCCAATCAGAGGTGCGGGGGGCTGCCTTAATCGACATTCCACGTCTTCTGCAGCACGGGAACAGTGGGTTAACTGTCTTGCTCGGGGGTAGAACGACAGATGTTTACCTTGTCCGCTCGGGGTTTTGATCCAGCAAACCTTCGGTTACTTGCGCAATGCTCTAACCACTAGGCTACCTGACGCCTAACTAAAGAAAGGATCATAAACAAATTCCACATCAGCAAAAAATTACATTGGAGACCATTGGTACAAACAAAACAAGTCCCAGTTTTAATACATTGAGTAAACATTTCCACACTAAATTATTGTATATACATTATGATCTAATGAATCAAAAATATATGGTAATTGTGTCCTCAAGAATTAGGCAGTTGAGTCTATTTGATGCAATCTAACTAACGTGATAAAGATACCCCCATCAAAATCCGTCAGATTAAACTATAGATATCTGGGGTGGAAAGCGGCAGAGCTACAGCCCTGATTGTCAGACCAATCGGTGGTGTTCTAAGCGCAACGTTTACTGTGTACAGGTGGGGCCCTACGCGCAGCGCGTACTCTGTGTATAGGCAGAGGCGGCACTGACTACAACCCCAAAATCGCAGACACTGTGTGCCTTTGTGCAAAGATAGAGTCGTAGACATCCCACTTTGGTTTCCTCATAAAGCTCTTCCACAGTGCTTGAATTGTTTACTTGAGAGTACCTCCATCTGATTTCTCGATGATAGTCCTCCAGTTGTGTGTTTTTCCTTGAAAGTCCATTTGGGAAGAACATTTCCTCTGCCATTACTTTGATTTCCTCAACAGATTTCTTTTTGTCAACATAGAGGTGTCTTGTACCGCCACCGTTTACTGTCCTGACTTGCTTGAACTCTTTACCCTTTTCATTGAAGTCCATCCAGCCTAGTTCAATTATTCTCTGTTTCTTCTTGGCATTGGTATTCCCCAACAATCCCGTTTTTAATCGTGTGGTTTGTTTATCCCTAACAGACCCTAATCTGCCTTTCAAGCTCTCTGTCATGGCATCCATGCAATTCGCTTGGCTGCAAAGTGTGGATAGTCCGTCTCCATACTCTGACAAATCACTGTCCGCCATGAATGGGATGACTGAAGCATCAATCTGCAAAAACATGGTAAACAATTTGTTTATTATAAACAATAAACAAGGTTTCAATGGTAAAATAATATTATTTTTGACTGTCAATGTTTTGCTCCTAATTGACCACTTAACATCCATTTCACCAACACTAAATATGGTTACTCGCCAAACACTTACACTTTCATTGGTTTCCACTGGTACGCCCTCCTCTTTAATCCAGTCCTCTTCAATCCAATCATCTGCATAATGGACAATTCTCCTTTTCTGTGAAAAGTCCAAATAATTCATATTTATTTAATTATCAAAATGATCAGTTGTCAAAATAATATACAGTGCCGTCGGAATGTATTCATACCCATAGACTTATTCCACATTTTTGTTGTGTCACAGCCTTATTTCAAAATGGATTAAATAATGTTTTTCTCACCCCTCTACACACAATATCCCATAACGCAGTGAAAGCGTGTTTTTAGAAATTGTCACAAATTTATTGAAAATTAAATACAGAAATATCAAATTTACATAAGTATTCACACACTCAATACTTTATGGAAGCACCTTTGGCAGCATTTACAGCTGTGAGTCATTCTGGGTATGTCTCTAAGAGTTTTCCACACCTGGATTGTGCAACATTTGCCCATTATTCTTTTTAAAAAATGATTCAAGCTTTCCCAAATCGCACAAGCAGTCTAAGGCACTGCATCACAGTGCTAGAGGTGTCACAACAGATTTGGGTTCGATCACGGGCTGTCAAAGCCGGCCGCGACCGGGAGACCCATGAGGCGGCGCACAATTGGCCCAACGTCATCCGGGTTAGGGGAGGGTTTGGCCGGCTGGGATGTCCTTGTCCCATCGCGCTCTAGTGACTCCTTGTGGTGGGCTGGGCGCCTGCAGACTGACTTCGGTCGCCAGCTGTACAGTGTTTTCTCCGACACATTGGCGTGGCTGTCTTCCGGATTAAGCGAACAGTGTGACAAGAAGCAATGCGGCTTGGCAGGGTCGTGTTTTGGAGGGCTCATGGCTCTCGACCTTCGCCTCTCCCGAATCCGTACGGGAGTTGCAGCAATGGGACAAGACTTTTAACTATTAATTGGACATCATGTAATTGTGGAGAAAAATGTGTAAAATGTACACACACACAAATACAAATTCTTCAAGCAGTCAATTTGGTTGTTGATCATTGCTTGACAACCATTTCCAGGTCATGCCATAAATGTTCAAGTAGATTTCAGGCAAAACTGTAACTCGGCCACTCAGGAATATTCACTGTCTTCATAGTAAGCAACTCCAGTGTAGAGATTTGGCCATTTGTTTTAGGTTATTGTCCTGCTGAAAGGTGAATTAATCTCCTAATACTGGTAGAAAGCAGGAAAAAACAAGGTTTTCCTCTAAGATTTTTTGCTCCATTTTGATTATTTTTTATCCTGAAAAACTCACCAGACCTTATAAGCATACCTATAACATGATGCAGCCACCACTATGCTTTACAATATGGAGAGTGGTACTTAGAAATGTGTTGTATTGGATTTGCCCCCAACATAACACTTTGCACTCAGGACAAAAAGTTAATTGCTTTGCGACCTTTTTTCCAGTATTACTTTAGTGCCTTGTTGCAAACAGGATGCATGTTTTGGAATCTTTTTTTACTCTGTATAGGCTCCCTTTCACTGTCAATTAGGTTAGTATTGTGGAGTAACTACAATGTTATTTATCCATCCTCAGTTTTCTCCTATTACAGCCATTAAAACAGTTTAAGTCACCATTGGCCTCATGGTGAAATTCCTGAGTGGTTTCCTTCCGGTTCAGTAACTGAGTTAGGAAAGATGCCTGTATCTTTGCAGTGACTGGGTGTATTGATACACCATCCAAAGTGTAATTAATAACTTCACCAGGCTCAAAGGGATATTCAATGTCTGCTTTATTATTTTATCCCATCTACCAATAGGTGCCCGTCTTTCGAGGCATTGGAAAACCTACCTTGTCTTTGTGCTAGAATCCGTGTCTGAAATTCACTGCTCAACTGAGGGACCTTACAGATAATTGTGTGTGGGGTAAAGAGATGAGGCTAGTAATTCAAAAATCAGGTTAAACACTATTATTGCATACAGAATCCATGCAACTTGTGACTTAAGCAAACGTTAACTACTGATTTTATTTAGGATTGCCATAACAAATGGGTTGAATGACAAGGAATTTTTTTATAATTTGCAAAAATGTTCTAAAAACACAATTCCACTTTGACATTATGGGCTATTGTGTTGGCCAGTGACCAACAAGCTCTATTTAAAGCTGCAATATAACATTTTAGGCGACTCAATCAAATTGAAATGTGAGTTAAAGATCTGTCTCTCATTGAAAGCAAGTCTAAGAAGCTGTAGATATGGGTTGTGTGTTCTATTTCTATGCTTCCCATCTCCTTTTTGAGTCTTTTACTTTTCAGTTTTGTACACCAGCTTCAAACAGCTGAAAATACAATATTTTTGGTTATTTAAAATATCACAGCGGTTTAGATGGTGCAATGATTCTGTACACTATATACAGTGCATTTAGAAAGTATTCAGAACCCTTGACTTTTTCCCCCCACATTTGGTTACGTGACAGCCTTGTTCTAAAATGGAATAAATTACTTGTTTTCCTCATCCATCTACACACAAAACCCCATAATGACAAAGTGAAAACAGGTTTAGACATTTTTGCACATTTATTACAAATAAAAAACAGATACCTTACTTACATAAGTATTCAGACCTTTGCTATGAGACTCGAAATTGAGCTCCGGTGCATCCGGTTTCCATTGATCATCCTTGAGATGTTTCTACAACTTGGAGTCCACCGGTGGTAAATTCAATTAATTGGACCTGATTCAGAAAGGCACACCCCTGTCTACAAAAGGTCCCACAGTTGACGGTGCATGTCAGAGCAAAAACCAAGCCATGAGGTCTAAGAAATTGTCCGTAGAGATCCGAGACAGGATTGTGTCGAGGCACAGATCTGGGGAAAGGTACCAAAAACGTTCTGCAGCATTAAATGTCCCCAAGAACAGTGTTCTCCATCATTCTTAAATGGAAGAAGTTTGGAACCACCAAGACACTTTCTAGAGCTGGCTGCCCAGCCAAACTGAGCAATCGGGGGACAAGGGAGGTGTCCAAGAACCCGATGGTCACTCTGACAGAGCTCCAGAGTTCCTCTGCAGAAATGGGAGAACCTTCCTGAAGGACAACCATCTCTGCAGCACACCACTCAGTAAAAGGCACGACAGCCCACTTGGAGTTTTCCAAAAGGCACCTATAGGACTCTCAGACCATGAGAAACAAGATTCTCTGGTCTGATGAAATGAAGATTGAACTCTTTGGCCTGAATGATAAGCATCACGTCTGGAGGAAGCCTGTCAACATCCCTACAACGAAGGATGATGGTGGCAGCATCATGCTGTGGGGATGTTTTTCAGCAGCAGGGACTGGAAGACTAGTCAGGATCGAGGGAAAGGTGAACAGCGCAGAGTACTGAGAGATTCTTGATGAAAACCTGCTTCATAGTGCTCAGAACAGTAGACTGGAAGGTGAACTTTCGGCCCAACAGGACAATGACCCTAAGCAGACAGCCAAGACAATGCAGGAGTGACTTTGGGACAAGTCTCAATGTCCTTCAGTGGCCCATCCAGAGCCTGGACTTGAATCTGATCGAACATCTCTGGAGACACTTGAAAATAGCGGTGCAGTGACACTCCCCATCCAACCTCACAGATCTTGAGAGGATCTGCATAGATGAATGGGAGAAACTCCCCAAATACAGATGTGCCAAGCTTGTAGTGTCATACCCAATAAGACTCCTGACCTTAATTGCTGCCAAAGGTGCTTCAACAAAGTACTGAGTAATGGGTCGGAATATTTATGTAAAAACCCTTTTTTCTTTGTCATTATGGGGTATTGCTTGATGAGGAAAAAACTATTTAATACATTTTAGAATAAGGCTAACGTAACAAAAATGTGGAAAAAGTCAAGAGGTCTGAAAACACTGTATTGATTGTTTTGTCACAAACTGAAATAAGGCAAACTATTAGAATTTTAGCAACCAGGAAAAGGTGTAGCGATTTTTGCATATTGCATCTTTAATCCAGTTTAAATTCAGTCTGTAACAACAAAATGTGGAAAAAGTCAAGTAGCATATTAAACGTTGGGTGGTGTTTCATGTTTTTTTGTTATTCACCCAATGTTCTTGGGTCTGATGGACCCACAACATTATTGGGTTAAAACAATACAGCCTTAATTTCCATACAAATACTTAAAACGTTGACTTATATTAATTACAAGCAATATAGGAGAGCATACATGGTTAGTATTTGCCATTTACCTCTGCTAGATCACATTTATCAATAAAAGCTCTACTCGTTAAAAAAAACATCTATTAGGAAAATCTATTATAATCAAGATATGGGTGTAATAAATCAAGGTTATATTGTACAAATAAACGAAACAAGGTTTTCATCACTATCGATGTTTAATGCATTGAACTGAACAAATTGGAAGGACAAATTTTACTTACAGTATTTTATGGAAATGATAAATGAGCCTCATTGGTACACAAATTAAGGCCGGTCTACACACCACATGAGGGACAGAGTTTTACTGTGTGTGTGCTGCAAATGTATTTCTTGCACTTGACGCATGTGTACTGTGTCTTCCTGTCCTTCTTGGGTCCACACACGTCGCAGCGCTTCTTCTTGTTGCTACCAGTTGCAATCTAGAATGATGAAAACACTTAGTTCAGGAATTTGACTAAACATCACACTCACTCACATATTATAGCTACAGCAGGCCAAGGTAGGAGAGTCACACACACACCAACATCACTCAAACTTACTTCCGGTATTGGAGTAGTTGATTCCGTGGGTCAGGCGGATGCAGCACCAGCATCATCCTCCTGAATCCTCCTCACGATGGCTGCAGAAGCTGGGGTCCTTGGGATGTTGCCTCCTCTGGATCTGACCAATGTCTTTCCCAGCTCCTCGAGAAAGAGCCGTCTTCTCTGGCGCTTCCCTCTGTTCCAATCTGGGTTCAACGCCATCCACATGACATAAGTGTTGTATGCTGAGATGTCCAAGAATATCACAAGTGGCCAGCATAGGGGGCTTCTTTTTGCAGCGGTAGCCAGTCACCAGTTTGTTTAAATTGTCTACCCCTCCTTTTGTGCCATTGTATAATCCATTATGATTTCTGTTTGATGTTCCTGGGCACAAATTCTCCCATCCCTATGCAGCGTACTCAATGTGTATTCAACAGCTGAGGTGGGAGCTCTGGCTTGTTTTTCCATATCCCGCCTACCATTGTCAGCTTCCTCTTGAGGAGCTCCTGTCCCAGCTTGTGAAGTAAAAAATCAAAAATAAAGTTATCGCAGGTGATGTGGCCACGGAGTCCCTGCGTCACATCCAGGACAACCTGCATCCCTTGGTCCCTCTGGGAAGCCAGGCTGATGAAGCAGCCTCACAGGCAGCCCAGATCTTGATTACATATTTTGCGAGTTTAGACTGTATGTACTGCCTGAAGGGGCAGCGGTCCCTCAATGGCGTAACCTGCTCATCAACAGTAACGTTGAGCACAGGGTTGTAAAACAGTGGAAGGCTGTCCACCCACTTGTCCCCACACGGACCTGATTGCAGCTAGCTGGTCTCTCTGCCGCAGAGCTGGTCTGGTGTCTCGGTTATTGAAGCGGATAATCCTGGAAGTAATGTGGAAGTTTTCCAGAGACATTGTTGCACAGAAAAGTTCTGCCAGTTTCTGCCTCCCATAGGGATTCTGTGGACTCACCATTCGATCTGAAAACACCAGTAAGGATAAGAACCCAAAAGTATGCATGTAAATGAGTTTGGTCCATCTCCTTCCATCCCTCTTCAAAAACACACATTCCATCCAAATTAGCGCAGTCCAGAATGATTATCTGGATGGTGTCTGGGATGAACAATTCATTAGAAGACTATGTCCTGCACATGAGTATCTACATGAGTATCTGCGTAGGCTCTGGTTGCATCCTTACTACATTGGCATGCGGGGTGGCTCATTCCTTGGTCAAGAAGACCATTCAATTTGAATTTTGTCATCTATACTTCTCCTCCTGCAGACCGCTGATGAGCTGGTGACAGGCTGGTCCTAAGGCTGGTTGAGGGTCAATCTCATCCTCCTCTTCCAACTCACTGCCAGACTCCAAATTGACAGAGGCATGATCCTCATATTTGAAAAATTCTTAATCTTCCAAAGTGGAAGACACGCCTTCAAGACTAGCTTCTCTCTGAAAAAAGTATTTCTAAAAGGCCCCCTGAGCAGAGATTATTTTTGCCATACTGAATTATTGTGGTAAGAAGCCACACACAGAAAGCTATTTATTTGTGTCCCTCCCCCAATTTGCACCTGGCTGGGGAAGGGCGTGGGAAAATACGGATTTTTTTTATATATATATATATATATTTTTTTTTACAACGTATTGAAATAATGTATTGTAATAACATTGTGCAGGTTCCAGGCAAGACATTGTGTACTTTCACACACCACAAAGGGTAAAGAGTGTGCGAGAAAAGCAGGAGACAGGAAGGAAGACAAACAGGTTCTTCGTGCTGTTGAAACAGCACCCGCAGAGAGGAGGAAGGCACATCGCAAACTTTTCTTTCCTCACCTACAAACACACTTTTATTACCCTCTGGTCCAGTGAACCCAAACACCACATATTTAATATAGATGTGTAGGGGAGTGCAGTGTGCACTCAATGAAAATATGTTATTTTACAAGTTGTTCACAGAAAATGAGCCAAGGCCAATGAGTCTCAGGTTTTTCATTTGAGTAAACATTGAAAGTGGGTCCCACAGACCCGAACACCACACAAGGTTAAAGCATTCAGTAACGACCAAAGAATACAAGGATAGTTTGGTCCGTTTCATCACTGGTATACAATGCATTAATGGTTGAAATACGCCTGGCATAATGAACTTTTCATGTATTTTCCAGTAAGGTAAAATGTCTCTTTAGGTGACACAATGAAAAGGGCTTTATCAAAGACTTGAATGCATACCACATGCAGGGCTACACTGCAGACCACAGGGGATGTTTTTATTATCCATACAGTAATAACAATAATAAAAAATTAAAAAACAAGTTCATAGTTAGAATACCAGTCCCACAATTACACCAAAAAAACATGTACAGTATAAAAAAAGATATCATTTGAAATAAAGTGGAGGATCTTATACATGGTACTGTATACAAGCATTAGAATAAGAGAGGTGACTTTGCTAAATTGTTTCACGAAACGGTTGGCAGCGACAGTTCCACCACCGCCCATCATTCACTGAGGCCATTCATTTCATTGTAGAGATCTGTTAAGCCAAACACAGCCTTTCTGCTAGTCTCATTCGACACTAGCCACTCCTTCAGAGCATCAGTCACCTCGTTTCTATCCTCAATCTTTACTGGCTCCAGCACGTCCCCGGTCCGGAGGCAGATGTTATGCAGCACAGTGCACATTGCAAGCACTTTCGGGATGAAGAATGGGTGGAGCTTGAGAGGCGGGAGGAAGATGTGCCAGCACTTTCTCATGATGTCGAAGGTCCTCTCGATGGGGGAAGAGAGCCTTGGCGTGGTTCTGGTTAAACTGGTCTTGCTCTGGGTTCTAATCAGACTTTGGATATGGTGTGATGAGGCACACAGGCGTCTGTAGACAGGGGTACACGCCGTTGCCCAGGAGGAAGCATCTGGGGGGAGGGTACAGGGCACTTTTCTACAGGGGACTATGCCTGAGCACCTTCAAGTCGCTCATAGACCTAGGCAGCTCCGCAAAGATATTGATGAAGCGGCATGTGGTCGCAGACCCCTTGGAAGTTGATGGTGGGGAGGGGATGTTCACCTGGACATTGTTGGGGGTTCGGTGCACTGGGGATCTTGACCCTGACGTGGCACACGACTACTGTCCACCCCCCTTGAGACAGTTTTATAGGAGGTCCCGTGGGCCAACCAGTAAATAAAGACAAGGATCTTTAACGTTGCAGTCTATCTGTCATGACCAGTCAGTGACAAGGAGAACAGAATTCAGAAATTCCCTCTTAAGTCATTAGTCGGGATACGTGTCTCGTTCAGGATCACAGAAGACTTTGAAGATAGGAGTGGATGGACTCAGCTTACTGCACTGAAGTGGAACCTCCGTTCTGTAAGAAGACGACGAATTGTATGTAAATAAACACGTAAAGGGACTTGGTAGCCTGCCTGGTAGTCTGAGGCCCATGTTTATACAAAGGGCTATTTCTGTACATTCAATAAGCTTCGGGTTTATATTTTATTGTTCTCCATTGTCTTTTGAGGGGATTTGAGTTTGTTGTTCATTTCCTATTACTGCAGGACCTTGGGAGACGCAAAGCACTTGAAGAGCTGGTACAAGATTCCTTCTTGAAGAACGTTTGCATCGTTTGGTTTGACTGTTGGAATGCGGCGTTTTAGTTCGCTTTCCCATCCTTCGTAATGTCTGATTCGTTTCTATTTTATGACCACAACATGGCTCAATAGAATCAAATCATGGAATGAAGCACTGTGCGAGTTCCATCTTGGTGTGTGTGTGTATAGGTCACAATCAACCGGATAATCGCAACCATGTCAACATCACGTGCGTTTGTATTACATAAGCCTTCATTCAGATAAATAACCTCTGAGGGGGGGAAGGGGACTGACCTGATGCTGGGTCATTGATGGTCCTGGAGTTTCTTTCTCCTCTGTTCCATCACTGCGGTCTCCTATTTCTTTTCCATCTCGCCACAGGCTTTGGCTCCACTCCTTGCCATACACCATGTCCACTTTGGGACACGGCTGCTCACCTGCAATTACAGTTGCCATTACAGTAAAAAAAAACTACTTTCTCTTCAAATGAACTTGTTGTGTGTCTAGGGGAGGAAAAATAATTATCCACTATTCTCAAACAGAGTCGTGATGTATCCATATTTCCAATACCTGATGATTTACTGTCGCACTCACCGGTCATTGGACATGGTGTGTCATGTTCTGTGCCTTCATGTATTTCCTTCTTGATGCGAAGTACTTGTATTCCATCCTTCTCCATGGCAACAACTTTTAGGCCTTCCCCTTTATTGAAAGCTGTAGCCTGCATCAAACACAATGACGTCCCACATGATTTCCACTAGGAAACAACTGCACATAACACATAGCGCATGCATTGAACACCTCATCTGAATATACAGGTTAGTATATAATTATAGGCAATTCCACAATAATTGACTGAGATATTTCACTTTAAAATATGTCAACCTAAAAAGAAATGATTGCAGAATTAAATAAAGCATACAACTCTGATGATAACAGAAGATGGTATTTTACCAAATAAGGCTAAGTCCATATTATGGCAAGAACAGCTCAAACAAACAAAGAGAAATGACAGTCCCGTATTACTTTTAGACATGAAGGTCAGTTAATACAGAGTGCAGAACTTTGAACGTTTCTTAAAGTGCAGTCGCAAAAACCATCAAGCGCTATGATGAAACTGGCTCGCATGATGACCTTGACGATCTTTTTATGTCTGTAAAATTAATTACGTGAGAAAATGGTGGTTGAAATGCCTTTATGCCCAAATATTGATAACAACCATATCGAAGTAAACACTATGTATGACATGTTATTATGTCCTCCCACTACGACTCGGGAAAGCATGCCGTTTATTAGGCTACAGATGACATAAGTTACGATGAACTTCACAGGGTGATGAAAGTGCACAGTGGTGAGCTTGATGCTGCATCCCAATAAATAGTCTTATTCTGGTGACATGACGGTCAATGATTGGCTGCCGCTTGACAAAAAAAAAAACCTGCACTTTTGTCCATAACAATCTCACCCTGAAGTAGGCTATAAATCACATTTAAATTTGTCACATGCGCTGAATACAACAGGTGTAGGTAGACCTTACAGTGAAATGCTTACTTAACTGCATTGTTGTTTAAGGGCTTGTAAGAAAAGTGTTAAGTAAAAGATAGATAAGTAAAAAATAACAAATAATTAAAGAGCAGTCGGAAAATAACAGTAGCAAGGCTATATCAAGGGGGTACCGGTACAGAGTCAATTTGCGGGGATACAGAGTCAATTTGCGGGAGCACAGGTTAGTCGAGGTGATATGTACATGTAGGTAGAGTTAAAGTGACTATGCATAGATAAACAGAGTAGCAGCAGCGTAAAAGAGGAGGGACAATGCAAATAGTCTGGGTTGCCATTTGATTAGCTATTCAGGAGCCTTATGGAGCCTTATGGCTAGGGGGTAGAAGCTGTTAAGAAGCCCTTTGGACCTAGACTTGGCGCCACGGTACCGCTTGCCGTGCGGTAGCAGAGAGAACAGTCTATGACTTGGGTGGCTGGAATCTTTTTTTTTTTTATGTTTAGGGCTTTCCTCTGACACCGCCTTGTATAGAGGTCCTGGATGGCAGGAAGCTTGGCCCCAATGATGTACTAGGCCGTACGCACTACCCTCTGTAGTGCCTTGCGGTTGGAGGCTGAGCAGTTGCCATACCAGACAGTGATGCAACCATTCAGTATGCTCTCGATGGTGTAGCTGTAGAACTTTGAGGATATGAGGACCCATACCAATTTTTTTTGGTTTCCCGAGGGGGAAAAGGCTTTGTCATGTCGTCTTCACGACGGTCTTGGTGTGTTTGGACCATGATAGTTTGTTGGTGTTGTGGACACCAAGGAACTTAAATCTCTCAACCTGCAGTGTATCTGCAAGCTGTTGGCCAGAACGCATATACCAAGACCCTAACCTTACCATTTAAAAATGTGAACTTTAATGGTATAGGGCCTTCCCAAGATTCAGTCCGTTACCATGGAACTGAGTTTATACCAAAGATGTTTTATAACTAACACAAGACGGGCCACAGCCTGTCATATCCAATGGGAACAAATTATTCAGTTGGCAGAACAAAAAAAAGGAGGGTGGGGCAGAGCCAAGTACGATCTAGCCGGATCCTATTGGCGTGTTCTAGCATGTTTTTCCGTTTGGGAACGCCTATTCTGAAGCGCATATGCAGTAACTCCCCTATACCATATTTGGCACTGAATATACATCCGGTGAAATATCTGGTTTATTGTTCCATCTGTGTTTATACAATATACTAACCTGGGATTGGCCTGCTGGCTGCAAAGATTGTAGCCTTGCACGGGTCTTCTCTGCACAAGCCTTAACATCTTCCTTTGTTTGGACAAATTGATCTATATAATTACCATAAACAGAAACCATGACATTTTTATTTGCCCAGAAAGAAATCGTGTAACGTTAACAAAATCAATACAATAAAAAGCTTTCAACTATCCACACACACTACCTTACCGCCACCAGCTTCGGCTACATGACAACCAAGAGAACGCTGCTCCGCAGCTAGTTTTGCTTCCAAATTTTGCATCTTATTTTTATTCGACTCGTTCTCGGCTTTCAGTGCTTCGTTCTCCCGTTTACTCTTGGACAACTCGTCGCGAAGGGCCACAGCGCTGCCCTCTACAAGTCTGACTATTTCCACGACCGCTGCCCTCATTACCGCGTTCATGAGAGAGGTTAGCTGACTTTGGAGGTGGGCAGCATTCTCCATTGTCATTTGCTAGTAAATCTTTAACTTTGTTGAGAGAATGTTTAGACTTGATCTAAATCGACTCGTATCCTCCAGGTTTACCTTTTCCCTGGCAAAACAAATGGTTGAACAATGGTTGTGCACGACTTCCTATTTGGGGCGGAGCTATTGACGAGATTTATCACGAGGTCACGCAATAAGTATCGTGTTGTGCGAATACAAAATTCATTTCGAATTGAATTCGTTTAATTTGAGATTGATTTCAAATGTAATGGCATCAATTCAACTATACAACAAGCAACTGTGATGTCAAAATGAAGTCAAAATATTGTGTTTACTTAATGTACTTAATGTGCTACAAATGTCTCTCAAATTATGTTTTAAATTATATTTCTATCTCAATGTTCCTCGACTGTAACCTCAATATTCATCAACTATTTCTAATACCACTAAATTTCATGACTGAAATTTAGTCGATCTTATATCGTTTGTCTGGGGCCAAATTAAAAAAAAATCCTCCTAATCTCGCAAATCTCCGTTTTGGACAACACCACACATAAACCTAGATATGAGTCAAACATGTATTCTAGTGTCAAAATTGACTACAATGTGTAAATATGATCATTTCGGTCATAAAGTCTTGTCCAAAACGGAGATTTGCGAGATTACGAGAGGAAAAACGTCACAGAATAAAGAATACCATAAATTTCCATTGGCTTGGGTTTATTTCAAACCTGCCCACAGCTGGCAGCATCCAAGTACGCGACCCGATCCCAAATCCTTGTCCAGACCTGAAACGCGATAGTCCGGCATCCCATGTCCCATCTGCTCTGAAACACTGTACGCCACCTCCCCACAATTCCGGTATGCGTCCTCTACTAATTTGAATGTGTTGAAAGTTAGAGAAACTGTTTGAGCTGTGCCGAGAATTAAAAAAGTTTGAAAGTCAACGGTCCATTATTCTACAACACTGCAGTGCGTACACGCATACACGTTTAGGACGATGATAGACGCATAATGCCCATTGTCAATTTGTTGTGGCATTCGATATTCCCCAATGGGGCTAGGTTAAGAACCATCAGAAAATTACACAATTACATGGGACAATATTGTAAAATGTCAGTAGCTCTAAATTTCAATGACAACTTCAAACCAACTATAAATTGTAAAAATGCATATAAATATTGAACGCATTTAAATTAGACAACTAAAAGGTGTGCAACATGAAAATATCGTCCCATTTACATTGTGCAATTTATTGACGGTACCTAACTCTGGTTAAAGCAACAAAAACATCTAATGACTGAAACTTAGTCGATCTTATATCGATTGTCTGTGGCCAAGTTAACCTCCCCTTTCATACTTTAGGGAAAGAGGTTAATTTTGTGTGTTAAACTGCGAGTTTTATCAATTCCAGTCCCCTTGCTTAGATGGTACGGGGTCCTCCCCGGGATCATTTTTGTGTAGATGAACTGGGAAGCTCAGTTCTGATTACTTGTAAAAAAGGACATTCTACTCCATTGCCATTTTTTGGTACCCTTCCCCAGATATGTGCCGAATCCTGTCTCGGAGGCCTATGGATAATTCCTTCGACATCCATTTATGTTGTATTTAACCATTATTTTAACTAGGCAAGTCAGTTGAGGAACAAATTCCTATTAACAATGACAGCCTAGGAACAGCAATGCTTGGTTTTTGCTCTGACATGCACCGTCAACTGTAGAAACAGCTCAAGGATGATCAATGGAAACAGGATGCACCCGAGCTCAATTTCAAGTCTCATAGCAAAGGGTTTGAATACTGATGTAATTGTGAAATTTCAGTTTGTTATAAATTTGCACAATTTTTTTTAAAACTGTTTTGCTTTGTCATTATGGGGGTATTATGTGTTGATGGATTTTTAA
The DNA here is from genome assembly GCF_021184085.1 of Oncorhynchus gorbuscha. Taxonomy (NCBI): domain Eukaryota; kingdom Metazoa; phylum Chordata; class Actinopteri; order Salmoniformes; family Salmonidae; genus Oncorhynchus; species Oncorhynchus gorbuscha. Next base: position 27,407,400 of record NC_060193.1, on the reverse strand, counting down.
AAATTATCCATCAATTGTAGAATAAGGCTAAATGTGGTAAACGTCAAGGGACCCAGATTCACAAAGCATTCATAAGACATTTCTTACATTTACATTTAAGTCATTTAGCAGACGCTCTTATCCAGAGCGACTTACTTTCTTAACTATCATTTTTTTCTTAACTATAGACTTAATAAGAAGAAAAGTTAGCAAAGTTGGTATTCCTCAAAAAAGTTGTTGAAAAATGTATTGCACTAAGCAAAAAGTTAAGAAATTAGATTCTTGAAAATAAAGTTATTGGAAATATTCTTAATTCCAAGATAGCAAAACCCTTGTCTTAAACTTAGGGCAGTGAGAGAATAAACTCATGAAAGCAAATTAACATGTTCTTGCATTTAAAATAATCAATACTGAAACTGTATGTTTGTGTGAATTAAACATGTTTTAGCAACAAAGGCCAAAAGTGTTTTCCTGCGAATGCATATAGAACTTTTGTGCATTGACTTGTCAGAATACTTATTTCAAGTTTTGGTCCTGCCGTACATACTTACATATGCTACGGTCACAAGACGCAGGCCTTCTTATTGTCCTTAGAATTGCTAAGCAAACAGCTGGAGGCAGGGCTTTCTCCTATTGAGATACATTTTTATGGAATGGTCTACCTATCCATGTGAGAGACGCAGACCCGGTCTCGTCCTTTGTCTTTATTGAAGACTCACTCATCTCTTCAGTAGGTCCTATGATTGAGTGTAGTCTGTCCCGTTCCCCTCTCCATTAGGTTCTCTGCTTCTGACCCTATTACGGGGGCTGAGTCACTGGCTTTTTAATTCTCTTCCCTGCCGTCCCTAGGTGGGTTGAGTCACTGACGTGATCTTCCTGTCCGGTTTGTCGTCTCCTCGGGCTCGTGCGGTGGAGATCTTTGTGGGCTATACTCGACCTTGTCTCAGGATGGTAAGTTGGTGGTTGAAACCCTGACCTGTTCAACGGAGTCGCTACCTTGTCCCAGACCTCCTGTTTTCAACTCTCCCTCTCTCTACCGCACCTTCTATTTCGACCTCTGAATGCCCAGCTATGAAAAGTCGTGACATTTACTCTTAATACACTGACCTGTTGCACCCTCTACAACCACTGTGATTATTATCTGACCCTGCTGGTCATCTATGAACGTTTGAACATTTTGGAGAACAATCTGGCCTTAATAATCGCCACCTGGCACAGACAAAAGAGGACTGGCCACCCCTCAGTCTGGTTTCTTCCTAGATTCCTGCCTTTCTAGGGAGTTTTTCCTAGCCACCGTGCTTCTGTATTGCTTGCTATCTGGGATTTTGGGTAGGGCTTCTGTATAGCACTTTGACACCTGCTGATGTATAAAAATTGCTTAATAAATACATTTGATTGATTACGCAGCACTATAGCTTCTAGACCCTAATGGATTGGCTGTTGATGCCTAGCATGCTTGCTAGCACCCAAACGAGGGCGAAGACAGCGTGGTGAGGCAAAAATACAAGTGCTAGTTAATCCCCCCGTCAGGTGTGAGCTGCACATCAATTTTATTAAACATGCTGCTCACTCGTCAAGTGTAGCAACTCTGTAAGTACTGCTTCTTGCCATAATGATGCTCTTGGTTTTTATTTCCCCCCTCATGTCTACAAGGGCATCTTCCCATTTGCCTCCGCACATCTTGCCAAATGAACATACCTTTACAGTAAAGACAAGGTTCAAATCTCTTCGCGCCACTATTCGGTTTGGGTTTCCTTTTTACTTTGAGACACCCGGATCCCTTATTTACGACGTTAGTGTTGTGTTGGAAATTTCCCTTGTTCCTCAGTTTCTCCAGCAACACTTTCCTCTGTCTTGAAGCTATGTCAAGACTTAAGACATAAGCAATTTCAGCATTTTCCTTCTAGTGCTGTTTCAAGTGGCGGGAGATCTTCGATTGGGGCTCTCCACATACAAAACAGTAATTTACATTGCCTTTACAGGGGCCATTTTTTTCTCCCTCTCTTCTTTCTACCGGAGTTGTTCATGTTGTCAAAGTCCATGGACTTGTCTAATTGGGTGTCCATGACCGCTGCTGCACCTGATAGCTTCACACATTTCGGGACCATGATGTTGACTGGTGAAGTCAAGAAGTGGTTTTCTTCAAAGTTCAAACAACTTTCTGGTTCAAAACTTCCAAATGCACAACTTTTCTCCACATCACAGGATTCAGTGGTGTTCTGGTGCTGTGGAGAAAGACCAAGAGGAACGTTTGTCACACTGTCTACACATACATTTCCATATACTGAAGTTGTACCTGATACAAGGCATTTGAGCCCAACACAGCACCTTTCCATTAATTACCTTATACTAGTCTGTATTCTGTTTGTACATTGTTCATTGCTGGCAGCACCTATTCACTAAGTCATATTCCGGGTAATGTAAATGTACTTGATTCTGAATAATCAGCCTCTCAGGGCTTGACCGATCAGAAGCATCATTTTTCTTCTCACATTCTGAGTGCAACAAGCAGCCCCCCCCCCCTATTTTATAACACAAATAATGGAAAGAGGTTCATTTTGATGTACCTGGGTACCAGCATCTGATGAGTCAGCAGGTTCATCTTCTATGACGGACTTCTTTACACAAACACTGCCTTTTCTGAGCCGAAACAGTCTTGACCTGTGTGTTTGACATATTACATGTTACAGCTTTCATTTTACTTTTTCCATGGCACATGCCAATGCTTCTCTGTAATGGGAACACATTCGCTCACACACACGCTAAGGTACTAAAGAAATAAAACATAAGAGGCACTAAGGATTTTGAGGTGTATATATATTTATTTTCATAAACTTGATTTAATTTAACTTTTATTTAAGCAGGGAGTCATGCTGATATCATGGTCTCTTTTGCAGCTGAGCCTTGCATGATAACATCAATTACACTATATACACACACATCAATATACATAAAAAGCAAACGAAAGCGTATGTGGTTACCTCATACAACACATAAGCCAAGTTACATAACATTGTTATAACACTAAACCCATCCATCCCCTTACAAAATTTGAAAAGCATTTATCTGAATAGTTCGCTTCAAAAAGTTTGAATATTCATAAAATGTGAATACTAAAGATATGAACTGCCAACACTAATTTCAGAGAACACAGCACAATGGCATCTGGTTACATACTGCATGCAGATTCTCCTAACCACACTGGACACCAGTCAACACGGAATGTTACACATCTTCCTTAACTTCAACACAAACACGAGGAATTCTCATTAATGTAAAAACACTGTCCTAACAGTAGAGGACTCCTGCAATATCTTCACTACCTCTTTGACGTGATTCTATTTCCTGCCAACCGCCGGAGCCAACAACGGGCCCAATTTGTGCTGATTAGGATATGACCGCCATTCTCTGCCAGCATCTCTGGGTTTCTGCGCATCACAATGTCTCGTGTGGCTACCATCAGCATGGACGGGCTAACCTGACCTCCAGCTCTTTTCCTCACCATTACGAAGCGAGTAATCTCCTCATCAAACATGTCTGTTCTGAATGGCCTCAAATGGGGTAGGTCTTCCACTTTCTGGACGCCCATGCTTTCGACCGTCTGTTCGTAGCTGATCCTCATGGACCTCACAGTGTTGGGGCTGATGCGTCTTCCCAATTCCTCAGACATCATGGCTGCGGCCATCTGTGCACCCACCTCCATGCACATCCGCGCAATCTTGGCCCTTTGCTCGGGGGTGTACCTGAGGTAGGTCCCTCTCCTTTGAGGGTGCGGTTGAGTTCTTACTCTTCGGCGCCGGCGCAGATTTCGTAAGTCCACAGAGCTTGACTGCCCAGGTGTAAGCCACTGTGGAGAGAGAGCTATGTTTTTCAATCAGCGTGTTAGAGATAAATCAAATAAAAAGTGTTTGTGCGCATCAATGGTGTGTGTAGGTACCGGAGCTGAGCCATAGATCCGTGCTATCCGGGATCCGTGGGACATCCCTACCCCATTGATGTGGAACTTTAATAATGGTTAGGGTTATGGTTAATGTCCACTAATCTGGTTTTAGACTTGGGCATAGCACAGTTTCAGATGTGTTAAATTGCTTAGATCATAAAAATCACTGTGCTGCCTTATTTATAGACTGTTCGAAGGCCTTTGACAGTGTTGACCATCGCAATTTAATTCAAAGGTCAACTAAAATAGGCCTGTACCAGGCTTCTTGCAAGTGGTTTTAGAATTGTCAGACAGAACATTGTCATTTCTGATGGTGTTAAGTCTATGTTCCTGGATATTAACGAAGGTGTACTACAGGGTTCGGTACTGGGACATGTTCTCTTTACATAAATAATATTGGTCTGTTAACTTGTAATATTAATCTGTATGCAGACTATAATGTAATGTATGTTATTGCCCCAACTGTAGACCAGGTGTTGTTAGAGCTGCAATCTGACTTTGTTGCCTCACAAAATGCCCTGGTTGGCCAAGATTAAATATGTTGTTCTCTAATTCTCGCAACAACAAAAAAAAATCAGATGGACTACATAGTGTACAAAACATTAGAAACACCTTAATATTGAGTTGCACCCGCCCACCCCTTTTTCCCTAAGAACAGCCTCAATTTGTCAGGGCATGAGCTCTACAAGGTCTCGAAGGTGTTCCACAACGATGCTGGCCCATGTTGACTCCAATACTTCCCACAGTTGTGTCAAGTTGGTTGGATGTCCTTTGGGTGGTGGACCATTCTTGATACACACGGGAAACTGTTGAACATGAAAAACCCAGCAGCGTTGCAATTCTTGACACACAAACGGGTGTGCCTGGCACCTACCATGCCCTGTTCAAAGGCACTTAAATCTTTTGTCTTGCCCATTCACCCTCAATGGCACATATACATAATCCATGTCTCAATTGTCTGAAGGCTTAAAATCGTTCTTGAACCTGTCTCCTCCCCTTCATCTACACTGATTGAAGTGGATTTAACCGGTGACATCAAATGATCATAGCATTCACCTGGATTCACCTGGTCAGTATGTCATGGAACGAGCAGGTGGTCTTAATGTTTTGTACACTCAATTTATTAATTAAATGGTTCTCCTATTGATCGGGTTCCCACCTATGAAAATCTGGGCTTTTGGATTGACTAGGATTTAAAGTTTAAAAAACATACCGATGAGCTAGTTAAAAAGCTAAGAATTAAAGTGAGCTTCTTTAAAAAATAGAAAAAATTGAAATAGGTCTTGCCTTTCCCTAAACAGCAGGAAGCAGATTGTACAGTTAACTTTTTATTAAAGAATAATAAGAAAATTAGGGTAGTGACGTCCCAAGGATCCCGGATGGCACTGCCCCTGAGCCATAGGGCAGACAGAGCATCCTCCATCCCATTATCAGATATGGGGTGTGGGCAATTTATATGCTTTTTGACCCCCCCCCCCACTTTCTAATCTGAAATCACCATCACCCAACTTCTCATTTTTACTGATAAAAAAAAATAGTGAGCTTGTCCTGACACTATTTATCTTTAGAAATTAGCCTGGTATTAGCCAATGAATATAACGAAGCTTTGGATTTTATGGGGTCTCAAAATCAAATGGTTATACCTTTTTGGAATTTTATGCTTTGACCAATGAATGATACCATGCTCAGCTCCAGAAAATAAATGTTGCCGTCTTAAACAATCATTTTTACCGGAACAGGTTAACGAAAAACTACCAATACTATTTCTTATGGCGAACCCGAGATATCTAAATAGAATCTGACTGAAAGCCCCAATCTGCAGTTGGATGTGAGTTTTGTCCACGCCCCTAGGCTACACAACTCCGGTAAAACACAATTTCCTACAGTGCATTTGGTAACAATTAGTTTATTGACAAGCAAATTACATTGCTTGTCACTAAACTAATAGTCTGATTTATGACATTGTGAAAGACATTTTATAAGCATCTGAATGTTAAAGATGCCACCCAGATGTATGAATAGCCTATTGGAACAGGGATAGGCCTACCTCTCGTTGGCTCGAGCAGCTGTCTCCCGAACTGTGCGCACAGTTATCTGACAGTCATACAGTTACAAGCATAAAAGTTCATAGGCTACTGAACCGAAGGAGGGGAAGCATCAACTCAGTCACAACAGATTAGATATTTTCAGAATATAACAATGACTAAAAAAACATTTGTGAACCGGTGATTCAATGTTCAATCGGTTTGGCTCCTCTTAAAATATTTGAACCGGGGGACCTGTACATTTAAGTGCATTATTACATCCCTACTGCTCTTGCCATCATACTCCTTCCTCCAATTTCACTTCTGTCAACTCTGAGTTTGCGTTACATCCTTTCGTTTTCTTTCCCATTCATTGTCAAAGGCGCAGAGTCTGTTGTGATTGGAATGTGAACTCAGTCAAGTGAAGTAGCCAGAGAAGGTATGAGACTGATCTACTTAAAAGGGATATTTTACTCAAAAGAACCATGTAGTATTGTTTCATTAGTCCACTGTTGAAATGGTCCCCAAATGTTTTTGCATGCCAGCAGTAAAGTTCATATCTAAAGGTGTTATCATATGATGCACTTGCGTCATCATCATATTTTGCACTGAAGACATAGAGAAACATTTTATCTAATCTAATTTTGTGGCTGTAGGTCTCAATCGGACACTCCCAACCGTATCAACAGCTTCTGTATGTAAAGCTTACATGTCTTTACCAGATAAGGACCTCTGCCTTAAAGAGAACTGACCTGTCGATGGGTCACCGATGGTCCTGCAGAGTCCTCCTTGACAGCATCTCTGTCTCGCCACAGGCTTTGGCTCCACTCCTTGCCATACACCATGTCCACTTTGGGACATGGCTGCTCACCTGCAAACAGAGACACAAGCTTTGTAAGTGAGGTGTAGGACAGTGTGAAGTACATTATTTCAAATCATCGACAATGGGACCTGATACAATCTGATGTAACAACACTTTCGACATGAGGCAAATGTGAATTGTCACCTTCTGTTGAAATTCCAGCCTGTGGGTCCTTCTTCCTATGTGTACCTTCATGCCCTGCTTCATTCTTAATGACAACGATTTGAATCCCATCCCTCTCCATGGCTGCTGTAGTCTGAATCAAGTACAGTGGAATGAAGTCCCACATGTTTGCATACAGACCATGAAAGAATATGCACATGGGATGCGAATTATGCATCTATGTAGTCCGAGATTATACTCTTATAAACGTGAATTTCTGGCGGCCTTCTTCCGTTACATAGCTCATCATTACGGGCGGTCGCTCGGTCTTTCATAAACACACGCTGTAATATGGCGATAACCCTATAAACAGGTGTGTATCAATTTAACCTTTTGTTTATTGGATATTATTTCTAGCTGGTATGAAAAATAAGGTCCTTATGCTTCTAAAACAGTACAGTACCGCAAGCAATGCGTCTTAATGTTCAGATTGAGTGTCGAGGGCTCTTAAACTCTTAACTCTGCACAGTCCGACTTATGTGTAATAGAACAGAATAATGATCAAGGGCTATCTAACTAGCTAAATATATTAAGTGACAGACTGCTGTTGTGACATTAGCTTGGGAGCAATATTGGTTAGACAGCTAGCTACTTGTACCTCGTCCATGGTATGAGCAGATTGTTGCAGCCATGATGATGCATTGTCCTCCTCTGAAGAATTAGGAGGACCAGCAGCATCTCTATCTCTTTTGGGGCTGACGCATCCACCTGGGCCACAAACAGAAGAAACAACATTAGCAAGCGAACGTCAACTAGCTAGATGCTGTCTCTTGCTTATCCATATGCACTGTCCAGTTTGTAACGCCTCCGTCATTGCAAGCGAATAAACTAACGTTAGCAAATTGCCCTACCTTTACCGCGAGCTGGAGTTCCAACACAACGATAACACATGGAACATGGTCGATTTCCCGCTGTCCACAGTTCTGCTTCCAAACTCTGTAACTTGTTTTTGTTAGACTCGTTCTCAATTTTCAGTGCTTCGTTCTCAAATTTACTCTTGGACACCTCCAGACGAAGTTCAACGGCGCTATCCTCCACAATTCGCAGTAGTTCCACGACCGCAATTTTAACAAGCGAGTTCAAAACAGAGGTTAGCTGAGTTTGTAAATAGTCACAATTCGCCATGGTCGTCTCTTTCTTTATACAATGGCAAGTATGTGAACGTGCTAAGTAGTTTGAAGGTGATAGTGCTAGCTAGCACCTATGTGAAGCTAGCCACAATGGGGGAATTTGCTGTTCGTTTAAAAAAATAAAAGTCCTTCATTGAGGGGCAACTCAATATTACAAAGGTGTTTTGTACACTCGGTGTATGCATCCATATTAAATAGGAATTTAACCTGAACAACAATATAAACGCAACATGTAAAGTGTTGGTTTCATGAGCTGAAATAAAATATCCTAGAAATATTACATATGCCCAAAAGGCTTATTTCTCTAAAATGTTGCACACAAATGTGTTTACATCCCTGTTTTAGTGAGCAAGATAATTGCCTTTTGCCAGGATAATCCACCCCCCTGACAAGTGTGGCATATCAAGAAGCTGATTAAACAAGCATAATTGTTACAGGTGCACCTGGGGACAAAAAAAATGCCACTCTAGAATATGAAGTTTTGTCACACAACATAATGCCACACGTGTCTCAAGTTTTGAGGGATCATGCAATTGGCATGCTGAGTGCAGGAATGTCCAGCAAAGCTGTTGCCAGATAATTTAATGTTCATTTCTCTAGCATAAGCCACCTCCAACATCGTTTTAGAGAATTTGGCAGTGCATCCGACCGGCCTCACAACCGCTGACCATGTGTAACCACGCCAGTTCTGGACCTCCACATCTGGCTTCTTCACCTGCGGGATCATCTGGGACCAGCCACCCAGGCAGCTGATGAAACTGAGGAGTATTTCTGTAGGTAATAAATACTTTTTGTGGGAAAAACTCATTCTGATTGGCTGGGCCTGGCTCTTCAGTTGGTGGGTCTATGCCCTCCCAGGTCCACCCATGGCTGAACCCCTGCCCAGTCATGTGAAATCCATATATTAGGGCCTAATGACATTTATTTAAATTGACTGATTTCCATCTATGAACTTGTTGCATGTTGCTTTTACATTTTTGTTCAGTATATATTAAATTAAATGAATACACCATTCTAATATTATTAATGCCTTTCTCTCCTTGCAGGGGATTAGACAGATGAACTGCAGCCCCCAGTTGCCCAAGCCTCAAAACCAGAACCGTGGGGAGACAATCCTTGTAATTGTAAGAAATATTAACTTATTGGCTTTCCTGTATCTGTGCATGAGTCTTTAGAACACAGTCCATTGTACAAAATAAGTCATCCCCAAGTGGGATACATAACAAGGGGAGGAACCTCAAAAGCTTGTTTAGTACATGAGGGAAGATTTAGTCCTGACAACCACCGGTTGTTGTTGTTTTTACACAGGACAGGAGTTTACAGGTATTTGTTCCAGCCCTTCACTAACACCTCAATCAACTAATTGTGAACTCAATTGTAGACCATGAATAGTTGAACAAGGTGTATATACTGAACAAAAATATTAACGCAACATGCAACAAGTTCAAAGATTTGACTGAGTTCCAGTTTATAGAAGGAAACTAGTGGAAGCAGAGAGAACAGTCTATGACTTGACTTGGTGCTCCGGTACCACTTGCCGTGTGGAAGCAGAGAGAACAGTCTATGACTTGACTTGGTGCTCCGGTACCACTTGCCGTGTGGAAGCAGAGAGAACAGTCTATGACTTGACTTGGTGCTCCGGTACCACTTGCCGTGTGGAAGCAGAGAGGACAGTCTATGACTTGACTTGGTGCTCCGGTACCACTTGCCGTGTGGAAGCAGAGAGAACAGTCTATGACTTGAGTGGCTGGAATCTTTAATGATTTTCCGGAACTTCCTTTCACACCGCCTGAAATAGAAGTCTTGGATGGTAGGGTGCTCAGCCCCAGTGATGTACTGGGCTTTCTGCACCACCCTTTGTAGCGCCATGCGATCGAGAGCGGTGTTGTTGCCATACCAAGTGTACGTGATTTGTACACCGAGAAACCTGAACCGCTCAACCAGCTCATCTGCAGCCCCAACAGTGTGGATGGGGGCGTGCTGGGCCCTCCGTTTCTTGTAGTCCACGATCAGCTCCTTGGTCTTACTGACATTGAGAGGTTGTTGTCCTGGAACCACACTGCCAGGTCACTGACCTCCTCCCTGTAGGCTGTCCCATTGCCGCCGGTGATCAGGCTTACCATGTTGTTTTTAGCAAACTTAATGATGGTGTTGGAGTTGTGAGTGGTCATGCAGTTGTGGGTGAACAGGGGCTATAGGAGGAGACAAAGCACACATCCCATGTTGAGGGTCAGAGTGGCGGAGGTGATGTTGCCTACCCTCACTACCTGGAGTCAGCTGTCAGGAAGTCCAGGACCCAGTTGCAGAGGGAGGTGTTCAGTACCAGGGTCCTAAGCTTGGTTTCGAGCTTGGAGGGGACAATAGTTTTGAACGCTGTGCTGTAGTCAATGAACAGCATTCTCACATAAGAGGATTACCTATCTTAGTGGGTGAGGGCAGTGTGGAGTGCAATTGAGATTGTCCTATGGATCTGTTGGAGCAGTATGCATATTGGAGTCTAGGGTGTCTGGGATGATGGAGTCTATGTGTGCCATATCCAGCCTTTCAAAGCACTTCATGATTACAGAGTGCTACAGGGAGGTTTTTGGGAACAGGAATGGTGCTGGTCAGTTTAACACGTGGAGATTACAGACTGGAACAAGGAAAGTTTGAAAATAACCATGAATATCCCTGCCAGCTGTTCTGTGTGTGCTCCGAGAACGCGCTCTGGAATACCGTCTGTCCTTGCGAGTGTTGACCTGATTAAAGTCCTTACTGTTGTTGGCCTTGCAGAGTGAGATGACCCAGTCCTCTAGGTCGGTGGGGGCCCTCACGCGCATCGGCCCATTTTTAACCTATTGTCGATGAAACCCTCTTGGGCAAACACGTGGGGGTCGTGTGGGGTACACAAACAAAGATTGCATTCCTAAGGACAAATGGATTGAGAAAGTTAGGTCGACGCAATGAAAAATATACTTCATTGAACCATCCTACAGCATGGACAGTCAATCATAGTATGCATGTGTTCAGATGATTTTCCAGAGTTTCATTGATCTCCATATATTTCTGTAAACACAAGTATATACTTACTCTATCAGAAGTTCTATAAGGATACTTGGGAGATCTGGAAAGAAAAGCAGGCATGAACCATATTTTATAGTTTGCTTTGTAGATTCGAGCCAATGTCTGAAATGTAGGGTTCGAACGGATTCAGGGAACAGAACCAAAAACATGAAAATAAAGAAATTATTTGAGGAACAGCACCCAAACCGAAAAACAAAAGTGATCTATACTGTTCTAGAACAGAACCTCTATTTTAAAAGCATGGGAAACAGTTAATGACGTTAATTTACATTCAGGGCATTTTTTTCTGTCCCACAAAAATGAGCAAAAAAAAAAAACACCTATGCAAAAGCCCTCACTCTGTCAAAAACAATGTTATATCAAAGTACTGCCTTTGATTTGACAGCCTACACATGCGCAGTTTACCGTTAGATCCGATAACGTGTTTTTACGCATGAGTTTAGATCGGGGATTTCAATTCATGCTTATCGTCATACTGTTCTGTCTTTGGCTGTATTCTTTTCGAGTCAAAACCCTTCGCCGGAGACCGTATCCCATAACATATTGCGACACAAAAATCTCTGTATCAACGATGGACAGAAGTTCACACTTGGAATAACCTTGTGAAATGTAATTATTACGTGTATGTATTCACCAAAGAATGTTAAAGTTCAACAAATTACAAATTAATTTTGAATTAACATGTTTAATCACTGATGACATTTATCAGCCAAGCTAAGTTGGCTTACTTGCTAGCCAACATCTGACTTGATAGCTAACTAGCTAGCAGGCGATCTTTAAGGTCAGCATTGTGTCAATTGTGAAGACACTAACAGTTGTATAATCCTGAATTCGTGAATTTGCTAGCCAGCTAAAGACAAATCTAGCAAATCGTTTTTTTTCAGGGACAGCTGGCAACGGATGTGTTCATTTCACTCCATAGCATCGGTTTGGCAGGACATAACAGTCATATCCTACTGGTTTGGAGGTACGATGTTTTAACATTTGAGTAAAAACGTAGGAAATGCAGTTGGCGGTGTTTGGTTCAATCTTGCTAGCCAGCCAGGTTATTTATGCATTCTTATGTAATCGGTAAATACATGCATGCAGTGTCTGTTTGCTAACTTTCTTGTTGTCATTTTCCCCTCCCAGCTCGTGTTGCACCATTGCATATGAAGACAATTTTTTTAAATGATCAATTAAAAATAAATCGGTGACAACTTGATCAAGCCTATGAATATGCAAAACTGTTTACAGAACCATTGCACATGAATAAAGGTAGTTGTGGTTCTCACAACTTGAACCAGCACTCGAATCTGAGCAGTGAGTTTAGTCAGGAGATTTTTCAGCAGTGCGCAACATCCCTGTTAGATAGAGAATAAAGTGTGGATCTACTTCTGTCATACAGAATTGTCAGCTCATTCTACAATAAAGATGTGGGCGATTTGTGTCCCAGGGTGTGTGCAAGTTTTTATTCCTGCCCAGCACAAACACCTTGTTCAACTATCCATGGTCTACAACTGAGACAACAATGTTGGAGGTTCATCTCCTTCATTTGTCCCCCACTTGGGGATGACTTATTCTGTACAATGGACTGTGTTCTAAAGGATTCATGCACAGATACAGGAAAACCAATAAGTGGTCATATTTATTTTTAAAAATGACAAGTGTTGATGTCTCGCCATTCTCCTGGTTTTGAAGCTTGGGCATCAGGGGGCTGTAGTTCATCTTTCTAATACCCTTCAAGGAGAGAAAGGCAATAATAGTACAATAGTGTATTCATTTAATGTAATACATTATTGTTTTATATGCATGCAAATAATTCAATTGGACATGTTATCCTTTACAATATGCCAGTGATTGTTTTGTATCCAATGCATTTAGCTTACATTAGGATGAAGTAGCCTAGGCCTTCTAATCGCGTTTATATTGCATCATATCGCCTAGCAATATTAGTTATCAATGCATGAGTTGAATATAAACCAAGCTATCTTGACCATCAGAGTCGTTTAATAATATGAATGAGTGTTATAGTATGATTGTATGCAATGCAAGCCTGATCATTAGAAATTAAACACCAGCAGTCCTAATGCATGCAATATTAGCTTTACAGTAAAACACGACAAGTCTGGCTATTTATCATTCTTCAACAGTAAGAAAAATAGCTTATCTATTTGTTAAATGTTTAGCTTCAGCCTCCGTAACATGCATGCAACTGCAAGCAATACCTGTCATACGTTCACAACCAATATGCGAGTAAAGGACCCCACATAAAATAATTATTCTGGTCTGTGTCAACTTAATACACTAACAGGTACTGAGAAGATCGATTCTGTTACTTGTTATTCATGTTAAATATTTCCATTCCTCCCTTCTATCTTGGGACTGCAAGGCCTGGCACACTTCAGAATCATTTTGGTAGCTCACGTTGACCAGCAGTGTGTGCCACAAAGTATTTGACTCTAACCACAAAATTAAGTAAATTAGGGTACGGTCACTGGTAAAAAAAAATGCCATTTTACAACCTATGTGTTGTTATAATTCTGTTAGTTCATATGCCTTGTCACTGTGATAGGCCAAGCAAATAAGAAGAAAGAGTGACAGAATAAATTCAACCACATCTTTGTTTCACCACAAAACCTGAGCAAAATCTGTCCGGTGAAGAAGTCCACAAAGCATATTGCATGTAACAACAGTTGCATGGCCTACAGCATGGCCAAGCAAGTTAAATGTAATGTCATCTTCAAAATAAATGATTTATCATGAGAGGGCCCTAAACAATAATCATTTCATATGTATTTCCTATTCAACAAAACTGTAGGAATAAGGCTTGAAATTACTTCTATGCTTTCGAAATATAGTATAATCAAATTATAATACGACTAAGATTTCACCTTCCTTATGACTGTAAAATGTCTGCCCCCATCACTGTGAATTTCTCACAGAGATCTAGCTTGGCTTCCTGAACTCATTAGGAACTCATCTTTCGTCTCATATTAATAAACTCAGCAAAAAAAGAAAGTCCTCTCACTGTCAACTGTGTTTATTTTCAGCAAACTTAACATGTGTAAATATTTGTATGAACATAACAAGATTCAACAACTGAGACATAAACTGAACAAGTTACACAGACATGTGACTAACAGAAATGTAATAATATGTCGCTGAACAAAGGGGGGGGGGGTCAAAATCAAAAGTAACCATCAGTATCTGGTGTGGCCACCAGCTGCATTAAGTACCTCAGTGCATCTCCTCATGGACTGCACCAGATTTGGCAGTTCTTACTGTGAGATGTTACCCTACTCTTCCACCAAGGCACCTGCAAGTTCCCGGACATTTCTGGGGGGAATGGCCCTAGCCCTCACCCTCCGATCCAACAGGTCCCAGATGTGCTCAATGGGATTGAGACCCGGGCTCTTTGCTTGCCATGGCAAAACGCTGACATTCCTGTCTTGCAGGAAATCACGTACAGAATGAGCAGTATGGCTGGTGTCATTGTCATGCTGGAGGGTCATGTCAGGATGAGCCTGCAGGAAGGGTACCACATGAGGGAGGAGGATTTCTTCCCTGTAACACACAGCGTTGAGATTGCCTGCAATGACAACAAGCTCAGTCCGATGATGCTGTGACACACCGCCCCAGACCATGACGGACCCTCCACCTCCAAATCGATCCCACTCCAGAGTACAGGCCTCGGTGTAACGCTAATTTTTTCAACGGTAAACGTGAATACGACCATCATCCCTGGGTGAGACAAAACCACGACTCGTCAGTGAAGAGCACTTTTTGCCAGTCCTGTCTAGGTGCAGCGACGGTGGTTTGTGCCCATAGGCAACGTTTTTTGCCGGTGATGTCTGGTGAGGACCTGCCTTTACAACAGGCCTACAAACCCTCAGTCCAGCCTCTCTCAGCCTATTGCGGACAGTCTGAGTACTGATGGAGGGATTGTGCGTTCCTGGTGTAACTCGGGCAGTTGTTGTCATCCTGTACCTGTCCCGCAGGTGTGATGTTCAGATGTACCGATCCTGTGCAGGTGTTGTTACACGTAGTCTGCCACTGCGAGGACGATCAGCTGTCTGTCCTGTATCGCTGTCTTAGGCGTCTCACAGTAAAGACATTGCAATTTATTGCCCTTGCCACATCTGCAGTCCTCATATGCCTCCTTGCAGCATGCTTAAGGCACATTCACGCAGATGAGCAGGGACCCTGGGCATCTTTCTTTTGGTGTTTTTCAGAGTCAGTAGAAAGGCCTCTAGTGTCCTATGTTTTCATAACTGTGACCTTAATTGCCTACCGTCTGTAAGCTGTTAGTGTCTTAATGATTGTTCCACAGGTGCATGTTCATTAATTCTTTATAGTTCATTGAACAAACATGGGAAACAGTATTTAAACCCTTTACAATGAAGATCTGTGAAGTTATTTTGATTTTTACAAATTATCTTTGAAAGACAGTGTCCTGAAAAAGTACATTTCTTTGAGTTTGTCCATGTATGACAAACAAAAGTGTTTTTTGTTTAAAATCTATGAATTATTTTAGATTAATGGCTATAAATTGTTCCTTGACTGTGCTACCATGATGAAACCACTCTTTCCTGATGCGCTACGATTTAACGATTGCAGGCATGTGCTTTGTCAGTGGCTGTGATGTAGGGTTCAGCCAGAAGTTGACGGACAATTGGATGAGCAAATTAAATGGGAAGAGGGACATTCCAGCTTCAAGTGTTTCAGATTTCACATCCTACATCACACTGGCTCAGAAAATATACTCTGTGTGGGAACCAGGGCTCAATACAGTGTCCACAGATCGATTTATAAGCAAAAATGTAAGTCAGAACCGGTACCAGAACCTCACAGGTCCCCTAAACAGGGTACTTTACATCTAAGAGATAATAATTCATGTTTGATTAACTATTGATTTAGAACCACGGAGAGTTACCACAACCAGCAAAGAAAATAGGAGCTCCGTTCACTATTCCAGCTCCATTTCAATTTCAACGTCATCAAATCACCTATGCTTAGTCTAATACAGTGACAACTAAAAGATACTAAAAACGATTTAGTCCAATCAACGTAAGCTAAATGTGATGTGGCTGTCCATGGTACTGATTTATGTGCAAGTAGAAAAAACATGTTGACTCACCCTACTTGTAGAAAAATGCATGCACAAATGCCAATGCCATCCTCCTCTCTTTCATGTTGCAGAAACAGTCTATGACTCTGTCATACAGTATACACTATTAGTTTTTTTTGTCCTAGCCTACCTGGATAAAGCTGGTTGCTCGTTAGCCTAATTTCCTTTCATGGGCAACAATGAGCTAGCTAGTTAACATTAGCTTACTTGCTACATCTAGCTACATATTGAACTTCCATCCTCTCAGGCCAGGGGCACAGTGTATGAAATGGTGGTTGGATCAGAATCACCATTATAAGTCCAAATTCATATCTTCATCCATGGCTGATTTAGGAAAGGGTCAATTTTAGCTAGCTAGGCACCAGAGGACAACAACACAACAAGATGCAACAATTCAAGTTTTTCAATCAATGACGTTTGGCTTTTGATGTTATATGATTGGTGTGAAGCCAAATCCAAACTGTCTTCCCTTGACACTTTTTTGTTGTTGATGCACCAGGACCATTCACAGTTAAGCTCGCTCAGTTTAGCTCAACGCTGGTTGGCTATTATTATTTTATTTGTTTTAATTATCAAGGGAGGCCAAATGCTTACTGGCTTCCCTTGCATTCAATGCTACGGGCGGCAAAAAATGTCATACTCTTTTTGACAAGACAGCATCAGAGAAATGGGCAACACATACTGAGACAGAGGGGCGCTGTTACACTCACTCGGATGCTTTCTCTGGTGAGATGCATTCAGCCTCTTGTGAATTGAAGAAAAATTATGAAACAGAGAGATGAAAGAAATTATTTCATTTTTTTCTTACTACATCTTTGGGGAAGCCAGGCTTCCCTTGGCTTCCATCAATACACGCCACTGGGGTCTTGAACAAGTGATCGACAATGGGACAGGTCAGGAAGCTAGAGCATGAAATGAAGCAATAGACAATGTGATCAATCTGTGCATAATAGCAAACAACATCAACCTGTGCATAATAGCAAATGACATCAACCTGTGCATAATAGCAAACAACATCAACCTGTGCATAATAGCAAATGACATCAACCTGTGCATAATAGCAAACAACATCAACCTGTGCATAATAGCAAATGACATCAACCTGTGCATAATAGCAAACAACATCAACCTGTGCATAATAGCAAACAACATCAACCTGTGCATAATAGCAAACAACATCAACCTGTGCATAATAGCAAATGACATCAACCTGTGCATAATAGCAAACAACATCAATCTGTGCATAATAGCAAACAACATCAACCTGTGCATAATAGCAAATGACATCAACCTGTGCATGGTGAATAGCAAACGACAAAACAATAGACATCAGCAATACCATACAGTATTGGCACATATGGAACCCCATAGAACAACCTAGATTAACCTAATGATAATGAGCCAGCTGTGTATTTTACACATTAAAATCAGCCCAAGATTGGCCAACCATGACAAAAAATAAATCAGGTCAATCTCTTGGCCTGACAAATTAAATATTTGTTACGGCCAGTATCTTAGTAAAATCATGTTGTTATAGGTTTATATTACCCCAAGTATGCATTGTCTTCAAACAATTTTCTTAAACCCACTTTGGTCGCAATCAATCAAAAGGTTTGCTTTTTATACTTGGGTTTTGGACTGATTCATGGCCCATATAGCCCATCTCTCCAAATTGTCATTTGTGAGAAAATACAAGTAATTACTACTTTGTCTTATTAGAAGTCCTACTCGGTGACACCCAGAGAACACAAATCTGAATAATTACAAATTGCAACAGAAATGTTTTAATCAGTATTTATTTAAAGAAACAATTTGTGTAATCTCTACTCATTTGTGTTCTGTGGTTGTCACTGAGTAGACTGATAGCCCATTTCATGTATCCACAATACATTGGTAAGGCTGTAAAGTGCAATGTGAATGTAAATACTCACGATAGTCTGACGGGAGGTTATTTCCCAA
This sequence comes from Oncorhynchus gorbuscha, assembly GCF_021184085.1. Taxonomy (NCBI): domain Eukaryota; kingdom Metazoa; phylum Chordata; class Actinopteri; order Salmoniformes; family Salmonidae; genus Oncorhynchus; species Oncorhynchus gorbuscha. The sequence continues at coordinate 27,389,171 of NC_060193.1, read as the reverse complement.
AGTCAAAGTCCCGCAATAAGAACTACGATGCTAATATTTGTGTTATCTCTTCATAGTTGTCTACTGTGGATGTTACTTAGTAAACCTATAGCCCATTTCATTGATCCACAATCCATAGGTAAGGCTTTACAGTGCAGTATAAAGGTCAATACGCACAATAGACTGAATGGGGAGGTGATTTGCGCTCATATTTGTGTAATCTCTTCACAGCTGTTTGCTGTGGGTGTCACTGAGTAGACTGATACTCAATTTAATTGATCCACATTCAATAGGCAAGGCTGTACAGTGAAATATAAGTATGACCCCAATTCTGAAGTTTAATACATCCACAGTGCAATTTCAACTGATGTGACTTTTTTTTGTCAAAGTAACTAATTATTGTATTTGTTGAATTTATATAACAACATTCCAATCTTGTTTAGCATTGTCTGGTCCAAATATGTCATGATTCCACTTGTTTGTATCCATTTGCATCACTTTCAGTGACTTTTATTTTGAAGGGGAACCGCAAATTCCATTCTTGTGGCTAGCCTCACATAGGTCTAGCTATCTACTGTCCTTTGGATGTCGATAGTTACCCCAGCCACAAAGTGGCTATATCGTACAAATTCATGACAAAAAAAATGCTTTTGGTTTATTTAAAGTTAGGGTTATGCATAAGGTTAGCAGTGTGTTTAGGGGTAGGTTTACAATCTGATTTTAGGAAGATACATTAGCGGGATTAAACCATAATTACGTCTTTGTGGCTGTGGTAATTAGGGACGACCCTGTCAAACAGTACAGACCAAAACTGCTTCTCCAATAGAAATCCCCGATCACACTTGTAGGCGATATCATGGCGACGTTGGCAAGCAAAGCCCATGCGTAAAAACACGTCATCGGGTCTAATGGTGGTCTGGCGCCGAACTGCCCATGTGCTGGCAGTCAAATCAAAGACACTCCTATATAAAGTTGTTTTGACGAAAGTTATAACGTGCCAGTTTGGCACTTTCACAAGGTTTTAGTAACATGTTCAACTACTTAAGACATTGTCTCGAATCTAGGTTGTGCCTTTAGATTTCGAGAAAATCAGCAATCATTTTAGACTTCTTTCATTGACTTCTCAAACACCAAACCCTGGCCTGGTCCGTTTCAGAAGCGTTCCCGAAAGTCTTGCGATGTAGCGTCTATGGGTTAAGAAACTCTGTGAGCCTGTACAGTCTTGGCCAAAAGTTTAGAGAATGACACAAATATAAATTTTCACAAAGTCTGCTGCCTCAGTTTGTATGATGGCAATTTGTATATACTCCATGATGTTATGAAGAGTGATTAAATTAATTGAAATGTCCCTCTTTGCAATGCAAATGACAATCCCCTAAAAACATTTCCACTGCATTTCAGCCCTGCCACAAAAGGACCAACTGACATCATGTCAGTGATTCTCTCGTTAACACAGGTGTAAGTGTTGACGAGGACAAGGCTGGAAATTACTCTGTCATGCTGATTGAGTTTGAATAACAGACTGGAAGCTTCAAAAGGGTGGTGCTTGGAATCATTGTTCTTCCTCTGTCAACCATGGTTACCTCCAAGGAAACACGTGCCGTCATCATTGCTTTGTACAAAAAGTGCTTCACAGGCAAGGATATTTCTGCCAGTAAGATTGCACCTAAATCAACCATTTATCGGATCATCAAGAACTTCAAGGAGAGTGGTTCAATTGTTGTGAAGAAGGCTTCATGGTGCCCAAGAAAGTCCAGCAAGCGCCAGGACCGTCTCCTAAAGTTGATTCAGCTGCGGGATCAGGGCACCACCAGTACGGAGCTTGTTTAGGAATGGCAGCAGGCAGGTGTGAGTGCATCTACACGCACAGTGAGGCGAAGACTTTTGAAGGATGGCCTGGTGTCAAGAAGGGCAGCAAAGAAACCACTTCTCTCCAGGAAAAACATCAGGGACAGACTGATATTCTGCAAAAGGTACAGGGATTGGACTGCTGAGGACTGGGGTGAAGTCATTTTCTCTGATGAATCCCATTTACCATTGTTTGGGGCATCTGGAAAAAAGCTGGTCAGGAGAAGACAAGGTGAGCGCTACCATCAGTCCTGTGTCATGCCAACAGTAAAGCATCCCGAGACCATTCATGTGTGGGGTTGCTTCTCAGCCAAGGGTGTTGGCTCACTCACAATTTTGCCTAAGAACACAGCCATGAATAAAGAATGGTGCCAACACATTCTCCGAGAGCAACTTCTCCCAACCATCCAGGAACAGTTAGGTGACGAACAATGCCTTTTCCAGCATGATGGAGCACCTTGCCATAAGGCAAAAGTGATAACCAAGTGGCTCGGGGAATAAAACATCAATATTTTGGGTCCATGGCCAGGAAACTCCCCAGACCTTAATCCCATTGAGAACTTGTGGTCACTCCTCAAGAGGCAGGTGGACAACCAAAAACCCACAAATTCTGATACACTGCAAGCATTGATTATGGGCTGCCATCAGTCAGGATGTGGCCCAGAAGTTAATTGACAGCATGCCAGGGTGGATTGCAGAGGTCTTGAAAAAGAAGGGTCAACACTGCAAATATTGACTCTTTGCATCAACTTCATGTAATTGTCAATAAAAGCCTATGATACTTATGAAATACTTGTAATTATACTTCAGTATTCCATAGTAACATCTGACAAAAATATCTAAAAGCAGAAAACTGGAAATTAATATTTGTGTCATTCTCAAAACGTTTGGCCACGACTGTACTCCTCCTCCCTCGTCCTCCTTCTTCTTCGGGTGAGGTTCTACAGCGGACTATATCCTATAATGTTACATTGTCGCCACCTACTGCGTGGGGTGAAGACTGAGAAAGGGAATTTGCTAAATGTTTTTTTTTAAAATGTATTTAACCTTTATTTAACTAGGCAAGTCAGTTAAGAACAAATACTTATTTACAATGACTACACCGGCCAAACCCTAACCCGGACAACGCTGGGGCAATTGTGCGCCGTCCTATGAGGCTCCCAATCACGGCAGGTTGTGACACAGCCAGGGTCTGTAGTGAAGCCTCTAGCACTGAGATGCAGTGCCTTAGACCGCTGCACCATTTGGTAGCCAAATAGGGGGAAGAGTGAAGAACACTCATTTTCACCTGCACAATAAACACGACAAAATATATCCCTCAACTTTTTTATATTTTTTTATTTAAAACATTTAAAAAACCTTTCATGATGAAAACATGTTTTGTTTTTCAGTAGGCACATTGTGAAACTGTCTGGTAATGCCTATGTATGAATCAAATGGGTTCAGCATGGTCACTCCCACAGGTGCGCATTTGCAGTTTATTGCACTTTTACACTTTAGCCGTGTGGGTTGCTATAGAGCATCGTTCTTGCAGATTTTCAGTACAGCACTGACTCTCTCAATTCCAAATGCATATTCTCTCTACTTCATGACTGCTTAAAAGCCCAGTGCAGTTAACATTCTGATTTTGAGTTTCATGTCATTTTTGCACACACACAAAAAAACACTGTAAAAGTGAAAAATGTGATCTGTATGTCACAACACAAAGTAACTACCCACTGGGTACACCATATCATTTCAACGTGGAAATGTGGGTAATATTTGGTTGAGATGTTGATCATTGAAATTTCAACCTTTATTCACCCACTTAAAAAGACAGCCAGAAGTTTGTTGAATTCCCATTGTGTTATCACTATCCTTTCAACCATCTAAAAGTACAGTTAAAACTTCAGATATTTTGTACATATACAACAACTTAATGTGTCAGGGGCGCAACTTTCACTGGGGAGTGGGGGGACATGTCTGAAATTGAATTTTTGTCCCACCCAGTTTTATCATTGTGATGTGATTCAAAATGAGGTAACGGTGTGCTTTAGGACCATGTGAACGCCTTTGAGCAGTTGGGTAGGCTGTCTTTCCAGTGTCTGTGTTCTTTTGCCTGTCTTAATCTTTCCTTTTTATTGGTCAATATTAGATATGGCTTTTTCTTTGCAACTCTGCCTAGAAGATCAGCATCCCGGTGTCACATCTTCACTGTTGATGTTGAGACTGGTGTTTTGCGGGTACTATTTAATGAAGCTGCCCATTGTGGACTTGTGAGGCGTCTATTTCTCAAACTAGACACTCTAATGTACTTGTCCTCTTGCTCAATTGTGCACCAGGGCCTCCCACTCCTCTTTCTATTCTGGTTAGAGCCAGTTTGCGCTGTTCTGTGAAGGGAGTAGTACACAGCGTTGTACGAGATCTTCAGTTTCTTGTCAATTTCTCACATGGAATAGCCTTCATTTCTCAGAACAAGAATGGACTGACGAGTTTCAGAAGGAAGTTCTTTGTTTCTGGCCATTTTGAGCCTGTAATCAAACCCACAATTGCTGATCCTCTAGATACTCAACTAGTCTAAAGAAGGACAGTTTTATTGCTTCTTTAATCAGGACAAACCGTTTTCAGCTGTGCTAACATAATTGAAAAAGGGTTTTCTAATGATCAATTAGCATGCTAAAATGATAAACTTGGATTAACTAACACAACATGCCATTGGAACACAGGAATGTAGGTTCGTTATAATGGGCCTCTGTACGCCTATGTAGATCGTCCATAAAAATGCTGCAGTTTCCGGCTACAATAGCCATTTACAACATTAACAATGTCTATGGTGTATTTCTGATAAATTTGATGTTATTTTAATGGACAATTTTTGAAATTGTCTTTCAAAAACAAGGACATTTCTAGGTGACCCAAAACTTTTGAACGGCAGTGTATATATGGGGGATTGGAAATGATGTAGACAATTACATTGATGGAAGCCACAATATCTCTGCAATATTAAAGCTGATCTACCCCCAATTTTTTTATTTTATTTGATGTACCCCCCCCCACTTCTAAAACCAAAGTTGTGCCCTTGTAATGTGTTATCACTGTGCGTCATCTGATAACACAACAAAAATTACCTGAGGTTTCATTAAAAGTACATGGTGCAAGTGATCAATGCTGTTTGAGATTTTGCACAGATTATTATGTGACCTTTCCATGTTATCTTTGAACATGCACACTTTCTATGATTATATAAGAAGACATATATATAGTTATAGTAACCAATGGTGTAAAGTACTTAAGTAAAAATACTTTTAAGTACTAATTCATTTTTTTTGGGGGGGGGGTATCTGTACTTTACTATTTATAATTTCTACAACTTTTACTTTTACTCCACTACATTCCTAAAGAAACAATGTACTTTTTACTCCTTACATTTTCCCTGACACCCAAATCTTACTACTCGTTACATCTTGAATGCTTATTAGCAGGGCAGGAAAATTGTCTAATTCACTCACTCATTAAGATAACATCCCTGGTCTTCCTACTGCCTCTGATCTGGCAGACTCCCTAAACACAAATGCTTAGTTTGTAAGTTGTGTCTGAGTGTTGAACTGTTGAACCCTGGCTATCCGTAAATTATAGTAACCTCAAAGTTACCATGGATGTTTTAATCATTTTGAGGTTGATTAAATCAGACTAGTCAGACTAGTTTGCAATATAGCCTTAACTTTATAGGCTATTTACTGTATCAGAAAAGTAATGAATGGTATTTGGTTGACAACTCAAACAGATATCAACATTTAAAGAATATAACTAAATCAAATCAGACTTTATTTAAAGTACATTTAAAGTTTGATTTGATTTAGTTCTATTCTTTAACTTAGATATTTGGTTGAGACGGAGGTATGAAGCCAACATATCAATTATTAATTTGTAGACACATCTCCATCTCAACCAAAAATCTAAGTTAACGAATAGAACTAAATACAATAAAATCAAACTACACTTTTAAATACATTTTTATTAGATTTAGTCCTATTCTATATCGCACAATAATGAGACTGATGCGCCAACAGGATCATCTACCACAAACTCAATGTATCTTTATTGACAGAAAATTCAGAAAGCAATGGCCCATGCTCATTTTACACCCCATAACCTGGTCAAAAGCAAACAAAGACTGTCAAACCCATAGAGATCTTATTAAATTACCAGAGGGGCTATGTTATAAACCCTCAAAGTTCCAGAATGGGGCAAAATGGCAGCGATCTTGGTCAGGAATAAATCCAAAACCAGTCTAATTGGAATGAATGGCAGTAGAGTCGAAGGTGATGCATTTCCTGCTTTGGCTTAAGTAGGAACGTAAAAGTAAGGCATGTGATGTGTCAGAAATTGCGTAACAAAATGATAGTCAACCTACAATATTGCCATATAATATAGTCATACAATAACAGTACTTGTTGCATTTACAACTTGTCTAAGTCCTATCATCAACTGACTGCAGCCAGTGTATGACTGTGGATTGACTGTATTGTTTGAATGGAATGTTGCCATATTGGCAGTTAATAAGAGCACTTCATGGAATCATTCCTCTAAAACTGGCTGGCTTGCTAGCTAACACACATACTGTGCAGATAAATTCATCACATTCATTATTATACATATCATCACAGCACTGGTAAACCATGGTTGACCAACTCCCTCACCAACATGGCTGACCTATGGACCATCATAAGAAGGTTATTTTACATTCTAGTATTCTAATTCCTAATTCTATGGTCAAACCTCTCTTAGCCATGGTTAAAATTAGGACTGTGTGTACAGGAATACTGATTGGGCCAGTTAAAATGCAGATGGGGGAGGGGGGGGGATTTGTAATTAGGTTTATGCGACCAGGGAAGGGCGATTGATGGAGATAAATGACATCTATACAGTCATCACAGATCTGATCTGTCAGGATAGCCTTGGTTCAGACTTCTGAGGGGCAACTATGGGAGGAAACGGAGAGGTCCTTGTACAGCGCCCGGTCTAGATCCACATCCTGTCCCTGGACCTGGATCTTCTCCAGACAGCCCTTCAGGTACTGGATGCTACTGTAGGACACTCCATCACCTGAGAGCGGGAGGAACCACAGAAAGGGGGACAGGGGGGATGGAGAGAGGGGAAAAATAAACAACATTTAAAGATTCTACAGCATCCATATGTGTGTAGACGCCTGGTAGCTGTTAGCTGTAACTTAGGACAAATCTGGTACCTGTCAGAGGAGGCTGGTGGGAGGAGCGATAGGAGGATGTGCTCATTGTAATGGCTGGAATGGAACAGAGTCAAACATGTGGTGTCCATGTGTTTGATTTCTTTGATACCATTCCATTTATTCCATTCCAGCCATTACAATGAACCTGTCCTCCTATAGATCCTTCCACCAGCCTCCTCTGGTACACGTGTCTCCTCAAAACACTTCAAGTATCTCCTCACAAATTCACCTGGAAGCCCTCCAAATGCAAGGATCATCCCCTCTTTCCAGCTTCTAGGAAAATCAGGTATACTGTTGATCTCAAATGTTAGGTGCGTGTCATCGATGTCCATGTTCACTTGATTCTTCAACAGGGTTAGGGACAGTCTGCTGAAACTCTGTTCGGTGATGGTGTCACGCTTGAGGATGGTCAGTATGACTTTCTGCCGCACAAAAGTTGGAAAGCATGGATATACATCTGTATCAAATTTGTATTGCACTGGTCAAAGAACCATGATTACGAACTGTGATCGTGACAGTTTACATGCTGAAATCCAACATTCATATTGTCATGAAATTGGAATAGTGGGATTGGTACCTTTGGGTTATTGTTGATTTTCACTGTTACCGTGGGCAATTCCTGCCCAGGGGTGTTCAAGCTTAGAACTGTTCCTTCCATTTTAGTGGAGTCTCCATGGATGTCAATAGTAATCCCACCCTCCTCTGTCTGGTGGCCAGGGAGGTCTACAGGGGGACAGATATGAATAAATCAATCCCAATATTTCAATATACAGATGTAGGATCTTAATTTGAGCCAGTTTGCTACAGCAGGAAAATAATCCTGCAGCAACAGGAAATATGAATTATTATGTGGATTATAATTAATAGACATGTTGTAGGGGTTCATATATTTATATATATATATATTATATATATATATATTTATTTATATATTTTTTTTTTCAAGGGAAAATCAAGTGAAATTTCAAAGCGGAAATTACAAACTTCAGAGGCCTTTTACAACCTCAAATGGACTAGAAGATTAACATTTCCTGCAACAGGGTGATCAAATTAAGATCCTACATCTGTATATACCTATCTCAACCCAACTACCTACCACATCCCCATATTGTTTTTATTTACTTTTTTGCACACCAGTATTTCTACTTGCACATCATCATCTGCTCATCTATCACTCCAGTGTTAATTTGCTAAATTGCAATTACTTCGCTACTATGGCCTATTTATTGCCTTTCCTCCTTACGCCATTTGCACACACTTAATATAGACTTTTTCTATTGTGCAATTGACTGTACGTTTGTTCATTCCATGTGTAACTCTGTTGTTGTTTGTCTCACTGCTTTGCTTTATCTTGGCCAGGTCGCAGTTGTAAATGAGAACTTGTTCTCAACTGGCCTACCTGGTTAAATAAAGGTAAAATAAAAATACGGACATATACAGGTAAATTGGGTAGACCTGGTACTGTTCAGGCTATGTGTGGCTTCACAACCTGTTCACTACACCATCAGACCTTCTTTGGAATGTAGTGCCTGTCTTTACAGAAGATAGAATAGGAATCAGCTGCTTCGCTTCAGTTAAAACTACAAAAGGATGCTGATTGGATCCAAGGCGAGTAGCGTTTTGTTGTTGGCTAATGATTTTGTTTGCTAATTTGTTCTTAGACAGTCAGCAGTCTTTATTGTGTGTGCCCCACATTCGTTTCAATATATATGGACCTGTGGTGTTGAATGCAGCCAGTCCTGCACCGGGGAAATAGCTTCCTGGCTGGATGTTCTGGTAGCAGGGCCAGGGCTCCCCAATCAACTCTGTCTCCCAGGGGGTGCTCAGGTTTAGCCAGTTCCCCTTCTGGATACATCCATCCATCTCTGGCTGGAACTGGAGTCCACCCAGACACACAAGTACAGTATTAGGACCGTTTATACACACACACACTTACACACTTACCCCACCCCCCACACACACGCATGCTCTCACACACACACCAATTTGTAAACGAGACCAGTCCATTTCCAAGTTCAGCTAATCAATCCCCGTCGACAACAAACGACAGACAGATAGCTCCAGCATACCGGGAGGAACAGCTTGTCCAGGCTGACCAGGATCCCCCCGAGGGCGAGGCGGATCTGGCCTGTCAGAACTTCCATGGTCTCTTTGGACTTCAGTCCCACCACCAACGCCTTCTGGCCGTCCACCTCCAGCACCACAAAATCCCCCTGGCTACTGATCTCCACCTACGGTACGCATAAAGAACCACAAACAGCACCCTACATGTGTATCACAGAATAGAAATGTACCATGTCAGCCGTGAATAAAGCCTCAAATAAATTTGATACACTAGTGTGTCACGAATTGAAAGTGCTTTCTTTCACATTGCTATAGGCCTTCATCACAGCTCATTGCTCCTCATAACAGCCTCTATAAATGAATTCATAATGCATTACACACAGGTCTATTAGAAGTGACTGGGTCACACCTGATTTGACACCTAGACTTGCGTGCCAGGCTTCTATAGGTTACCCATAATGCAGAGTGAATGTCACCTTGCTTACCAGATGCCACTTGCCGTCGTTGAGTTTGGGTCCCCCTTGCACACTGACGAGGATGTCTGCTTTCCCGATCTGCATCTCTGGGAGGCCGTTCCTGAGGATCAGGACAAACCAGTCCTCTCCCTCCCTGGTGTCCCCATAGAACACCACCCCCTCGGGGTCAAACGTCCGGAACTGGAACATGGACTTGATGCTGTAGACCAAAGACATGGGAAAGAAGTCTATCACTAGTCATTCATGTGTCTTCCTAGTTGCTACTTTGACTGACCGTTGCTTAGAGTGACTGTTTTGGTCGTTTCTCCTTGCCAAAATGAATGGTTAGCCAAATAGATGGTTAGTAAAATGGATGGTTTGTATGATAAAGCACAGAGATGATGGAAGTATAATTTAAGGAAAGTTGGGCTCTCTTTGAGTAAGTAAAACATTCAGATTTTATGAAACTATGTTATGTATGCATGTAACCTATGCTTACACCTAATCCAATCGTCTTTCAACTTTAAGAAAGGAAGGAAGGGTGCGTGTTAAAAGTATTGGAATGTGGCCTAGTGCTGTTTTTTCCCCCTCTCATGGTCATGTAAAGCAGACTGACCTTTTGACCTCTGTCAGGTTTTCTCTGGTCTGCATCAGGGGCCACCAGGTGCCTCGTTGTTGTTGGCCTAGGTTGATAGGGCCACTGCCCAATATCTCCTTCTGTGTGTCAAAACATGACACATGTTACAGTATGTACAATACAACACATGTTACAGTATGCTCAATGTACTGCTCATTCATTCACACACACACCCCCAAGTTTCAATGTTGTCTTCTTACAGGCAGGGAATATGCACAGCACACCGCCACTCTTATGCTTGTGCATCTATTGAACATGATGCCAAATGTACGGAGAAATAGACATTTGAACATATGGTATTTTCCTTTGTACAATGAGTCATAAATATGTTAGTAAAGTGATACAGCAAAGTGTGGGTGGGATCAAATCAGTGGAATAGATTTAGGGTGACCTGACATATTGGTTTTCTCCGCCCACAGACTACTGAGCAAAGTCCCCTCTCTTCCACTGCGCAATTCAAGTTCTCTGTGTTACTGTCAAGGTACTCTTGGTCAGATGTTTACATAGTCTGTCCTTGAGAGATTAAGGCAATACTACGACCAGTCTTGTATATTTTCCCTTGGGCCAATCCAATGACCATTTCATTATTTTATGTAACCTTTATTTAACTAGGCAAGTCAGTTAAAAACTCATTCTTATTTACAATGACGGCCTACCGGGGGAACAACTGCCTTATTCAGGGGTAGAACGACAGATTTGTACTTCGTCGGCTCGGGGATTTGATCTAGCAACCTTTCGGTTACTGGCCCAACACTCTAACCACTAGGCGAACCGTCGACCCCTAAATGAACCACGAAAATCCATTTAATGAGAAAAACTACCTTGGTTACATATTAAACATGTACAATGTCAGTGGTGAGAGAATTCTGACGTACCTTGGGGTGTCCGTCCGATTGTCCCTCAGCTCCCCATCCCAGCAAGGTGAGGCATAAACCCAGCAGCAGTCCACCTGACAGGGTCTTTAACGAGCCCATTCTTCAGACCCCTGACCCTCAGTAGGCTTACCAGTGTCCAGAACCTCACAGCGGTTTGTCCACTCACTCTGAACTAGCCCTGAGGTACTAGTGGAGGGGCTAATGGTCTACTTCAACACTCTGACGCCTGTTTTGGAGCGAGCCAGAGCTACGTGGGCCCGCCAGAGACCAGAGGGCAAACATGTCGACATCGTCAGCGGCTATTGATTTCCTGGAAAGTTGTTGCTCGTTTGTCAAACTGTTTGGGAGAAATAAGAGGCGAGGCGAAGTGCAATGCAGAAAAGGAGAAATAGAGGTGAGGAGGCAAAAGAAAGCGAGAGGAATAAAAGTGAGGGGAAGAGGGCAATAGTAACAGCAACAGAGCAAGCCAACAGAGTGCAGGACAAAATATTGCTGCGCTCATATGCTACCCAAGACCAACTTGTCAATATGTAGACTAAAGTGATTAACAGTGACTATAAAGAGAATACAGTACAAGAGATCCAGGCATGATTTTTATCAACTGATAATGAGATCGCAACGGATGAGTCCCCTCTGGCCGATGTGCTCCACAACTATCTCTTCTAGCGATGGGGAAACAGACAGCAGTGTATGCTCGGTGAGTGACCTTAGTCGACCGATAGTTGTTTACCAGCTCAACTGAGACTTTGACTATTTGCTGGGAGAGCAGTGACTAAGTGTGTATGCCTTAGCTTTGGCGTGTTGGAATGGCAGCATTCCTGTATGGCCATCTGAGGCTGCACTGTGCTTTTAGGAACGGTACAGAGTGCCCCTCCCTTTACACCCTGCAACAATAGGAAAGCTATCACTGGACAAAGGTGTCAAAATATTTGATCTTATTGGTCTTATGTCACACTATGTCCTGACATCTTGCTCTGACATCACCACCCAAGTTTTCACCAAACCTGAGAGGATTTCTTTAATACTCAAAAAAAATACATTGTTATTAACTGTACATTTATGTGATACCTGCTGTTTCAACTCTCTCTCTGTCCCGGACCTGCCGTTTCAACTCTCTCTCTGTCCCGGACCTGCCGTTTCAACTCTCTCTCTGTCCCGGACCTGCCGTTTCAACTCTCTCTCTGTCCCGGACCTGCCGTTTCAACTCTCTCTCTGTCCCGGACCTGCCGTTTCAACTCTCTCTCTGTCCCGGACCTGCCGTTTCAACTCTCTCTCTGTCCCGGACCTGCCGTTTCAACTCTCTCTCTGTCCCGGACCTGCCGTTTCAACTCTCTCTCTGTCCCGGACCTGCCGTTTCAACTATCCCTCTGTCCCGGACCTGCCGTTTCAACTATCTCTCTGTCACGATCCTGCCGTTTCAACTCTCTCTCTGTCCCGATCCTGCCATTTCAACTCTCTCTTTGTCCCGGACCTGCCGTTTCAACTCTCTCTCTGTCCCGGACCTGCTGTTTCAACTCTCTCTCTCCCGGACCTGCTGTTTCAACTCTCTCTCTCAGACCTGCTGTTTCAACTCTCTCTCTCTCAGACCTGCTGTTTCAACTCTCTCTCTCTCAGACCTGCTGTTTCAACTCTCTCTCTCTCAGACCTGCTGTTTCAACTCCCTCTCTCCCGGACCTGCTGTATCACCCTCTGAATGCTCGGCTATGAAAAGCCAACTGACATTCACTGAGGTGTTGAACTGTTGACTCTTCTGGTCATCTATGAATGTTTGAATGTTTTGAAGAACAATCTGTCCTTATAATCTCCACCCGGCCAAAAGAAGACTAGGCACCCTAGGTTTCTTCCTAGGTCCCTACCTTTCTATGGAGTTTTGGGGGTTTTATACTGCATTTCTATATAGCACTTTGTGACAACTGCTGACATAAAAAGGGCTTTATAAAATACATTTGATTGATTGAAGTTTCTTTAGGGATTAGCGGTTGAGACCACTTCCAGGTCTGCACTGTTTTACTCCTGAAGTGCAAATCAAATGCTCTGATTAACATTTTGCGCCAGTCAGCTTGTGTCCTGTAACCAGACAGACAGACAACCTGGATTCCATAGTTTACTGTAGAAGAGTCCAATGGTTTTACACTACAGGGATATCATTTGTAGCAGTTCCTTCTTGTGCCACCGAGTGTCACTCATCAGAGAGGATTCAAACAAGAAAATGTTATTGGAAATTCACTTCTGACCTCAAGCAAAACCACCACCTAGAAACCCTTTCCTTTTGCAGATTTAACACAATATCTCCCTCTAAAACTATGCATAATTATGATGAGCTTGTAGGGCATGGCTGTCTACCTCGCTTCCTGGAGATCTACTGTCCTGTCGGTTCAGTCCAACTCGCTTCCTGGAGATCTACTGTCCTGTCGGTTCAGTCCAACTCGCTTCCTGGAGATCTACTGTCCTGTAGGTTCAGTCCAACCCTCTTCCTGGAGATCTACTGTCTTGTAGGTTCAGTCCAACCCTCCTCCTGGAGATCTACTGTCTTGTAGGTTTAGTCCAACCCTCCTCCTGGAGATCTACTGTCTTGTAGGTTTAGTCCAACCCTCCTCCTGGAGATCTACTGTCTTGTAGGTTCAGTCTAACCCTCCCCCTGGAGATCTACTGTCTTGTAGGTTCAGTCCAACCCTCCTCCTGGAGATCTACTGTCTTGTAGGTTCAGTCTAACCCTCCTCCTGGAGATCTACTGTCTTGTAGGTTCAGTCTAACCCTCCTCCTGGAGATCTACTGTCTTGTAGGTTCAGTCCAATTCTCCTCCTGGAGATCCACGGTCCTGTAGGTTTTCAGTCCAATCCTGATTTAGCATATCTGATTCTGCTAGTGGTCTTGAGCAGCTAATTAGTAGAATCAGGTGTGTTAGATTAGGGTTGGACTGAAAACCTACAGGACAGTAGATCTCCAGGAAGAGGGTTGGGCTGATGAAAACCCACAGGACAGTAGATCTCCAGGAAGAGGGTTGGGCAGCCCTGTTGTAGGGGGAGAAGTCATGCATATGCAGTGGTGTAAAGTACTTAACAAAAGTTTTTGGGGGTATCGTCACTTTACCAATGAAATATTTTTGACAACATCCCTGGCCCTCCCTACTGCCTCTGATCTGGAGAACTCACGAAACACAAATGCTTCATTTGTAAATGATGTCTGCATGTTGGCGCGTGCCCCTGGCTATCAATAAATAAATAACAAACAAGAAACTTGTGCCGTCTGGTTTGCTTAATATAAGCAATATTCAATGATTTATACTTGTACTTTTGATACTTAAGTATATTTAATACCAAATACTTCATTCGTTTTACTCAAGTAGTTGTTTACTGGGTGACTTTCACTCGAGGCATTTTCTATTAAAGGTATCTTTACTTTTACTCAAGTATGACAATTAGGTACTTTATCCACCACTGTGCATATGTTGATTTATTATGCCTAAATCAACATCCCCCTACAAGTGGAACAGCTGTATTGCTTGGTGGGGTAGAACACCAGCTGTTCTTATGTAATGTACATGCTTCAACAATCACATGTACAACCAACCAAAACTTCACCTTACAGATCTTTCTTTTCATTTCTTGTAGAGGAACAAGTTACACAATTATTGAAACAAATAATAGCGCGTATTGTTTTTTTTTTTTGTTGCCTCGGAGCAGATATTCAAATCAGACATGAGACTTCCTGTTAGGTCATCAGGTTAATACTTTATTTGTTTGATTGTAGCGAGGAGAAAGAGCGGGAAAGAGGTGAACAAGAGGAAAGTGTTAAAGAAACAAACCAGGGACTTCTGGGAGAGCTGTGGCTACAAGCCTTTGTGTCAAATCCAGACAAAGTTTTCAGGCAACATTAAAACATTTCATATATTTGAAGAAGAAACAAAACAATAACGTATTTGTGGACTCTAAAAACTATGGCACAGTATTTACCTAAACATACACAATACCAAACAGTTTAGCCACACCCCTAGAACTATGACCAGCTTCATAGCACATTAAGCCACAACTTTTCTCCCGGTCATTTGCCTTTTTGATAAATTTACCCATGTATCATTTCCATTTCTTAAGCCAGAAAAAAGGCACCTCGTCTGAAATTTGGAAGATCCAAACCATTTGAATACAGCTACGTTTAAATATACTGAAGCGGAGGCACAATTCATTTGAACTTACTCGACATAATGTAAATATGTATATCGTCACCAGAATTCACTCTGTCTATTTGCAGGCGTTTGGGTCAGTGATTAATCACCACGATGGCAAAAATATGTGAGAAGAAATGTTTTTTTTTTTTTTTTTTTACGAAACACAAAAACATGTCTATCTAGTGAAATGGCCTCGAAGGGTACAGTATGGTGAGTCTTTACAGCTGGGTAGGGAAGAGGGTGGGCTCGAAGAAAACCACAGAAAAAAAACACAGGCTGTCCATATACAGTACCTCGAGGGATATGCTGCTAAGAGGCAGATGCTTTTCGGCCCCCCCCCCCCCCCCCCATACAGACACACATACCAGTGGAGGCTGCTGAGGGCAGGACGGCTCATAACAATGGCTGGAAAGGAGCTATTGGCATGGCTTTAGACACATGGAGCCCACGTGCTCAATGTATTTGATACCATTCCATTTCTTACGCACCAGCCGTTTGCACGAGCCTGTCCTCCCCAATTAAGGTGCCACCAACCTCCTGTGCTACATACAGACACACGCTTAGAGACACACACACACACACACACACACACACACACACACACACACACACACACACACACACACACACACACACACACACACACACACACACACACACACACACACACACACACACACACACACACACACACACACACACACACACACACGGCTTGTAACCACAACCAAGTGGAGGCCGTGAGCCCCTGCAGTCGGTGTTTCCGTCCTCCTGCCCGAAAAGAACAGTGCAGCGGTTTCATCGCACACAGACACCATAAAACACTCCAAAAGGACGCTGTGTAAATTGTGCGCGTTTGGGGAGGAACGGGGATAAATTGGACAGCTCCCATACGGATTGTGAGAAATAAACGTGGTAGCTGCTCTGTTTTTAGGGGGTTACACTGCAGAACAAATACAAAACCAAGACAAAACAGAGATGGTGAGCTGAGATAGTTGTGTGGGGGGGGGGGGGGGTGTGAGAGATGTTGGATATCGAGAATAATACAAAACTGTTATGAAGCGAGTGTTGCTCATGCTTTTGTGGATACAGAACCTACGTTTCTTGACATGTTCCTATGACTACTGTAAATATGCATACCAGACTTCATAACGGCTCTCCACGCGTTATTTTTCGAAGTCGGAAAAAACTGAACCCCATCGAACTTTATGCACCTAACCTCTTGACTAAAATGACATTCATATTCATAAGTATACTCAAAAACCCCTTTCATTTGCTGAAGCCACTTCTGTCTAGCAAAAGGTGATATAAAAGTCTAACAAAACAAACACATGTAAATGTAACGTACAAGAGAAAGACACTACAGAATAAAGTCCCACACGACATCTGGGGAAACTCCGAGCCGCACAACGGATGCTGCTAAGCCCGGCCCTACAACACCGGCTCTAAGGGGCGTCACCCTTCTCTTCTCTGCCCCAGAAGAGAGGAGCTATTGGGACACGAAAAGCTGTTTTACACAAGCGGGCCCCACTGTGGCGCCATCCGACTCCATTTCCGTTGTCCTTTTCTATGCCCTTTCAGTAAAGAGGGGTCATTTTGATTTGACCCCGGAAGCTCCGTCGAGGGTACTGACCTAGGTGCGCCTGGCCTCTGTGGTTCTCTTTTAGATCTCCCTCGCTCGCTCTTTCCAGATATTACAGGAATTGCCCTGCCCTGATTCCACCCCTCTGTGTTTTTCCTTCTACACTCCCCCGCTCTTCGAACCGGCCTAGTAAACGGACTGTGTCTTTGTTGGACACCAGGAGGCATCAGGGGGAGGAAAAGGGCCACCGAAGATTAAAAGATCAACCTATTTCTTATGTTGTTGTTTTCTTCAAACCTTGGAAGAGATGAGATGAGTACAAGGAGAACAGGAAGTGCGTGGTCTACACTAACCTGTGTTTCTCACCCAGTGGTCAGCTACAGCTGAAGTACATTTACAGATCAGCTACAAGACTTGTCAAGTCTTCCACCCCCCCACCCCTTTTATAGGAACATTTTGCAGTTGTGTTGCGCAAGGTAAACGCTAACATGAACCCCTAAGCAGACTTATCTGGCCACTATGGTAACGTAAGCCCACAAGATCTGCCATTTGTCTCAAGTACAGACTCTACTCCATCCATACGGTTAGCTAGCATTGCTACTTTGGGAACTGGAAACAGAATAATTCCCTCTACTGAACTATGCACGGACCTATAAAAGGGCTAGTCTAGTGTTGGAATGCTGTTAACACCACAGAACCCCCGTGGAATGATCAGCGCTCAGATGGCAGACTGCAGCCGTACAGCCGCTCGCATTCAGACACACCAGGCGAACAGAAGCCAACCCCAGCATGCCCAACTGAATAACTCCTACATACAGGTCACGCACAGCTCCCACAAACACCCGGAGCACACGTTCACATGAGCGATCACACGCCACACACTCATTTGATGCCATTTCAAGCTGATCCCTTTCCCTCCCTGAAAAGCGTCCCCCTAGAGAGGTGTATTCGTGATCAGCATTATGCAGTCACTGTAAAGGAAAGCAGAGGGAAACATTTTCACACCCTGTTATTATTATTATTATTATTATTATTATTATTATTATAGATATCATAACGAGTCGGAGAAGACAATTATCCAAGCGCTAGTGCAGAACTAGTACGACAGAAAGACATGAGAACAGAAGCCAGAGGAAAGGAGAGGAGGATATCCGCCCGTAATGATGAAGTGTGTCCCTTCTTTCCTCACTCATCCTCCTCCCATTCATCCTCTCTGCAGAGTCAACGCCGAGGCTCTGACTGCTACTTCACAAAAGAGAGGCCGGGGACTGTGCAAGTGGACTCGGTAACCATGAGGAGACGACTCCACCCCTTCTTCCAACCACAGGCCTGGTCATCCACTTTTAAAATACAATAAAAGGGTCACTTCTCTCCACAACCTCTACGGCTTTCCGCCGCCGCCGCCGCCCGCTGCTTTCTACTGCTGCCACCGCTGTTGTAGAGGCTGGGGTTGGCCACTAGGTGGTGTGGCAACATGCCAGCGTAGGGACCAGCTGCGGCAGCGTAGTTGAAGAGGGCAGGGAGGAAGGGCAGCGGCGCCACCTTGTCGTCCCCAGGGGCCATCATGTTCAGAGCCATGGGCAGGGAGGCCAGGTTGTAGGGGTAGGCCAGCAGCTGCGGCCCGTAGAGCAGATGGTACGGGTCGGGGTAGAAGGGCAGTTTGGCTAGGTCCCCGGTAGGCATCATCTTCCCCAACGGCCCGAAGGCAAGAGGCCCGGTTGGGTAAGACATGAGCAGGTTGTCTTCCTGCTTCTTGCCAGAGCAGTAGCCGCTCTGGACGATGAGGGGCAGGGGGTAGTCCTGCATGGGGTATCCCCTGGCAGTGACTTCCCCCCTGTGAGGGTCTCTGGATGGCGCTGGGGAGTGGTCCTGGGGCTCTGCCTCGGACGGTGGGGGGACCCGTGGGAGCAGGAGGGCGTGGGCCGAGGGGCGGTCGATGCCACCGACTGACCCAGTGGGCAACTGAAGCCTCTCGGGGCCCCGTGTGCCACACATGGACTGGGAAACTTGGCGGTTGGCCTGCATCAGCAAGTCCATGGCAGTGGGGGAGAGGCATGGGGACACAGTGGGCCGCCTCTGCAAGGGACGGTTGTTAATAGTGGTTTGAATGGGTGTGTGTATAGGGGACGGTATGGGACTAATTGGCTCCTCTTTGGGTACCAGGAGGATCACCTCCTTGTCTCTGAGCTGCTCCTGTGGAGGTTGAGATGCCCCCCTAGTCTGCTGAACCCTCTCCATCTCCCTTTCTCTCCGCCTCTCCCTTTCTAGCACTCTGTCCATATTCTTCTCCCTCTGCCTCCCCCTTTCCATCTCTCTGTCCATATCCCTTTCCCTTTCTCTCTGCCTCCCCCTTTCCAGCTCTCTGTCCATATCCCTCTCCCATTCTCTCTGCCTTTCCCTCTCCACCTCCCTGGCTAGGATTGAGGACATGGTCAGGTCTTGTGCTTGGTTGGGACTGGGGCTCCGGGACAAGGGCAGGACCCTGACATCTTGGGCCACTGGTGAGTCCTTAAAACCAGCATGATGGAGGAGGCCCATCCCACATCCCTGCCTCAGTCCTTTCTCCACAATATCTCCCTCCCGCTTCACGCCACAGACCCCTCGGAGGGGCACTGTTGTCATAGCAACGGACGGAGGAGCAGCAGTGTGGTTGATTCTCATCTGCGAGGTCAGGTGCATGTTCAGAAAAGCGGTGGGTGGTCCCGTGACAGGTGCAGGGCTGGTCCTCCTGTGACTCTGCCCCTCCAGACTCCTCTTCCTGGGGGTCCGGTAGTCCAGACATTCAGCTCCACTGCTCATGACCAGCACACCCTGGAGGGGCGAGGTGCAGGAGGAGGGAGAGGGTGTGGGCCTGTTAGAATCGGGGATATCGACCATGGGGATCTCTGAAGGGGGCTGAATAATCAGTGGACTGGGCTCTCGGTCAGGAACAGGAGTGGCGAGTTCATTGAGTTCAGGGCTGCTGCACAGTGTTGGTATATGGTGCTCTGCTTTCACTTTGCTAGGCTGGCTCGCGCACTGCTGTGCCTCTATGCCCTCACTGCTATGCTGTGGTTCTGGGACAGGGTAGCTGATAGCTGGGACAGACTGAACAACGGGAACATGGCCACTCATGGTGTCGAGGTCTTTGCTAGCAGTGCTAACTGTAGTCTCTGCTGCTGCTTTTGGCTCTGGCTGGGTCTCCTCCCTTTCCCTCTCCGGGGAGCTGCTTAACTCGTGGCGCCTCACGTGGCGGTTTAGCGCCGAGGATGTCTTGCATACCTTATGGCACTGCAAACAGGTGTGTCTCGCCAACGACCTCCTGCTTAGGCGACTTGGACTTCCCTTCCCTAGTATAACCCTCTCTCTCGCTCGGTCTACCTCTGCCAGCTTAGTCTCCCTCTCCACGCCCTCATCTCTGGACTGAGGTACCGCTCGGGGTGGCACGGACAGGGGGTCGGGGTCTTTGGGGTGCCGAGTTCTCTGGTGATCCTCCAGCTGGTCCCTGGAAGGGAAAGGGGCCCTACAAAGGAGGCACACAAACTCCAGCAGGTGGCTGAGCTCGTGTTTATCCCGCTTCCTGGAGCTGGAGAACCAGCGGCCACACGTATCGCACTCCGACGCGCTCCCATCGGACCAGGGACGGCGTTTTGTGTCCATAGGGGAGACTGAGGTAGCCAGAGGGGGTTGGGGGGAAGCCAGGGGAGGATCAGTGGTCTTAAGGTGGGCCTCCTGGATTTCTTCCTCCCCCTCTTTGTCTTTCGAAGGTATAGGGGAAATACTGAGGGATTCAGGTACCTCTCCCTTCTCTTGCTCTATGTGACCTTCCACCTCCCCCTCCACCTCATCCATCGTTCCATCCTCCTCGTCTTGCTCTCCTGCCTCCTTATTTACATGGTCCCTGATTCCCTCGGCCCGCTTCATAAGCCGGAGGGAGCGTTTGTAGTGCAGTTTGGCCTGCCAGTTCTTTGCTTTGTGGACGTGCGGGGCCTTCCTCTTGGGTTTGTAGGAGTAGTAGGGCCTCCAGAGGTTGTCCTCATCGTCCTCACTCTCCCCCTGCTTGCGCACCTCCTGGCGGAAGTAGTACTCTCTGACCTTGCCCGGGGCTATGGGACTTTTCTTCCTGCGCTCCCCATCTCCTCCTCTCTCCCCCTCGGCTCCGGTGCTCGAGCTGCGATGGGAGCGGTGTTTGTGGTGATGGTGGTGGTGGTGGTGGTGGTGAGAGTGGCGAGGTTCCTTGGTCTCCAGTGGGGAGGAGTATGTCCTTTTGGCTTTGGAAGGAGGGGGGCTCCTGTCCCTCTTGAGGTCCGTCTCGGAGATACTGCGCTTGACCATGGCCTCCTCGCCTATCCGCACCGTGATCTGACACAGCGGCCCGGCTCCTTTGCCCTCTGACGACTGTTTGGCTGAGGAGCCGTCACTCTTGCTGGACTTATGATGGGACCTACCCGTCTCTGATCTCCTCTCCGACTCCTCTGTGGCATCTGAACTGTCCACTAATTTAGCCCTCTTCCTATGGCTCTCCGTACTCTCCCTATGCTTTTTAACAGGCTTTGCACTGCTCTTGGGGAGGAGTGTCTGGCTGTTGCTAGATTCAGGGGAGGGACTCCTCAGGGGGCTTTTCCCACCTCCGGAGGTGACCTGGTTGCTATGGACAATGACGGATGACACTGCTGTGCCGTGCACTATAACTGATGGCTTGGGGTGTCCGTACGTGATCACCGAGGACAAACCCAACTCTGGGCTACCGCTGACCTTGGGAGTTTTAACTCTGTTGCCAACGGATACCTTGGAGCTGCTGCCACGACTACCTACCTTCTCGGATGCTGGCTCTCTGTCTGCTTCTCTCCCTAGGGCCATGCCTGTTAGGGAAGGGAGCCGGATCTCTCCCTGCTCTAGGGCTACTGTGAGTGGGAAGCTGGCAAGGAACTCTTCAGGGTCTGGCTTCACACCCTTGGGTAGAGAGCCACTGATGAGGCTGCGCAGGTCACCAGGGTCCAGGGAGTCAGACAGGCTGCAGTCCAGGGGCAGAGGGACGGCAGAGGGGTCGGAAGGGGGCAGCTGCAGGCCATTGGCCAGGGAGTCACTGTAAGTCTTGTAGGGTCTCTTCTGGGAACGCATGGGGAGCAGGCGGTAGAACTTGAGTGCGTTGACCTTCTGCTTGTAGCCACCGTTAGCCGTCTTCTCGCTGGAGATGAGGCCCGGGCTGATGCCGTGGAAAGCCTTCTGGTGGGTCTTCAGGTTGTAGTACGTGGCGAAGGCCTCCCAGCAGAAGATGCACTGGTAGCGTCGCTCGCCCGTGTGCCACACCTCGTGCTTGGTGCGGTACTCGGCCAGGGCAAACACCTTGTCGCAGAAGTGGCAGGGGTACTTGCGGCGCCATGAGTGCACGTTGGAGTGGCGCTTGAGGCTGGACAGGGTCATGTAGGAGCGCTCGCACACCGAGCAGAAGTAGATGATGTGGCCGTCCACCACCTTGACGAAGTGGTCCTCGTCCCCCACCAGCTCGGACACGTCGCCTTCGTGTCGAACTAGGAGACCTCGCCCTTTCTTCCCTTTTCCAGGCTTCATATCTTCCTCACCTGCTCCCAGAATCTGTCCACCCTCCACCCTAACCTCCCCTTCCTCCAGGGGCTCCTCTTTTGGCTGGATGGGGAGAAGGGGGAGGTTAGAGGGGATAGCCGGGGTCAGAGCGTGCCTGCAGGAGGCCTCGTGGGACTGCAGTCTCTTGTTGTGGATGAAGGCTTTGCCACAGTGCTGGCAGCTGAGGGCCCGGCCGCCACGGTGCAGCCGCATGTGGGCCGTGAGAGACGAGGCGGAGCTGAAGAGGCGGTGGCACACCCCACATATCAGCTCCGCCTTGGGGCCATCTGGGGGGGTGGAGGAGGCGTGGGGAGGAAGAGGGGGTGGGATGAAAGAGGAGGAAGGGTGAGGAAGAGGAGGAAGGTGGAGGTTGGGCGGGTGGAGGTTTGGTCCAACTTGTGGGGTGCCCACCCTCCCTCCTTGTTTTCCTGTTTTCTCCTTTCTCTCTGTGCCTTGCCTCCCCTGGCTCTGATAGGCCACGGCGCTCAGGTTGAACAGGATCTGTGCAGTGTCTGAGGGGGAGGCTGTGCCATTGGTCAGTCTGTGACCCTCCCCTGGGTAACCCACTATAGGCCCATTGGAGGACCTAGGGGTGAACCTGTGGAACTGGGAGTCCAGACCGGCTTTGAAAAGAGGTGGGGGGGATTTGGTGTCCTTTTTGACCAGTGCAGTAAGATCCATGGGAGAGGAAGAAGAGGAATGGGAGGAGGAGGAAGAGCATGGAGAGCTGTCATGTCGGGGCTGTTTAAACGTCCGCCGTTTGTCCGTGGTGGTGGCGGTGGCCAGTTTCCATGACGACCCCTCATTGGACCCCTTGGAGCCTGAGGAGGAGTGTCGGCAGCGAGGGGAGGACATGGCCGAGGAGGGGCGGTGGTTGTGAACGGTGAGGGCGGCGGGCAGGGCGGCACTGAGGGGGAAGCTGAGGGTGATCTTAGCGTTCTCTGGGCCGCATGCCCCGTCCTCAATCATGGCCTCCCCTCCTCGGCCCTGCCTGCTTTTACCCTTCATCTCCCCTGGTTCCTCCTCCTCTTCTTTAACCAGGTGGGTCAAGAAGGGCACCCCGAGGCTGAGGCCCGCCTCTGAGGGAAGCCTTTTCCCCTTGTCGTCCCGGCGGAGGACGTGGGAGGTGTAGATGAAGTCAAGCAGGTTGGACAGCACTCTGGACTGGAGGTGATGCAGCTCCAGGACTCGCTCAGCCCCCCAGAAGAGGGGGTTGATGACGGGTGTCCAATACCGGATCTGAAGGCGGTGGGGAAGACGTCGACAGCAGCAGCTGGCGGAAGTACTGGCTGCAGGCGGTGCTGGCGGCGACGAGGTTGACGTCACAGAAGAGGGTGGGCCCGGTGGCCAGGTGCTGCTTGTTCAGGCGCAGCAGGAAGAGGCTCGCGTGGAGAGGGTCGCACACCTCCGGCTGAGGCACCATGACCAGCCCTCAAAACCTGAGAAACGACAAGAGATGAGTGTTACGGCTAGAATGGATCCCTGCAGGCATTTTTTTTTGTAAAACGCTGTAGATAACTGCTACATTTGAATGTATAACACCAGAAAAACTTGATTCTCCTTCAAATATTCCGGCACGCAAAAAAATATATATACTAGAAGTAGCATGAGAAACGCAATAAAACATCAAAACACAAACGTTGAATGCGCCGAGCTGTCTGAACTACTTAGCAAACAGCTCGGACACCAATGCATATCCCACAAGACATGCCACCAGAGGTCTCTTCACAGGCCCCAGTCCAGAACAGACATTGGGAGGCGCACAGTACTACATAGAGCCATGACTACCTACATGGAACTCTATTCCACATCAAGTAACTGATGCAAGCAGTAAAATTCGATTTTTAAAAACAGATAAAAACACTTTATGGAACTGCGGGGACTGTGAAGCAACACACACAGGCACAGACACATGCGCGCGCACACACACACGGATTCAGTACTGAAGATACGTGGTAGTGGTGGAGTAGGGGCCTGAGGGCACATTGTATAAGCTACACTTAATTTCGCTGGACCCTGGGAAGAGTAGATGCTGCCTTAGCAGCAGCTAATGGGGATCCATAATAAATACAAATACACGTTTAAAAAAGGGAATGGCGAGAGGAGGGAAAGAGAACTAGAGGGAGGACTGTGGCAGTGCTGGTTTACATTTAAGCACGCAGAGACGGGAAAAGCATTCCAAGGATCTATCTCGGCTGTACCACAACATTCCCGTCGCCTAATTGGAAGGCATTCAGATTGAATCAAGAATCCCCGAAATAGAGTGTTGACTTACATCCCATAGCCCTGCTAACTTAAAATAGGTTCCCAATTGGTGGGGGTAAAGGGGGGGGGGGGGGGGGGGGGTGATTCCCATCACAGCCTGCTGGCCCATTCCTGGCAGTGGTCAGGATTTGCTGGCCATGACTCTAACCATTATTTGTGAAGGCAGAGGGAGAGGAGGGGAAAGCGGGAGCCAGGGAGGGTAGGAGTTGTGAAGTTTTTTTTCTTCCGCCCACTGCATCCGGTTCTGTCGCAGTTAAGCTCGAGAAGACGAGCAACGGTCGACGGGGCGCTTCCCATTTCAATTCTAATTTGAACGCCGATTGCGGAGGATCCACTCGCCTGCGATCTATTCATATTCAGCTCGCAGATTCGCAACAGGCAATTATTTTGTTATTACATATTTAGCACGGGCTGTTCTATGGACTCTACAGATTGGGGAAGACGGCTGTTGAGGCCTAATGGTGCGGCAAGAAGAAAAACCCTCAGTCATGCTTTTCTGCCTGCGTTTTCAAGCAGCAGGGCAGGCAGGCCTCTGTAAAATTCCACAGGCAGCCCTGAACAGGCAGGAACTAGGTCAGCACTGTTATTGCAGAGGGAAGAGGAGGGAGAGAGAGAGAGAGAGAGAGAGCGCGAAGGGGAGAGAGAGAGAAAAAGGGCCAGGCTGGAAACAGAAACACAGAAACGCACAGCACATACACAGCAGTACAGACAGGCAGACAAACACAGACACACCCCCATGGACACAAATGCACGCAACCATACATACAGGCACCGGCAAGCACACTCACGGCCACAAAAACAAACGACTGATGGTCGCGGATGGCCTTGCTTAGAAAAACGCATGCAAAACAATGGGGTGAAGCAGAGGAGTAGCCCGCCACAGAGAGTCTGTATAGGTGGAATGAACTGAATTACAGGACAGAATAAGCAGAGTTTTGAAAGTGGATTAAAAGAAAAACACAGAAAAAAATGGAGAAAAACGAATGCAGGAGAGGGTCACACCACGCGCACACTAAACACCGGTTCACATGATACGCAACGAAACACAGACAGGTGAAGTCGCACAGCTACACACCATTGCTCTCTATTTACCCAGC
The DNA here is from genome assembly GCF_021184085.1 of Oncorhynchus gorbuscha. Taxonomy (NCBI): domain Eukaryota; kingdom Metazoa; phylum Chordata; class Actinopteri; order Salmoniformes; family Salmonidae; genus Oncorhynchus; species Oncorhynchus gorbuscha. Next base: position 27,363,415 of record NC_060193.1, on the reverse strand, counting down.
GACACAGACGAGGACGGTGACTACGTGGATTAGCAGGAAGTGTGCACTTAGCTAAACGGAGATAGCTGGATGTTTACTGTGCAGTGTGCTGTGATAAAGCATTGTCATGCAGGAAACCCCTGATATTAGACACCAGCTACTCACAGGCCAACACAGCGTGAAACGACATGAGGACTAAAGACGTCACGGTGTCATCTGGTGCGCCGCGAAGGGAAAATTAATCTGCCGCCCCCCTCGCTCTCGCTCTCTTTCTTCATCTCGCTGTGACGCACACAACTGCATCGCCACAACCAGGGCCTTGAACAACAAACTGGCCATGCGTGACATGGGGGGGGGGGGCTTCGCACACACAGGAGGACACACACCCTCCCCCCACACACACGCAAGCAAGCGTCTGACCCCCAGAGTGCCAAGGACCCAGCCTCGCCCCCTAAAAAAATAACGTGCCCTTTCTGAAGGATGGTGATCCACTCAAACAAACACATTCGCTGAAGGAATGTCTGCCTGCGCTCGCCGTGCTGCGGAAAAAAAAAAACAGAACCACAAAAAAATAAATGAATGAATGTGCAGGTACACTTGTTGTGGGACAAATGACTCACTTACAATAGGTAGAAGAACATTAGCCAGAATCACATCAGCGACAGGAAGTTGGTCAAAGAAAACCTTCAATGCCACACTCCAGGGTCACAATGACCACGTTACTATTAAAGTAACTGGAGTCCTAATCAGTTAGTACGCCATGGCTCCGACCCCATCTCCTTCATGTGTAGAGCCAAGCCATAGATGACTTACTGCAAGAGACTGTTGGGTGGCTTTCAGCTAGCATGCAGAGGGGAAATGTGTGTGTGGGGTGGGGGGCGGGTTCACGCTGGAGTGGGAGTTAGTTTGCCCGTTCCGCACCGTGAGCGAGTGGAGTGGGGTTGTGGAAATAGGAAGGTGTCGGTTGGACTCTCCCTAGTGTGGAACGGCCAGTCAGGGGGGCACCAGTTGGGCTGTGAAAAGGGGGCTGTCGCTGGAGACAGAGACTGGACTCTCCATAAACCCCCCAACCCTGAAAACATGGTGGAGCCAGCCAGATGGGGCAGAGGGAGTAGAAGGAGGCGGAGAAGAGGAGCAGAGGGTGGACGTGTCAACACCCCCCCCCCCCCCATCACTCAGCGTAAACTGTAGTATCTCAACGATTTTGCATGCCACTCCACACACCAGCTAACCTGCCCCAGGTTAAAACACCACCCTCGCCATGGCCTGTTAGCTCCCAACCCAGCACGTAATTCCTGGAATTCTGCCCCATAATTGAATCATGGGAATCATTAAGGAGGAGAAGGGGATGCCCCCCCGCCCCAAAAAAAAAATGTACCTTGAGTCGTAAGAGTGGAAACACTACACCAATTACCCTTTTGAGGTAATTTCCCTCAAATAATTTTTACATTTTGCACACAGTCACTCTTAAGACACCACATACACACACACACACAACGCAGGTCTGTTAGTCACGTACAGCGTAAAAAGGCTCAGGATTGTTGGAGACGTAAGCAACTACCGGACACTAAATGGCCATTGATAGCACAAGGCCACGTGAATGAGGGGACAACTCTTGATAACATGGAACGCTGCTCCAACGTCCCCAGAGGACTGCTGCTGTGGCCGTAGCACCGTTGCTACAACACAGTACAACACCGTCCGACCCGGAGTGCATCACCCGGCAAGAGGCCAAATCATGACTTCGTAGACACTCGCTTTCTGCTTAAAAATCGCTCCTATCAACGAGAGATTTATGCCAAATGTCGCAATCTCAGTTTCAAAAATTGGACAATTGGAACGGCTTAAGCGGGAATTGCACGTAAATACAGCATTGGCAGGTTAATCAAGTCTTCCAGTGGAGACCAGTGGCATAGAGCCTAGACAATATACAAACAAGAAAACCTGTACCTGAAAACCAACAGCTGCAACGAAGCAACAAGGCCCCGATAATTCATGACCCCTAAAGCCTGGTGGTATTGTAAGTCACATTTCCCATACAGTGAAGCCAGAGGCTTGGCATGGCAGACATGGTGACCCACGGGGGAAATATTTGACAGAGGGACCCTTTATTGTTTGTTTAAACAAAAAAGGAGGGTTTGGTTAGTTAAGGAAACAGCAATAGGGCTGCGATGTCAAAATGCCCTCCAAGATTTAGCAAGAACCGCCTCCCGCTTCCAAAATAACCTGGCAATAAGGAGGATATTATGACACACCAAAGACCCAGGGAACAAGAGAGACGAGAACAGCATAATCCCCGGCACTAGATTATATATCAGGGACATGCATGTTCAAGTTGATTCCCCAACTCTCTGTGTCCTTTTGGGAGTTTAGTTCATGGAGGAAGAGCGTCCGACCGGTCACAGTGAGAAAGGGTTCCCCTAAAATACAAAGGACCATGTCATGTCAATGTCCATCGCCTTGATCAGACGAGCGTTAGCTTAGACCCGTTAATCTGGACTGATTCACGCGGATGCAAAAGACGCAGAGAAATGTGAAGTTTCATCACTATCCCTGAACGAGTCATCGCTCCTGAAAAAGAACTGCGTGGTGCGCCAGCAAGACAGGGGAGGATGAGGGAGACGAGGCCTCTTATTGGCGCCACACAGTACACACACACACACACAGTGCACAGGCACACACACTTAATAAAATCTTCCATTTCTCCTGACATACAAAAACAACAACAACAACGCCGGCGATGGAGAGACTGAGAAAAGCAGGCAGAGAGAGAAGAAAAAAAAAGAGAAGAGAGCAACATGTCAGCCTCTCACTGCTAGGCAAGCACACAACGAGACAACGTACCTCGGGAAACCTCCTGCTGCACCTCTGCTGTGATGTGTTCTCCCTCTCCCCTCTCTCTCTTGCTCGCTCTCTCGGGCTCTCTCTCCCTCGGTCTGTGTGAGCGCGCCGCTGTGTGTGTGTGTGTGTGTGTGTGTGTGTGTGCGCGCGTCTGCGAGAGACGGGGCACACACAGGCAGCAGTGTGTAAAGAAAAGAGGGCAGGAGCGACTCTCGCACTCTGGCTCCCGCTCTCCCTCGCCTTCTCTCTCTCCCTCGCCTTCTCTCTCTCCCTCGCCTGCTCCGCTCGCTCGCTCACTTCAGTTTTGCCTCTGACACATGATTCTCAGTGTTTTTGCCTATTTTGTTTTCAGCAAGTGAATTTTTTCACCCCCCCCCCCCATCTCTTCTATTCTCTCTTCACCTCCTCCCCCACCCCCTCTGAATCCAATCCTCTTTTTATTTGGAACTGTTGTTCTCCAGCCACACACACGTGCACACACAAACACGCACACTACTTTATATACACAAAGCCTGGCGAGATAGGGAGAGAGAGGGAGAGCGAGGCAGAGGACGCCATTTAAGCAGTTAGTTACGAGCACTGCCAGTCCCCAAAATGGCTGAAAACAAACAGGACCAATGCCAACAAAAAAACTGGGAACTAGGATAGATAGAGAATGGGGGAAGGGGGGGGTACAGACAACAGTCTGATGGCCGATGGAAGTACTCTTAACTGAAGAAAGGAAGAAGGCAAAGATCAAAGAAAGAGAGATTAGGGCAGGGACACACTGCCCTCTATTTTTATTGCCTCTTAAAAGGTTTCAGGTTTATGGGGAGCGAGCGATGGCGACAAAAAATCAGGTGTGTGTTTCGGGTTCACTGCGAGTGTGTGTGTATGACCTTAAGGCCAACTCTACCCTGCTGTACGACTGATTGATTGACAGCCAACAGAAACCTGCGTGGCCTTGCCGTGTTTGTTTATGTCAAAAAGATCCGTTAACTTACCTGGCAAAATAAATAAATAATTTACTAGGATCCAAATGGAAGAAAACAGACTGAATCGGAGACTTCCTTGACTTCTTCCACATTTTGCTGTGTTTCATCCTGAATTTTAAAATAGTTTCATTTAGATTTTTGGGAGACTGGCCAAAACAATACCTCATAATTCCAAAGGGAATTAATTAAATAATATCGCAGATGCATTTATCCAAAGCGCCATACATTTTTTTTTTTAAAGTAAGGGTAGTCCCGGGGATTGAACCCACAATTATTTTTTTAACCTTTATTTAACTAGGCAAGTCAGTTAAGAACAAATTCTTATTTTCAATGACGGCCTAGGAACAGTGGGTTAACTGCCTGTTCAGGGGGATTCTGCCTTGTCTGTATGGGGATTCGATCTTGCAACCTTTCGGTTACTAGTCCAACGCTCTAACCACTAGGCTACCTGCCGCCCCACTATCTTGGCGTTGCAAGCATAGTGCTCTACCAACTAAGCTACAGAGGCCCAGAGAATTATGATGTCATTATATATATATATAAATATATATTTTTCTTTACAAATGAATCAAAAATGCAAAGCTGAAATGTCTTGAGTCAATAAGTATTCAATCCCTTTCTTATGGAAAGCCTAAATAAGTTCAGGCGTAAATATTTGCTTGACAAGTCACATAAGTTGCATGGACTCACTGTGTGCAATAATAGTTTAACAAGACTACAGCACCCTAGTCATAGACGGTTCTCTCTTCTACCGCACGGCAAGTGGTACCGGAGCACCAAGCCTAGGTCCAAGAGGCTTCTTAACAGCTTCTACCCCCAAGACTCCTGAACAGCTAATCAAAGGGCTACCCAGACCCCTCTTTTACACTGCTGCTACTCTCTGTTTATTATCTATGCTTGTCACTTTAACTCTACCTACATGTACATATTACCTCAACTAACCGGTGCCCCGCACATCGACTCTGCTACTGTTATTTTACTACGGCTGTTTAATTATTTGTTACTTTTATTTTCTACTTAACACTTATTTTATTTACTTTTCTTAAAACATTGTTGGTTAAAAGCTTACAATTATCTGTAAGGTCCCTCAGTTGAGCAGTGAATTTCAAACACAGATTCAACCACAAAGACCAGGGAGGTTTCCAATAGCGAGCAAAGAAGGATACCCATTGGTAGATGGGTAAAAAACATTTTTTTAGAATATTATCCCTTTGAGCATAGTGAAGTTATTAATTGCACTTTGGTTGTAGTATCGATACACCCAGTAACTACAAAGATAAAGGTGTCCTTACAAACTCGGTTTTTTATTATTATTTTTATTTTTTGTACCTTTATTATACCAGGCAAGTCAGTTAAGAACAAATTCTTATTTTCAATGACGGCCTAGGAACAGTGGGTTAACTGCCTGTTCAGGGGCAGAACGATTCGAACTTGCAACCTTTCGGTTACTAGTCAAACGCTCTAACCACTAGGCTACCCTGCCGCCCCAGTTGCCGGAGAGTAAGGAAATCATGAGGCCAATGGTGATTTTAAAATTGCTATAGTTGAATGGCTCTGATAAGGAGAAAACTGAGGATGGATCAACAACATTGTATTTACTACACAGTACTAACCTAATTGATGGAGTGAAAAGAAAGCCTGTACAGAATAAAAAAATATTCCAAAACATGCATCCTGTTTATAACAAGGCACTAAAGTAATACCGCAAAAAAATGTGGCAAAGCAATTAATTATCTGTCCTGAAAAAAGTGTTATATTTGGGTCAAATACACAACACATTACTGAGTACCAACATCCATATTTTCAAGCACAGTGGTGGCTGCATAATGTTATGGGTATGCTTATAATCGTAAAGGACTGGTAAGTTTTTCAGGATAAAAAAGAAAACGGAATGGAGCTAAGCACAGGCAAAATCCTAAAGGAAAACTTGGTTGTCTGCTTTCCACCAGATAATAACCGTCCTTCTGTAGCTCAGTTGGTAGAGCATGGCGCTTGTAACGCCAGGGTAGTGGGTTCGATCCCCAGGACCACCCATACGTAGAATGTATGCACACATGACTGTAAGTCGCTTTGGATAAAAGCGTCTGCTAAATGGCATATATTATTATTATTATTACTAAAACAAGGCCAAATCTACACTGTAGTTGCTTACCAAGAAGACAGTGAATTTTCCTGAGTGGCCGAGTAACAGTTTTGACTTAAATCTGCTTGAAAATATATGGCAAGACGTGAAAATGTTTGTCTAGCAATGATCAACAACCAATTTGACAGAGCCTGCAGAATTTAAGAATAAATGGGCAAATGCTGCACATCCAGGTGTGGAAAGCTCTTTAGAGACTTACCCAGAAAGACTCACAGCTGTAATCGCTGCCAAAGGTGACATGTATTGACGCAGCGGTGTGAATACTTATCTAATCAATATGTATTCTATTTTTCAGAAATTCTAACATTTTGTAAAAAAGTGCCTTCCACTTTGGCATTAGTGGACAAAGATAGTTGACAAAAAAAATGACAATTAAATTAATTTGAATCCCACTTTGGGATACTTTCAAAAGCTAATTGTCCAACAAGAACCTATCATTTCCATTGCAAATGTTTTGCTAGTGTGCATTAGTGAATACAACCCAGGGGTGTATTCATTACGCTGATTCTGCTGCAAAACGTTTTGCAACAGAAACCGCTTACTCCAATCGGGAAAACGTTCTGCAACAAAAACAAGTTCCTATTTGACAAATTCAGAGAGGTCCCTCCCAGTGTCATTACGCTTGTATCCATTTGGTTCTTAAACGGTAAATGGTTTCCTTTGCAAGACATACTGAATACACCCCTGACTTAACAAATGTTCTCTCACAACCAAATGGGAACCAGTCAAAAACAACGGGTGTCTTATGTTCTGGAAACGTTACTTGTTAGACAGGATACCACCGCCATCTTGGCCCTGACTAACTTCTTACAATTCCACACGAGACAAAAATCAATGGCATTCCACATACCCCACATCTCTAACTACCCCAGACTGCTCTGCTTCTCAACAGGGGGAAGGGGGGTCAGTAGAAAGAGAGAGGGGCAGGAGAGAGGAGGTGGGGGGGGGGAGAAGAATGTTCAGGACTTTACAGCCATCACACATATCCTACTTCCCCATCCTCTTACACTGCTGACACATGCACAGCAGCAACCCCCCCCCCCTCCCCCCTTGCCACCACTCCCTCCTGCTCCTCCCCCATTGTATACTAGCACACTTGTCTCCATGGGAACGGAGCTGGGATTGGGTGTTGTTGCTGTGACCTCTCTGGCTCTGCAGGAACTTTGGTGCTTTTTATCCCCCTCCCCCTCCAATGCACTTTTTCACCAATGGCGCGAGAGAAAAAGAGAGCGAGTGTGTGGGGGACAGAGTTTGAGTGTGCTTGTGACAGGGCACATAAAGCATGTGGCACATATAAAGCATGTGGCACATATAAAGCATGTGTGTATGAGAGATGGGGGGTGGGTAAAATATTGGCCGTTGGCGGTCAGAACAGTGAGGGGTGTGTGCGCGCACGCTTACGTAACTGGAGTGTGGCCAACCAGTCCCACACATGTGTGCAGTGTCCCGTGGCAGTGGCGGCTAGAACACCCCCCCCCCCCCCTAACTTTGTATTCAGAGGGGAGTCCCGTTGTCCAGCCGTCCCTATTCATGGGCGTTTGCCCAAACGTGATCATAGCTTTTCATGCTGTGCTACCAAGCGACACACACATCTGAATACGCAACGATGGAAGCACCAAGGGAACCATCTTGCTGGGAAATCAGAGCCATTATGGAGTGCTACATTCAAAACCACTTACCGTTAATAGGGAAAAGCATCGTTTTAGAAACACTTGACAAACTTCACCCACACACAAGTCTTGAAAGTAAATGTATTGAAAACAGCGTGAGAACAAAGAAATGTTGAGTATTTTGGTTTGCAATCGATAAACAACAAAAATATATTTGCTCTGAATTGTTAAATGGTTGTCGAGTTTGACAGCGAGACTGAAAAATAGGGACCTGAAAACTATTGAATACTTTCAACAGTGTAATTGATTTCAACAGTGAGCGGGCCTCATTCATTCACCAGCGCTTGACAATGTATTAAATAGAATTTGGTCTCATCAGAGTCCTGCTTGAAACCACCACAACCACCACTGGTCCAGATACAGATACCTAAGCTGGTGCTGCTGCATATACAATCATTTAACTTTCAGCCTCGAATTCAAGTTTACTGAAGCCTAGAGAAGGACTATAATCAAAACAAAACCTAGAGAGACTGACCTGCTTAAGTGGTAAGTCCAGAGGTGTTGACCTCAGGTTTAAAGGTCAGGGGTCATCTTAAAAGGGGAACAGGAAGTGGAGTCGCTCCACAAAGGGGTCAGGTGGGCAGCCATTCGCTCTGGCCTGCAGACAGGAAAACGTTATCAAAAAAATAAATTGCGACACTTGCACATCCACACACACACACAGAACTGCATACAAGCAAACTTGCAGACACACTCCTGTGTGCCACATGCAGACATATATTGAAACTATTAAACACACAAATACATACTCTTGTACAAATGAACGTGATTAACTGCGTACGCTCGGCAGATGCCCCAAAAGCAGCAGCGTGTCACAGCGGGTGACTGTGGCGGGTGGATACATTAGAATATCAGATGACGGAAATGGGGTTTTAGCACTAAATGGCTACTAAGTGATTCATATCCCCACGGTGAGTGAATATGGCCAGAGCCAGCACGCTTGTGTGATCGCTGAGCAGGCCTGGTGTCTGCGCCAACACAGCCCGTGTTGAGTCACACAACCTGCGCCAGTGAAATCTGGAAAATTAGAGCTGAACAACACTGAATGGAGGTTACTAGAGGATAGTGACTAGCTTTAGTTTAATATGCAACCGAGAGCAGACCTAAAATGCACGCACGCTCGCGTCGAGGGAAAAAGGAAAGGAAATGCTGCCAAAAGAGACTGGATAGGATGGGTGGAAAATCATCTGGGAGGGGTGCCTGATACGGTTTGGGGTGGTGTTTGGGGAGGGGGAGGAGGGAGTTGGTTTTTCCACTGCCAGGGAAAGAACTGCTAAATCAAATTAATTAGCTTCTTCATCTCCAGGCAGCTACTCAGGCATGCTGTAATGGCAAAGAGAGTGGGAGGGAGGGGGAAGTAGGGAGAAAGAGAGTGTACACAAGAGAGAATTTGGTGAAGGGGTGACTAGCCTGTTGTGTAGGTTCAGGATAGCTGGGAGGAGGGTTAGTGGTGAGTGAGGAGGTCATATTTCCCAGAGAGGGTTGTTTTACTGGTGTTCAGTGGTGAGTAGGAAGTGGCTCTATGGTGACTGTGTAGCAGGCGTGCCGGTAGCACTACACTCCGGGCGTATGATACTTCCTGTTCCTAAGATGGCATTGTTTTTGGTGTCAACATCCCTGCTCTTCCACCATGTCTCTTTAAGAGAGCTATGGCAGAGAGAGTGAGAATGGCCGTAAGGGACAGCGGGGGGAAAAAAGGAGGGAGCATGTGAGGGGGACACGGAGGGTGAGGGGGGAGACAAAATCAAATCATTCCCCAGTGACAGAAAACAGGACAAAAAGCACTATGATAATACCGTTGACGTCGGGAGAGAGGGAAAAGAAAGGGAGCGATAAAGGAAAAGTGAGAAAGAAAGAGAGGCAGATGGTCAGAGGCGTCGGCGCCGTGCCAGGGAAAACACTAGAGGCAGAGCAAAGAAACTAAAAGAGAACAAAAAATGAACAGTGGTGGGGCAAGGGGAGAGCCTGCGGCCAGCATGTGGTAGTCTCTACAGCGCAGTATGAGAGAGGGGGGCAGAGAAGAGAGGGGGAGAATAGTGGTGAGTGGAGGTGGTAAGGGGGAGAGCGAGAGGGCAGAGGACATAAGAGAAAGAGGCAACGAGGGAGGGAGAATTAGGCAGAGGGGAGGAGGTAAGGGAGTGAGGAAGCTAAACAAATAAAAGGGAGGTAAAGTGAATTAGGGAAAGGGCGTGAAGGATAGACAGACCCGAGAGAGGGAGAGATGGCCAGAGCCAGTCCCCTGGGGGAGGATAGTAGGACTCGGTGGTGCTGCTGGGGCCAGACCTGGCCGGCGCCGAGCGGAACCCAGATTAACACTAAACCGATTGCGAAGGGAGGTGGGATCAAGTGTAATTAATTTAGCACCTCAGTTCTGGGAGAGGAAGAGGCTCCCAAAGCCTTCACACAAAGTTGGATCATGTGTGTGAATCTCCTCCAAAAGCTATCTGTGCATCCTCTGAAAAGTATCTCAGACTTGGACCCGTAAATATCGAAGCGTCTTAGATTATTAGATTAGTTTGCCAAAGAACGCAAACATCCCTAGAAAAATATGCCCACATGAGACAGAGGTTGGATCTGGAGGGATAGATGGATGATAATAAGGGACGCATAAAAGATGGAGCCACTTGGCAACATCGTCAAAACAAACAGTAAAGGGAACAGGACATTCCCTGCGCTCCCACTGGAATGCCTTTCAAGAAAAGTGCTCACTTTGTTCCGTTGATTTTTTTTAAACAAGCGAGAGCGTGCCTCTAAGCCAACGTCATGATACATTTTATTACGAAACAGCAGGGCCAGTGTGTATACACTTAAATTGTAGGGTATTTTTTAATTGAGTTGGAAGCTAAACATTTATGCTTGACCACTTGGTCTGTTAGGTGCTGATATTATCAGAGTGGGCTGAATTTTTTGGATCATGTAGTCGCAATTGAATCATTGCAGATACTGTTTGGTCGTGAATGGAGGGAATTCACGCTTGATTTAGAAACCGCAGTCCCATGTTGTGACCCAGTCAGTCGGCCGACTAACAGAAAACCTGGCTGAGAGATCAGGCACACGCAACAGGACTGATATTTTATGTGTTTATCCAGATTTTACTCAGTGACCTGATGGAACAACCTCAGCATGGTATACACAAAGCATGTCATATTGTTTTTGTGCGGGATGCTTTATGCGTATCTTTACAGTGTGACAGACAAGGATAAACACACAGCAAACCAGATCCACGAATTATAGGCCTGCACTGCAGGTGCATTTGTAGCTGGGACATCAGTGGCCAAGGCGGTGAGAAAAGACACATAATCTAGCGCATCTCATGTCTCTTACCTTCCGTCGCAGACAGGAAGGATGTTTAAATACGGGTCCAGAATCTCGTGTCAAAGTGGAGTAACGGCTCCCTCTCTTCTCCCTCTCTCATTTAAGGGACTGCGTGGTCACTCTAACGTCTGCATTGGTCGTGCAGCATTTACCGTGATATTGTCTCTGCAGAAGTCTGGGCATTTATAATTCTTGCACTTCGCAGAGCTGTTTTTGTTGAGCTGTTGTGAAAGAAGTTGTCTAGGAAGTGAGTTTGTGTTGATACAGGACCTCCCGCCCCCACTTACCGTTAACCAATCATGTCAATGAGTTGTTGTACAGAGCCCCCCGCTTTGTTACATTTGAGAAGCGTACGGCGAGCACAAGAGCTCATTTTGGCCTCTGCCTGCCTCCAGAGGCTTCGCAATTGCGTCACACCGTCCATAACGTGCCCCCGACCACGTTTCGGATCAAGCATAAATAGGCTCTTACTGTGCTATGGAGGACACGCTAAGCTCCAGGGTTCTCCCTCGAACATTTTTTATTTAACTAGGCAAGTCAGTTAAGAACAAATTATTATTTACACTGACGGTCTACCCCAGTCAAGCCCTCCCCTAACCCGGACGACACTTGGCCAATTGTGTGTCGCCCAATGGATACTCCCGATCGGTTGTGATATACAGCCCGGAATCGATGCAGTGCCTTAGACCGCTGCGCCACTTGGAGGCACCAAATGTAGAGAATGACCCCACTAAAATGTAAACAACGTAAGAGGCGTTACGCCATCTTGTGGACTGGCTATGCCACTGTTTTATTTTTACATTGTCATCATAGAAGGCTATATTTGTTTGCAAGAAATGGAAGTTTAAAAAAAATCGAAAGTGATCCTCCTGGGCTCCCTCGGCCATACTCCGCAGAACCACGTTGGGAAAAAAATCATAGGGAGACCAGCAGCTTCCTCACACAAAACATGCACTGCCAGGCAAACACTGACATCACCAAAATATAGCTCCCTCTGAAAAAGGGCATCTTTCTCCACATAAACCAAACTCACAAGGACAAAACAGGTACCCTCATGTATGTCACCCATCCCACTGAGAACACTATGCCCCACTCAAATGTAAAGTGTTAGACACACAAATAACATGTGACGGGAGAGGCATTAAACATGTTATCACCCATACTCACAGATCAGTCTTCACATGGTAGATTGGTGTGGGCCCTCCTATATGGCTAAACATCAAATTTGAACTAAGATAGGCCTATATCCAATGACAACCAAAGGCATTAAAATCCATTGACACAGAAATGCTTCATGAACTCCATTCATGAGGGATTGTGCTGATTAATCAACATTAATGTACAGTATATTGACCAGGTAAACGGTTTTGAATGTAGGCAAACTACACATCAAATGATACATATGCTAAGCTGCTGACATACAGCCGTTATTGCTGCCATTTCCCACCATTTCACTTGTCTTGTTGCCAGTAGAGGGGGCTGAGAGCAGGTAGGGGATATTTGTGCACTTGAGCTGTTGAGCAAAAAAAAAGCATGCCATTTGCATTGTAGACCACAAGAGGGAGCCAAAACGCTGATGGTGCTTTTGTATGACAGCACCATGTAGAAGCCTTTGTTTAACAAACGTTGACTTGTAAATAAACAGACCACAATGATATGGCCAACAGGAATCTCTAATATGTGGATAACATAAACATAACCCAAGTGCTTGGGAGTAATAAGGATACAGCTGATATACAACAACTTCCCAGTGGGAACTTGAGAACTGTGTTCCTCTGTCACGGCTAGAATCTGCCAAAGAAAAGATGAGGGCAAAGAGGCGTGTTGATAATGGCAAAACCCATTCAGTTCCCCAAATACATAAACAGAGTCAAGAAGTAACTTCAATTTCTTTATTACTTTAAACAAGAAAATTGCTACAACCAGTTAATGTCATCTAAACAATAACTATGAGGGGTACATATTAGCAACCACCATTAACACTTAAGGAGCTGTAGTTAACAGAGAAGAGCTAAGTCACTTAGAAATGTATTTGCGAATTGACATGCAGTTTACAGTTTCCAGGCCTCCCAAGTGGCGCAGCAGTCTAAAGCACTGCATCGCAGTGCAAGAGGCATCACTACAGACCCGTGTTCGATCCCGGGCTGTATCACAACCGGCCATGATCGGGAGTCCCATAGGGCGGTGCACAATTGGCCCAGTGTCGTCCAGGTTAGGCCGTCATTGTAAATAACCATTTGTTCTTAACTGACTTGCCAAGTTAAATAAAAAATAAACAAGTATAGCGCAATGTTATCGTATCTGTAGTACTTCCCTTTTAAACTACTTTCTCTTCTCTAAAAACCCTGCTACATCCAGGCTACACATTTAATCAAGAACACACCAAAAACTGGTTAAAGCAAAGTGAGAAGATTCTAAAATATATTTAGGAGCTTTAGGGTATAAACAGTGTATTTTTTGTTAAAGACCTCTTGGCATTGGGGCAATATACTGTAGCTAGAGTTGTGTGAACAATGTCTACAGTAGCCATCCTTGGTCCAACTCCAGATCTAACAAGATTATTATATTATGTAACAGGCTAAAGTGAAAACACCTTTGGTGCCTAGTGAAGTAGGCTGCTTGTTGACTAGTCTGGAACTTATAGTTGAAATATAGCCTAACATTTACAACATCTAGGACAAACCAAATTGGCATGCAAGCTTGTTGACAAGACAGGATAACAAGAATTTAACTATATGCACTGTGGAAACAGGCAGTTTGTGAAACTGAGAAAAATCAAGCACTTTACTTGATTAAACTCAATGTAGATTAAACTCAATGTATACATTACCTGGCTAGCCAACATGAAGCAATCGAACGTTACACAATCGATTGTCAACTCTTTTCGAGGCATGCTCAATCCATTCTGGTGAAGGCAAACTTTCAAGTTAGCTGGTACCTAACAAGACTCAATTTTTCTTGCCAACAAGAAGCAAAAGCACCAGTCACAACACCGCCATGTTGAGACGAGGTTCCAACGAATGTACAAAGTTACCAATTTGGTAACTATTGTTACTAGCAAGCAATACAGACAGGGAAACAAATATTCGTGTAAATAGTCAAGTATCATATTAAATATTTGTACATATATTGAAGATATTAACAGGAAATGTCATGAGTTGTTATCTGCTCTGACAGTGCCAGACAAAACCATGACCAGTGTTTTGACCATGTCTACAACTCGGTTAACTAGCCAGCCAGCCAGCTAACAGACCACGCAACATGTGGATAAATAGGTAGTTAACTAAATGATAAAAACGAAGATTAAATGCCACCCTGTATTTCCTATGGATTTACACGCAAAGTTATGCCTTTGAACAACATGGCACATAGTGTTTGAGGTTGGCTTGCTAGCTAGCGACCTGGTCTCCCAGGAGTCCCGGTGGCCATTTTTGTTTGCAAACTAAACAACATATTAAAGCCATCAGATGCGTCTATATTGGCATCCGTGACATTGTAACAAATAAATCAGCGCAAAAATAATATCTAAAACAAGTTGGTAATTTACCACCCTTAAGTAATTACAGTATCAAACTGGCGGGTTTCACAGTTTAGCTCGCTTGCTCCCACAAAGGGGTAACGCTGCTAGCTGGCCGCATCTCCAACAAGCCAACGTTACCTACTAAGTATTCTTAAACGATTATCTAACTCGAGGATAATAAAACATTAATACTTGACTTAACACCAACCAAATGTTAGTTTACTAGTTGATGTTACTAGTTCATAACTATACATTTTAAAATTTGCATGGACTTTTGTTAGCTAACAAGACACTTCTTACCGCCAAAGCCAGGCTGTGTCACTGCGTTAAACGTGGCCTTCCAATCTCGTCCCTAATTCAGAAAAATCTTCCATTTACATTACAAATTAAAGCGACGTTTGCTCTGAAAACGTGTATTTCAAGCTTTTCCGTTTGAATTATGGTAAAGTATTTCACGGGTATTGTAATTTAACACCGCAGGCTTTCCCCAGACTTTCCCAGTTGAAGTACTGAAAAGAACACTGATCGCTTGATACTGGAGACCGAGGATTCTTGCATAGTCCCGTAAAAACCAAAATGTTGTCATAAAATAACAGTAATTTCGACATATTCTTAAAAAAGGTCAAAAACGAACTACAATAAACTGGTTTTAAATACAAAACAAATAACAAACTAGTTAAATATGCCTTTGATTTACGAAAGGTCGAGGTAGGCCTCATGCGCAAGCTTCTTTTTCCAGAGTCGTAGCTGATCCAGAGCGAGACGAACGAGACAAGACAGATTTTTTTTAGTTTTGCTTAGAGGGAAAAATTTCGAATCGGTCAAATTCGGCAAAGATCGGGAACAAGGCGGGTTTAACGAAAGTTATCCCAACGCCGTCATATCTCTATAGCCATTGGTCAATCTTTATGTACTAATGTACATTAATATTATAATTGACCAACCACACGGCATCTTATTGAATATTAATAGAACTACAACCAAATGTACATTGTAGCCCCTCCTCTGCACTGATCTGACCAATGGTGAACATGTCAGCCAATTTAGTGCCCGCCTTATGTTTCAATTGGTTAATGAAGAAAACGTAAGCTGCCATTGGTCATGCGTCTTATGAAATGCATTATTCATGTTGTGATCCTGTGTAGCCAATTAACGTTTTACTACACAGATCCATAACCCGCCTCCTGACTGTTCAGCCCCTGCTTCGTTGAGTGTGTCAACCTGTACCAAAGTCTCCTGTCTATATAAACACGCGTTGGCCGTTTTCAAGCTCAGATGCGCTTAGAGCGCGCTGGAGTGTAGATCAGGAAAAGAAAGGGGGACAGCTGGTAGTCATAGCAGATAGGAGTAAAGTGTAAATAAATAGACTCCTAAGGCAGGAAACAACGTGGGTTCTCAGGATATCGCTTTCGGAGACATTCCGGTCACCTTTGGCGGTCTGGCCAGAGTCCTGGTGACAATTTAAAGCTATTCCTTCTTACAAAAGCGGCGTGCCGAGGGAGGACGCGTCTCTTTGAATAGACAGGATGCACGGACCGCCCTCCGGCGACAGCGCATGCCCATTGCGCCTCATCAAGAGAGTGCAATTCGGCATCATCAGCCCAGATGAGCTTGTAGGTTTTGCTTTGGGGTGGGGGGATTCGTTTACTTTCTGAACGTTCTCACATTGATCTTACTTTTACATGACTATACCTAGAATGTATCATTGATGACAATGGATGTGCTACAAAGGAAGTAGCTTACAGCTAGCCTAGCTAACGTTAGCTAGCTAAGCCATGTTGGAGCTTGAGCTAGCTAGCTAGCAACAGCATGTTGTAGGAAGTTCGACAAACTTTCAGCACACACAGTATTTTCCATCTGAGCTAAACCATATATGTCATGAATCAAACTCCCTTTTTATTTTGAAAATACATGTAAACAAATACATTTAGCTACTTTACTGAACTTGGATATTTTGTTCTGTTCCCAGAAAGTTACATTCACAAACATGTTCCCTCTTGTAATCTATATGTGGTATATCACAATAAAAGGTAACGTCATTAAAGTCAAAACTATGCATGTTATGTTTTATTATTAGTTTTTGAATAATGGTGTCTTGGCAATAGAATACATTGTTTACATAATCCTCGTAGTCAATTTGCTCACCTCAATTGATTTTATCCAATTAGTTGGACCTCAATTGATTTGTCCGAGTATCAATGCTGGTTTAGAAATGCAACTTTGATCAAAGTGTACCAATGTTCTTATAGCGGAGTAGGTACGGCTGTCATATCTGGCTTCAATCACTGATTTTGCAGGGGTTATTTGTTTTGAAGGAGTTTCCCCTGACCTTGAGAAATATGTAAGCCATTTTCCAATGTCTGTAAACTTGTGACTGCTTAACTGTTCTATGTGTATTTACTTAGGCTATTTATGTTTTGGTACCGGATTTGATGTTGACCATGGTTCTCCCTCTAGAAACGGATGTCTGTCACAGAGGGGGGAATCAAGTACCCCGAGACCACAGAAGGAGGGCGTCCCAAACTCGGTGGGTTGATGGACCCCAGACAAGGGGTCATCGAACGATCCGGAAGGTGTCAAACATGTGCAGGTACAGGAAGTTACCAGCATGTTGTAATTTTGTGGTTAAGGCCACCGCTACTGTGCTGGAATGTTTAAAAAAATAAAAATAAATTAAACATAGTTGTTTTCGCTGTTCAGGTAACATGACAGAATGCCCGGGCCACTTCGGCCACATAGAGCTGGCAAAGCCGGTGTTCCATGTGGGCTTCGTCAACAAGATCATGAAGGTCCTCCGGTGTGTCTGCTACTCCTGTTCCAAGCTGCTGGTCGACACGGTCCGTAACCCTCCATTCCTTCCTCACACTACCGCTACACAATCTATATGTAACATCTGCTCCCGTATTCAGTACTTGTGATGCTCACAACAACAAAAAACAATACGCCTACTTCTACGCCGCACAGCATACACAGAATATTTAACACGGCATAAACTCCTGATATATCTAATATATTTTTTTTGATGGGTATACGAATTATGGATCGAGGCATACTAATGATTACATGTTAGTCCTTACATGGAATTATATTACACATATTCGATTGACTTGTTGATGCGATGGGGCGTGTTCAGCAGGATGTACCACTTTGAAATGTTCAGATATAAATATGCTATGTTGAACGAACATGCATTTCTGACATGTAGAATGAGGAATCACCTCGGCTCTATTTGAGATATATCTGCAACGTTAAAGAAAGGCCCTGGTGTCTCCTTCCTTCTAGAATAATCCAAAGATCAAAGACATCCTGCAGAAGTCCAAGGGGCAGCCCAGGAAGCGTCTGACCCACGTGTATGACTTGTGTAAAGGCAAGAACATCTGCGAGGGCGGAGAGGAGATGGATAACAAGTTTGGAGTGGAGCACGACAGTGAGGACATCACTAAGGAAAAGGTACTGTCAGCGGGGACGCTTGTCATTTGTGGGCCATCAATACTTAAACGCATATTTTTTATTTTTGTGCTCATCTCACGCAATAATTTTATTTCCTCGTGGTCCTCTTGTAACACGCACTCTCCTTCCCTCTCCCAGGGCCATGGTGGCTGCGGGCGCTACCAGCCACGTATCCGCCGGTCGGGCCTGGAGCTGTATGCCGAGTGGAAGCACGTGAACGAGGACTCGCAGGAGAAGAAGATCCTGCTGAGCCCCGAGCGTGTCTACGAGATCTTCAAACGCATCTCGGACGAGGAGGACGTCATCCTGGGCCTTGATCCCAAGTTCTCCCGGCCCGAGTGGATGATTGTCACGGTACTCCCTGTGCCGCCGCTAGCTGTCCGGCCCGCCGTCGTCATGCAGGGCTCTGCCCGTAACCAGGTGAGGAAGAATGAGTTTGCAGCGAAATGTCAAGAATTGAAGGGGGTTTGGTGACTTTCGGGTCAGTTTGCCTGCAGCTGTTGAGATTGTTCAACTCGTTTGTTTTACCATCGTCGTTTAATCGCGTCGTGTCCATTTCCCTGTCACCCAGGACGACTTGACGCACAAGCTGGCCGACATAGTCAAGATCAACAACCAGCTGCGGCGGAACGAGCAGAGTGGCGCGGCGGCCCACGTCATCGCCGAGGACGTGAAGCTGCTGCAGTTCCACGTGGCCACCATGGTGGACAACGAGCTGCCAGGCCTGCCCAGGGTACGCACAGTAGCAGTGACGCTTCAGGGCACCAATTGACACAACATTACTGTACTACTTACCCATGCCATTGTGGATTGTTACTATAGATATGTACTCTTACTGTCTTTGTTTGAATTGAACACTGTCAACATACATTAAAGTAAGACTAAAGAATACGATTAAAAGTCCTCTTTTGTTAGACCCATAAGACCACCTATTCAACCCATAATAACTGGGTTTATTTCATTTTCAGTGATTGCTGATAGTTGTGAAGGATCGCCAGCTCTGTTCTGAATCTGCTTGTGCTGATATTGAACTTTCTCTAAACGCCCAGGCAATGCAAAAATCGGGCCGCCCGCTCAAATCCTTAAAACAGCGTCTGAAGGGGAAGGAGGGGCGAGTCCGAGGTAACCTGATGGGGAAACGTGTGGACTTCTCCGCCCGAACAGTCATCACCCCTGACCCCAACCTGCAGATCGACCAAGTGGGCGTCCCGCGCTCCATCGCCGCCAACATGACTTTCCCAGAAATCGTCACACCCTTTAACATCGACAGGTACGGCAGAGAGACTAAACCAATTGTTTATTGTTTAAACTGACCGTGTGTTGGTTCTAATGTTCACAGTCCTATATGTCACCAGGTTACAGGAGTTGGTGCGCAGAGGCAACAGCCAGTATCCTGGAGCCAAATATATCATCCGAGACAACGGGGACAGAATCGACTTGCGGTTCCACCCCAAACCAAGTGACCTTCACCTCCAGATCGGCTACAAGGTGACCCTCAAAAGACAAGATGGTCGTCATTTGTGGAATGTTTACAGAGTGACTTGATGTAATGCAATGTCACTTTTATGAACTCATTTTTGTTCCCATCAGGTGGAAAGACATATGTGCGATGGTGACATCATCATCTTCAACAGACAGCCCACTTTACATAAAATGTCTATGATGGGGCACAGAGTCCGAATCCTTCCCTGGTCCACCTTCCGAATGAACCTCAGGTACATCTATCAAGTCTAGAATTATCCCTGTTTCAGACTACACCCAGATACCCGAGTGGGTGTTTGTTGGCGTGAACACTGACAAGAATGTTGGGTAGAGAGTTGATACAGAACAAATATTATTTCAGGAGTGGGACTAGTGCTCATGTAGTATCGGATGATTTTTCTCAGCTCAATTTCCCCCCCAATTTAAAAAAAAAAAAAAAATTTAAGCAAACGCGAACACATTGACCGTATGACATAAAACGGATCCTGGACGGTGACATTAACTACTCTGCTCTGTTCCACAGTGTAACCACTCCGTACAATGCTGACTTTGACGGGGATGAGATGAACCTGCATCTCCCTCAGTCCCTGGAAACAAGAGCTGAGATCCAGGAGCTTGCCATGGTGCCTCGTATGATCGTTACCCCCCAGTCCAACAGGCCCGTCATGGGCATCGTGCAGGACACCCTCACCGCCGTGCGCAAGTTCACCAAAAGGGACGTCTTCCTAGAGAGGGTAAGGAGGGCAATGTTTTTAAAGGGATAGATCAGCCCCAAACACATACGCCTTTCCTCCACTTATTCGCTAATATGATCTGTCCCTCAGGGCGATGTGATGAACCTCCTGATGTTCCTGTCCACGTGGGACGGCAAGGTGCCCCAGCCAGCCATCCTGAAGCCCAGGCCGCTCTGGACGGGCAAGCAGATCTTCAGCCTTATCATCCCGGGCCACATCAACGCCATCCGAACACACAGCACCCACCCAGACGAGGAGGACAGTGGGCCCTACAAGCACATCTCTCCCGGGGACACCAAGGTAGAAACACTAAACTGGCAACACCCTGAGATTCTCGTGACAATGAGAATTTGTAGAACAAATGTTGTAGTGATGGTGTGTGCAGAATACAGGCTTTTATTGTGTACTCTCTTTTTAGTTCCATTGTGGTTTATAAGTTCTCATCTTATAATGCTAGCACTTTACCACAGATGTGTAAAAAGGCAGCCATTTTGTGCCAGAACGCTAGCCACACCTTACATTTAAGACATTTACATTTAAGTCATTTAGCAGACGCTCTTATCCAGAGCGACTTACAAATTGGTGCATTCACCTTATGACATCCAGTGGAACAGTCACTTTACAATAGTGCATCTAAATCTTAAAGGGGGGGGGGGGGGGTGAGAGGGAATACTTATCCTATCCTAGGTATTCCTACACCTAACACAGAACCATGAATGGATCCTAACCCAATGTGTGTAAAATACTATGATCTAATGTCATGTCTGTTTCCCCAGGTGATAGTGGAGAACGGGGAGCTGATCATGGGCATCCTGTGTAAGAAGTCACTGGGTACCTGCTGGCTCCCTGGTCCACATCTGTTTCCTGGAGATGGGCCACGACGTCACCCGCCTCTTCTATTCCAACATCCAGACGGTGGTCAACAACTGGCTGCTCATTGAGGGTAAGGACCTGGGCTGAGTGGGCACTGGGAAGAGGGCATCAGTGGGTAGAAAGGTAACTCCTTTGAAATCCACTTGAAGTCATAAATGAATCTGTTCTATTTTTGGGGTTAGGTGTTAAATTCCTCTAATTGCAGATATTTTAGTCACTGTTACCCCGTTTTTCTTAATATTAATATTTTCTCTGTGTAGGTGCCTCTATCGGTATTGGTGACTCCATTGCTGATGCGAAGACGTACCTGGACATCCAGAACACCATCAAGAAGGCCAAACAGGATGTAATAGAGGTAGGTCCCTTCTCTCACGGTGACTCTGAAATATGCCTTCAAACTTCCAGAATATTCCTTTAAAAATAAATCCTCTTGTATTCACGGTGGGGACATCCTCTGGAAATTCCTTTTGAGATAATATAGAATGGAATAAAAGATGTGAGCCCCTCTGTCTCCAACTCCCTTCACTTTCTTCCTGTATTCCTCTCCAGGTCATTGAGAAGGCCCACAACAACGAGTTGGAGCCCACCCCTGGCAACACGCTGAGGCAGACATTTGAGAACCAGGTGAATCGCATCCTAAACGACGCCCGTGACAAAACGGGTTCCTCCGCCCAGAAGTCCCTGTCTGAGTACAACAACTTCAAGTCTATGGTGGTGGCTGGCTCCAAAGGCTCCAAGATTAACATCTCTCAGGTACGTCCAGGGATCAACATTTTTTTTTTTCAAATGGCACACTGTGTTCCTCTAGGGATGACAATGGGCTTCGATAAACCTCGCACACTTTTTATTTCTCTACCGTCTGTCCCTCATCTCCATCTCTCTGGCCCTCAGGTTATTGCGGTGGTGGGGCAGCAGAACGTGGAGGGTAAGCGCATCCCCTTCGGCTTCAAGCACCGAACTCTCCCCCACTTCATCAAGGACGATTACGGCCCCGAGAGCAGAGGCTTCGTGGAGAACTCATACCTAGCCGGCCTCACGCCCACAGAGTTCTTCTTCCACGCCATGGGTGGCAGGGAGGGGCTTATCGACACGGCTGTGAAGACCGCCGAGACTGGTGAGTGAAGGGGGGGAAAGCAAGAGTTTATTTTTTATTAAGGGTCCCCATTAGCTGTTGCGAAAGCAGCAGCTACTCTTCCTGGGGTCCACACAACATGAAACATGCCTATCAATGTTCTGTATTATGTCAAGAACAGCTCAAGGACTACATACTTTTAAAAATAAGATCCTGTACATGTTGGTGACAGCGACTGGTGATTTGAAGGGGGAGAGGCAAGGGATAGAGGTTAGGGTCGGGCTATAAGCTGATTAGAAGCGCTTGTTAATGAAGGGGTGACTGTTACGATCCCTGCACGATTAGGGAGAGGAGACGCATGTCCGCAATGATAGTTCAGTAGGTAGGTGGATTTTCCCCTCCGGTTTAAATGACTCTTCTAACCTCGGTCCTCATCTGATGTCCTTCAGGTTACATCCAGCGTCGTCTGATCAAGTCCATGGAGTCTGTGATGGTGAAGTACGACGCCACGGTGAGGAACTCCATCAACCAGGTGGTGCAGCTGCGCTACGGAGAGGACGGCCTGGCCGGGGAGGCTGTGGAGTTCCAGAACATGGCCACGCTCAAACCCTCCAACAAGGCCTTCGAGAAGAAGTGAGTGGCGAGAGCGAGAGGGACGGGGAAGTACAATGGTGGATAAGGGTACTAGATTTGTTGGTGCTGTCAGGCCAATTCCCAAAGCTGGTCACTGACGTGCCAACGACCATATGAGTTGGCTATACAGGGAAAACTGATCTGACACCAGGCTTGTGCACTCATTGAGGTCTATGAATGTGTTTAATGCTGTATTCCATCTTTGTCATTCGATGATTGATTGTACTCGTTAAAAAAAAAAACTAGTACAAGCTTTCCTCTCCTATTGGTTGACCGTGTGACATTGGATATCATAGACTTCACCTCTCCACGACCTTAATCACCCATGCCCTAATGCTAAACCCTCTGTCTAATCACTACTATAGGACGGTCTTAAAAACAGCAGCTCACTGTCCACGGTCAACTGCCTGAACTCTCTACTGTCTGTCTTATCTCATCCTTCCCTAATCCACCCTCGGGGCCACTAGGTTCAGATTTGACTGCACCAACGAGCGGGCTCTGAGGCGCACCCTGCAGGAGGACGTGGTGAAGGACGTGATGACCAACGCCCAGGTGCAAAGTGCCCTGGAGAGGGAGTATGAGAAGATGAAGGAGGACAGAGAGATTCTGAGGGCCATCTTCCCCACTGGGGACAGCAAGGTGAGGGGGAGAGAGGCACACTAGCACAGGGGTCTCCAACAGGCAAATCGCAAGCCTTAAAGGCACAGTTCAGCCGTTATTCTTCTCATCAAATAACTATGGTTGATTTCAATCAGCAGACACATTTTTGACTACACCTGCATAACTCATTCACTTCCATGTACTCTCACACACGTCACCACTGCTAGCATATCCCACTGATTCAGACCAACGAAACAGGGCTGTCCAACACTAAAGGCGACATGTCCGTGCTCCCCACTAGGTGGTGCTTCCCTGCAACCTGGCCAGGATGATCTGGAACGCCCAGAAGATCTTCAGGATCAACCCCCGCACCCCCACAGACCTCAACCCCCTACGAGTTGTGCAGGGTAGGTATCTACCACACTCGTACACTTTGCAGCCACCATCATATTTGAAGAAACCCCCTAAAGATGTGCCATATCGTCTTGAGTTTTAAAAGGTTGATTACACTTTTTGGTGTAAACTGTAGCTCTAGCTACGAAAGACAAGAATTTGCAACACTTTTTGTTCAGTAACCAAGTAAATCGCGTTGACATTTCTGCAGTCTTGGTACCAAATCAAAATCTCTCGAAGCAATTTTCTCTGGACCACTAGCCAGGATAAATAAGCTCTAGAATGACCCGTATGACCTTCTTAAACTTATCCCTGCTCTTGTCTGCATGACTCAGGTGTCCAGGAGCTGAGTAAGAAGTTGGTGATTGTGAACGGCGAGGACCACCTGAGTAGACAGGCCCAGCAGAACGCCACGCTGCTCTTCAACATCCACCTGCGCTCCACGTTGAGCTCCCGACGCATGACAGACGAGTTCAGACTGAGCACCGAGGCCTACGACTGGCTGCTGGGGGAAATTGAGTCCAAGTTCAACCAATCCATTGTGAGTTGAATCTCTTTTTTTTTCTCTCTCTCACACACACACACACACACACACACACACACACACACACACACACAGAGTGTGCTGGGAGAGGTTGAAGGGGGAGATCGAGGGTCAACACCTAAACTGATTGCTATGAACTAAAGAGATGGGATTAGATGTATATGGACAGTGTAGAAAACCAAGCCTAGAGTGTGATCTAGGATATTTTTTTACAGCATAATTTAGGAATTAATCCATGCTTGGCTTTTCTGTTTTCTGTCATTTCACTAATCTAATTCTAGCATTTTATTCTGAACACTTCTTCTCCCTCTCTAGGCCCATCCGGGTGAGATGGTGGGGGCGTTAGCTGCCCAGTCGTTGGGAGAGCCCGCCACCCAGATGACCCTGAACACCTTCCACTACGCCGGCGTGTCGGCCAAGAACGTCACCCTGGGCGTGCCGCGTCTTAAGGAGTTGATTAACATCTCCAAGCGGCCCAAGACCCCGTCCCTCACCGTGTTCCTGCTGGGCCAGGCGGCCCGCGATGCCGAGAGGGCCAAGGATATCCTCTGTCGCCTGGAACACACCACCCTCAGAAAGGTGATTTGTCAGACCGACATTTTATTTCTCACGCCTTGTTTTACTTTAAGAGATTATTAAATGTTATTAATACATTTTAAGTTATTACAATATCTGCTTTTACAGGTTGCTTACTGATTTTTACGATAATTAACCAACCATTCTCCCTCCCTCCTGCCAGGTGACAGCCAACACGGCCATCTACTACGACCCTAACCCCCAGAGTACGGTGGTGACGGAGGACCAGGAGTGGGTCAACGTCTACTATGAGATGCCCGACTTCGACGTGACCCGCATCTCCCCCTGGCTGCTCCGCATTGAGCTCGACCGCAAACACATGACTGACCGCAAGCTGACCATGGAGCAGATCGCTGAGAAGATCAATGCAGGTGGGGACACACACACACACACACACACACACACACACACACACACACACTTCCAATACTTTATTTGAGTATATAATGAAGCATTCCGGTTAAAAGGACCCCCACGCTACCTTATTGCTATATGCGACATCTCTCCCCGAAGGTTTCGGCGACGACCTGAACTGTATCTTCAATGACGACAACGCCGAGAAGCTGGTTCTGCGAATCCGCATCATGAACAGCGACGAGAACAAATTCCACGAGGACGAGGAGGTGGTGGACAAGATGGACGACGACGTGTTCCTGAGGTGCATCGAATCCAACATGCTGACGGACATGACGCTGCAGGGCATCGAGCAGATCAGCAAGGTAACGGAGGGGGTCACACAAACACGTACTTTGTTCCTTTTTTTTTTTTTTTTTTACTGCGCCGCGGCAGCGTTTTAACATCTTCGCCCAATAGTCTTCGATATCTCATACGAACTGATTGACCTAAACAACATGGCAGTAACCTACCCAGATCATTAATATTACTATAATTCTATTGATCTATAGTACTTCCCCTGTCTCCTCTCCCCTAGGTGTACATGCACTTGCCCCAGACGGACAACAAGAAGAAGATCATCATTACGGAGGAGGGAGAGTTCAAGGCCCTGCAGGAGTGGATCCTGGAGACGGATGGCGTGGGACTGATGAGGGTCCTCAGCGAGAAGGATGTGGACCCCGTCAGAACCACTTCCAACGACATCGTAGAGATCTTCACGGTACGGTTAGGTACCACAGTTGGATAGCCACGCAAGTTATGATGGTAACCGATCGATTATAATAGTACCGATTTAGACTACGGTCACCGATGATAACAGATAGATACCATCGTTACAAATGGCTGTGATAGTTACAATAGCTAGCTACAGTAGTTTAGGTAACTATTTGTATCGTCTGTCGTAAGGGACCAGTTTAAATGTCCGTTACAATTTTGGCTATACTTTCAAGTTTAAATTCACCAAAGCACTCTTGGAGTTAAACACAAAATTCCAACTTGACATCGTTAAACCTATTCATCGCTACTTTACTGCTAAACCTGAGAAGTACATGAATAACAGCATAGTCAAAAAATAAATAAATGGGATATCATTTTACTCACCCCCCCTCCTTTCTAGGTACTGGGTATCGAGGCTGTGCGCAAGGCTTTGGAGAGGGAGTTGAACCACGTCATCTCCTTTGACGGTTCCTACGTCAACTACCGCCACTTGTCGTTGCTTTGCGACACCATGACCTGCCGCGGTCACCTGATGGCCATCACGCGTCACGGCATCAACAGACAGGACACGGGACCCCTCATGAAGTGCTCCTTTGAGGAGACTGTGAGTGTTTCGGACGGGGGAAAGTGGAGGGAGGGAAGGGGTGGCGATGGGACTTGGTTGTTTTGTGGTCCAGTATTGTGTTAGTAGGCCGTACTTCCCATTTTACGACAGTCGTCAGTTGGCTCTTCCACTAGCTACATTATCCATAAAGCTACTTAATTTGAGAACTTCATAGGAGCGTTCTAGTTACCAACCTCGACTAGACCAACACGTCTCTGATGACCGAGACTTATAAAAAAAAATCTCTCAATGAAAGGAATCGGTATAAACAAAAGGTTAAACGATGAAATTCAAATGATTGTGTCAGCACCCTGTGTACTCCACCACTCACCGTCAACATCCTCCCTGTCCCAGGTGGATGTGCTGATGGAGGCGTCGTCCCACGGGGAGAGTGACCCCATGAAGGGTGTGTCTGAGAACATCATGCTGGGCCAGCTGGCCCCCTGCGGGACGGGCTGCTTCGACCTGCTGCTGGACGCTGAGAAGTGCAAATATGGCATGGAGATCCCCACCAACATCCCCGGGATCAGCGTGGCTGGACGTGAGTGGCCGAGAGTATAATGGAGAAGTTGTTTTCCGCGCAGTGTGACTTTAAACGTAATTGTTCACGTGATGTGGCTGTTCCCATCACCAGATCAACTTCCAAGGTTTGAATTTAGACAGATGTGAGGTCAGAAATGGACTGGTGCAGACCAATTTGTCTAAGATTTGATTAAGTTCTGAGTGTAACTATGTTGTAAAAAAAACAACATTCTAAGCAAAATAGATACACAAAGTATCCAGACTTTTAGATAATGAAATGTCGGTATGTCTCTCCTTCTCTATTTCCTCTTGTTAGCCACCGGAATGTTCTTTGGCTCTGCGCCCAGCCCCATGAGTGGCATGTCTCCAGCCATGACCCCCTGGAACACTGGAGCCACCCCTGCCTACGGTGCCTGGTCCCCCAGCATCGGTAAGCCCCAAACTGGGTTGACTTTGACAATATCCTGGTAGTACAGCATATTCCATACCACCTACTGTACTGTTCCATTAACTCATACTCTGACTCTTTGACCTCCAGGCAGTGGGATGACCCCTGGAGCTGCAGGCTTTTCTCCCAGCGCAGCATCTGATGCCAGTGGCTTCTCTCCGGGCTATTCCCCGGCCTGGTCCCCTACCCCTGGATCTCCTGGGTCCCCGGGGCCGGCCAGCCCCTATATCCCCTCTCCAGGTTAGTCACCATACAAAACACCCAGTTTGGTTTGAAATGTCAACTGACACAGGACCTTTTTGGAATTAATTCCTTGTTTACTTTTCCAGGAGGTGCCATGTCTCCCAACTACTCCCCCACCTCCCCGGCCTACGAGCCCCGCTCTCCTGGGGGATACACCCCGCAGAGCCCGGGCTACTCCCCAACCTCCCCCTCGTACTCCCCAACCTCCCCTTCTTACTCTCCCACCAGCCCCAACTACAGCCCCACTTCACCCTCCTATTCACCCACCTCCCCCAGCTACTCCCCGACCTCACCCTCATACTCCCCTACATCCCCCAGTTACTCCCCCACCTCCCCCTCTTACTCCCCCACCTCCCCCTCTTACTCCCCCACATCTCCCTCCTACTCCCCTACCTCCCCCAGCTACAGCCCCACGTCTCCAAGCTACAGCCCCACGTCGCCTAGCTACTCCCCTACCTCACCCTCTTACTCACCTACCTCCCCCCCTATTCACCCACTTCACCCTCCTACTCACCTACCTCCCCCTCCTATTCCCCTACCTCCCCCTCTTACTCCCCCACCTCTCCAAGCTACAGCCCCTCTTCACCCAACTACACCCCCACCTCGCCCAGTTACTCCCCCACCTCCCCCTCTTATTCCCCCACCTCTCCCTCCTACTCCCCCACCTCCCCCAATTACACCCCCACCAGCCCCAACTACTCCCCTACCTCCCCTCTTATTCTCCCACCTCTCCGTCCTACTCTCCCTCTAGCCCGCGCTTCACCCCCCAGTCGCCCACCTACACCCCCAGCTCTCCCTCCTACAGCCCCAGCTCTCCTTCCTACTCACCCACCTCCCCCAAATACACACCTACGTCCCCCTCTTACTCCCCCAGCTCTCCAGAGTACACGCCCACCTCCCCCAAATACTCCCCCACCTCGCCCAAGTACTCCCGACCTCTCCCAAATACTCACCCACCTCTCCGACTTACTCCCCGACGACCCCCAAGTACAGCCCCACGTCGCCCACCTACTCCCCCACCTCGCCCACCTACACCCCCACCAGCCCCAAGTACTCCCCCACCTCCCCAACCTATTCCCCAACCTCACCCAAATACTCTCCCACCTCCCCCACCTACTCGCCCACTAGCCCCAAAGGGTCCACCTACAGCCCCCTGTCCCCGGGCTACAGCAACCCCTCGCCCAGCTTCACCCTCACCAGCCCGGCCATCAGCCCAGATGACAGTGACGAGGAGAACAACTGAGGGAGCCAGGAGGAAGAGAGGGGGCTGAGGAGCCTCTCACTGCCCTACTCAAAGCCCCTGGACTGGGGCTGTAATACTGAAGGATAGCCCCTCTGCTGGTAGTGCTGGTGGTTTGGCCTTGGAGAGTCATGACAAAAAAAAACCCTGGGGGTCCCACTTGTTAATTTATTTTATTTTGGGGACCCTCCCTCGGACCACTGTACCCCAGCCTCTTCCATCTCGGGGGAGGGCCCCCTAAAATATTTACTACTATGTATTTGATAGACTTGAACTGTTTAACAAGGGGAATAAGGCTGCCTTTTGAACTACATATTTTGGTTTGGTTTTTAATGTTCACGCGGGTGTTGAAGCAAAGTTAAGAACCCAGGAGAAAGCAGAGGGAGAGCGATGTGGTTACCACATTGACAAAAAACGTCCCTCTTTTCAACCCCCCTGTTTACCTGTACCCAGTCTTTCTCTGAACTCTTCAGTGTTGATGTGTAGTTGTACG
This sequence comes from Oncorhynchus gorbuscha, assembly GCF_021184085.1. NCBI lineage: Eukaryota > Metazoa > Chordata > Actinopteri > Salmoniformes > Salmonidae > Oncorhynchus > Oncorhynchus gorbuscha. Next base: position 27,333,956 of record NC_060193.1, on the reverse strand, counting down.
GGGGAGCTCGAGTATTGCCAAAAGCCTTTGAAAAGCTACCAGTGGATTGTATTTATCTCCTTAAAAAGCTTTTAAGCTTCCCCCCCAAAAAAGAGAAACTAGAGGACTTGAGCTGATTCTTTATTGCATATTTTACTAAAACGTACATAATCTTTAGTTTTTTTTTTCTAAATGTAAAGTAGTTGCTGCCAGTTTTGGTTGGAAGAAAAAAGTTGAGCGGGTTTTTTTTCTCCATTTTTATGTCAGAAGACAGGCCAGAGTTGAAGGAGATGAGTTGACCGGAATTGAATGGAACAGAATTGAAACACTATTACTAATCTGCAGTTCAGAACAGTGGAGTTCAAGTAGTACTGGAACGGGGTTGCTTGAATGCTGCAGGTGAAAAGAGTAGGTGTATTCCTTGCAGCACTAAGTACAGGGCTGCAGATGAAGATCGCCTAGGAAGGGGGGAGGGTCATGCCACAGATGCTGAGAGAGAGACTGGTGTACTGGACAAAATATGCTTTCCGTGGAGATGTTATTGCCATTTTTGTAACCTCTCCATGACGTTCCAAATAAACCCTTTCTCCCCTCAACCCTCCCCCACCTAAAGTCGAACCTGAAAGATGTCAAAACACCTACCAGCATCCCTGTACCCTTCACCGTTAGATGAGCAACAGCAAAAAGCAGTTTCTTTTTTCTTTCTTTTTTTTAGCAAACCACTTTTTAAAACTGGTCAAATTTGGGTTTATGGAAGACTTAGTAATAATATCTGACAATTGTCAATTCTGTTTTTTAAGAGAGAATGGAGGGTTTATGGGTGGACGAGGGATACTAGTTTGTTGGCGTCGCTGCTTTTGTCATTGTTTCTGCATGAGTAGCAACCTGTTAATACATTTTAATCTTCCCGTTTTATATTGAAGATCTCTTATTTGAAATCCCTCCCACCTTGTTCCATAATTCTAATTAGGAAATGTAAATGAGTTCTCTACTTTACGTTGTTTGGACTCGCTCATAAAATGTATTTAAGAGGGAAAAGGACTATTATTAGTCTGTGTGAATAAGAATGGAGAAATTCAAGATTCAATTGTTTTGTTTTTCTATTTCCTGTTTTTTTTTTGCTTCTGATGACTTTGTAAGAGCTGTTTGCAAAGAGGGTCAGTGTTCAGGTACTTTGGATGAAGGGGCAGGGGACGGAGGGGAGTAAGTTAGGTTTCCCCGTTCTCTCTTTTCCATTCTGTTTCCCAATGGCTTTGCTCAGTTTCTGCCACTCTGGCTCGAAGTTGGGCCAAGATGGCCACCGCATTCTCATTTAAAGGGGAAATCAGCAGTTGCTACCTCCATTTTTGGATACATAGATATGTACCCATTTGATTTTTGAAGAATATAACTAATAAATAAATGCTGCGTGAGCTAAGTTCAACTGTCGTACCCCGCCAGAACCCAAAATATGAAACTTAACATTGTAAACAAACACTATAGCCTTAACAGGATTAGAACTAATTTTGATATCATGGATGGTCAGTCCTTGCATCCATTTCTGTCTTTGAATTTGAGTGGTTACATTTCTCCAACCCCAGCTTTTTACCGAAACGGTGGTGGGGAGGACACTTTGTTTCAACTGCTGATTGCTGCTTTAAGATATAACAAGGAAAATGTTGCATGCAGTCCATTTGTGATGCTTCATAGCCTACTGTAAATGTTACAGCTAAGTGGCTATACTATGGTTCAGGCAGAAAATGGGAAGTTTAGGTTGACTAGACAGGTTCATGTTCAGTTTAGTGTTTGTCAGTTATGCTCTTGGACACTGGGGGGTGACATAAGCCCTCGTTTGGGTTAACAAACCCCTCGAAGTTTCAGTTCAGTGATTTTTATGAGACCAGACATTTCAGAGCACTTTTGGCCTCTATAACCCTCTACCCACTACATTAGTGTGACAGTGAATCCTTGAAGATGATGGAAACCACCAAGCATAGACACACTTTGCATTTGCTTCCAGGTGCTCTTACACTTTACTAGGCCTAGTTTGATAAAGGTGATGAGTGTTTGATTCTCGTGCCTATGGAACATGGATACTCCATCCAAGCAATACGACAAGTCCCCCCCCCCCCCCCCCTGACTTTTGATTGGACTAGCTGGGTCTCCTCCCTCCCCTTGTTCATCCACAAGTGATCCTGATTGTTTTTGAAATCGATGTTTGTCCTTTTTCTACTAATGTTCATACCTGGGTTGGGGGGATTCTATGCCTGTAGAATTCCATGATGGGACTGGAACTTGGATGTGTTCTGAATTTGTCACGATTTTTATCCGGTTTGTGGTCGGGAACGTGTTTGCTACAACTTGTCCTGTCTACCAAATGTGTTTTCAACAGAAGTGATTTTGAATTGACTGTACCACCTGCAATGAATAGAAGTGTTGGCAATACACTGTTGAAATTCATGCAGTTGGTCTCTTCCATCATCGCCTCATGACATGGTGACTTTGTCCACTACCACCATATCCCATTGATTTACCTGTGTGGTCCAGTCAATTCAACATACCAGGACTCCCATGTGTGTGTCAAAAGAGAGGGTTTTCTTGAGTTGAAAGACTGGGAAGGGTGTCTTGGGAGTAGGAATGTTTAAATTAAAAATAAATTGCCACTGTATAGATATCAATCCAATATCTCATTCTCTGTATTTTTTTTTTTTTTTGACTTGAGAAAAAAATAAACGTTTTACTATAGGTTGTGTCTTTATTTGTATGAGTTGCTGTCACCTACCAATAAACTGAAGGATATATGATGAAGTATTCCATTCTAATGGGTAAGACAAGGGTGAGGGTAAACAGATTCTTGATATGAGGCTTTACCTTGACGAATTGATCAATCATCCCCATATTACTACACAATAAAACATTTTCCATCCCTGTAAGGGATATCGCTATACTGATTATCATGACTACTGTAATAATATGAATCACATTTGTTAGTAAACAAACATGCATGACAGGAGACTAGGCTTCATTTCCTTACACAGCCCCACTGGTTTAGTTACATAGAGCCAGCTGTCAGCATAGCTGCAGATGTCGTTAGGGCCTTGTTCCATTTCAAACATTACCCGCTAACCCTAGCAACTAAAAGTTGTGTTCACAGATCTGAAAATACTGGATAAGTGAAAGCAACATGGTAGACACCCCATTAAGCCTATGAGAGGGCTTGGTGGGAAAGTTGCAATACTAAAAACGAAGGTTCAAATAACTATCAATTTATTTGAGATCTGTGAACACAAAGTGTAGGTGCTTAGGGAAGAGGTCAAAATGGTTAGGGGTCAAAATGGAAGTGGGCCCTAATACTGATTGAACAAAAAACATTGTTTTATTTGCTAGTCACTTGATCTTCTGAATTAGTCACAAAGTAAGCCTATTTAGACAGTTGACTCTTTTTCCAATGTGGTTGGTGTATTTGTTAGGCCTGATCAAATACACTGCTTCCCTATAGAAACCAGAAGAGGATGTTCCAGTGATGTTTTGAGGATGTAGACAGACCTCAAAATGTGCCAAGCAACGACTATCAATAGGCTACAACAGTCAGCAAAATTGACCAAATGAGTGAAATTACAGATTTACAAGCTGGCCGCCTCCAAATAGCCATTCTAGAGTACTACAGTAGTGGCTCCTGATTGGCTGAGTAGGTGGGGCGGTTAATGCATCTCATTAACCAGCCCGATAATAGATGATTTCCAATTTGATTAATTCCTTTACTCTGAATAGAATAGGAATGGAGTTATAGGCCTGCTCAGGCTGGTTATAGACAGATCACAATCGACCTATACCGTATTAGATGCTATTGCCTAGCCCATCAATCCTATTTTACAAGGACTTAAGACAGAAACAGATCATTTGGTTCCATTTCAACATACATATTTATTATTGAAACCAAAGTGCTGTAATGTGTATAAATTCAATCAAATAGCCCAGTACACACACCAAAACGTTTCAAATGTTCAAATCAAAAGGCTATTGCACAGAAAAATGTGAACGGTCAGGTGCATTGCGAATTCAGAACCGCTGGACAGCAACATAATAAACTAAAGCGGCGATTATTGGGAACGAGATCAGAATGACTGCTAAGGCTTGATCCATAAATTAAAGCTGCAATATGTAACTTTTCAGACGACCCCACCTAATTCACATAGAAATGTGTGTTATACACTGAACAAAAATATAAATGCAACATGTAAATAAAATTAGCTGAAATAAAATAATATAAAAATGTTCCATACACACCAAAAAAATTATTTCTCTCCATTTTTGTGCACAAATGTGTTTACATCACTGTTAGCGAGCATTTCTCCCTTGCCAAGATAATCCATCCACCTGACTCACAGGTGTGGCATATCAAGAAGCTGATTAAACAGCATGATCATTACACAGTTTCACCTTGTGCTGGGGACAACAAAAGGCCACTTTAAAACGTGCAGTTTTGTCACACAACACAATGCCACACATCTAAAGTTTTGAGGGGGCGCGCAATTGGCATGCTGACTGCTGGAATGTCCACAAGAGCTGTTGTCAGAGAATGTAATGTTAATTTCTCTGTAATAAGCCTCTAAAGTCATTTTAGAGAATTTGGCAATACATCCAACCGGCCTCACAACCGCAGACCACGTGTAACAACGCCAGCCCAGGACCTCCACATCCGGCTTCTTCACATGCGGGATGGTCTGAGGTGGGGTGCCCCTGCCCAGTCATGTGAAATCCATAGATTAGGGCCTAATGAATTTATTTAAATTGACTGATTTCTTTATATGAACTGTAACTCAGTAAAATCTTTGAAATTGTTGCATGTTGCATTCATACTTTTGTTCAGTATTGATCTGTCATTCTCATTGAAAGTAAGTCTAAGAAGCGGTAGATCTGTTCTGTAAGATTCACCAGCTTCAAACAGCTGAAAATAAAATATTTTGGGTTACGGGAAAGATATTTCACAGCGGTTTAGATGGGACAATAATTATCTACACTATACTTGCTTGTTTTATCACATAAACTGAAATTAGGCGAACTATCAGAATTTGAGCAACCAGGAAATGGCGGAGTGATTTCGCCATAGTGCATCATTAAATAATTAAATAGTTAGCCTACAAAACTAAAACAATCCAAAACCATTCAAATCAAAAGGCCTGATATGTCATATGACATAAATAACGCAGCTACATCCAAGTACCCAAACGTAACATATCATACCAATTTGAGTGCCCAGGCTTGATGTTTACTATGTTATGTCTAGTCTTTGAGACCAGGCTGGAGACCCCAGTGCGGACACATTCTGAAATCAAAAGATAGTTTAGTATTTGGTTTAAAATCTCAGGTGAAAATCAAGAGAACAATAAAGACTTTTCTGTGAGAATACAGCAATTTGCTTTGGGTAAAAAATTAAGAAAGGCTTTTGTTTTCATAGATGTTGCCTACGATGCAATAGGCCTACTCGTCATAATTTTAAGGATAACAAAAACGACTTAGTATACATTTGAACGTCGCAGAAGCTTCGGATATCTTCCCAATTAAGTAGCCTAATTTTGTTGTTTGGCTACTTGAAAATAACTAAGTCCTATCACTCGCAGCTCACCTCTTCCAATGCATTGTGGGAAAGTGTGCATCATATTCTAGTAGATGAAGAGCCGAAATGAGTAGGCCTATAACATACTGGCATTTAAACCACAATCGATTTTTGAAACGTTGCATACTATTAACATTATATTTTCGTATACTGATAATGCGTGATTGCGTTGTTTCCCACTATTCGTTGATTTCGGTAGCGCATCCCCATATCTAATTCATCAGCTGTTGTCAAAGCCGAAAAGAGTATGACATGCAGGAATTTAAAGTATGCCTATACTCGACTTTCGAAATGTCTCGCACTATTAAACTTAATATTTTCTCATAGTCAAACGGCCAACAATTTAGGATGCAAGTATGGGTATCCTGATAAGGCCATTAAAGACGAGACACCATTGTCCAGACTGACTACAAGCAAACATAATATGGAAAAGAAGGTTTAAATGATGGGGTTGGCTGGACACTGTTCCTGTAAATCAGTTCCCCAAATAAAAAATAGAAACACGAGTTTCAAGAAATATGTGCATTGGTCCAGCCTACCCTATACTTAGGGAATCCACAAGGGTCAAATAGAGATCTAATCATTACCAGGCTCATGTCACTGTGAAGAAGGCCATGTCATTATACAGTGGTGTGGTTGAGCAGTCAGCTTGGAGAGTGTTCCCCATACAAAGTGTGTCTATGTGATAGGCCATAGATGAGTAACACTGGATGGTTTGGTTATGTTGATTTGGGTGCCCTGCTGTGTTTTTGCTGGTTCCCTGGTGCGTTTTGGCTGGTGCCTTCGCTCTGTTTTTGCTGGTTCCCTGGTGCGTTTTGGCTGGTGCCTTCACTCCGTTTTAGCTGATGCCTTCGCTCTGTTTTTGCTGGTGCCTTCGCTACGTTTTTTTTCTGGTGCCTTTGCTGTGCTTTTGCTGGTGCCTTCGCTCTGTTTTTGCTGGTGCCTTCGCTCTGTTTTTGCTGGTGCCTTCGGTCTGTTTTTGCTGGTGCCTTCGCTCTGTTTTTGCTGGTGCCTTCGCTCTGTTTTTGCTGGTGCCTTCGCTCTGTTTTTGCTGGTGCACAACTCTTTCTTAATCTTTTCTGAAAATTTTGTCTCCTTCATGCCACACCCTCGCACTCTCACACAACTTATTCATTCTCCGTTCAGCCCTACTCTCACGGTCTATCTGTTTCCCTAGTTTCTCTCTTTTTACTTAAAGAAAAAGTCGTTTTCTGCAGTTTCATTGTTCTGTAAACCACAGGGCTGGGCTATGATTGCATGAGACAGAGACAGGAAGAGCTTGTGTCTGAGAGTCTCTGTGTGTGTGTGTGTGTGTGTGTGTGTGTGTGTGTGTGTGTGTGTGTGTGTGTGTGTGTGTGTGTGTGTGTGTGTGTGTGTGTGTGTGTGTGTGTGTGTGTGTGTGTGTGTGTGTGTGTGTGTGTGTGTGCGTGCGTGCGTGCGTGCGTGCGTGTATATATGGACGTGTTTTATTTGCATGAGTGCATTTCCTCTCTTTGTCTGCACCGACGTGTCCTGATCCATTTCCTCCTCACCTAAAGTTGCAAGGTAAGTGCTCTACAAAATAACTTCTAACTACTTTTTCCCCATTTCCCTTATTTTCATCGTCTTTATTTTCTCCACAATTTTTCCTTATCTGGGATGCCTAGCAGGGACATATTTTCCTAGGCACTCCATTTTTATATCTCTCCATCTGGATCTTGAATCTGAGACGGAACAATAAAACTAGTCACACTTCGCTTGCCTCCCTCTTTCCATCCCTCCCTCTTACTCTCCTTCTCTCCACCCTCTCTCAATATCGCTATCCATCATAAAATGTTGAGCTATCTCTTTATTCTCCTCCCTATTTCTCTCTGTTTCGAGATTGTTTATGGACTCTGCTCTGTACGTAAGTCCTTTATCACCTATCTCAATGTAATTATTCCCCTTGCATTTCATCCCTCTCTACTTCGCTGCTCCTCCTCTCACCTCATTTTTATCTCCCTCACACGCACGCACGAGCACGCACACACACACAGACACGTGGCAAATTGCTCTCATATCTCCCTCCGACACTCCCTCTGTCTGCCTGTATTTTGTCCCCTCTCATATTTCTCCCTCTGATTAAAAGCGCATGAATGATCTGATTGGCTCAATGACCCCAGTATCCTATCTCTGACCCCCATCTCTCTATCTCTCCCGCCATCCCTATCAATCTCCATCTGACTTGAGGCCATAGGCCGCTCTGCTGCTCAAGGCCAAAGGCCTCGGTTCCCTGTCTCTTGGGCTACGTCCCAGTTCTCTTATATTGCCTCCTTTCCTTGTCCCCTTGTTTTTTTTCCTTGATCACTGATCTGGATGGAAGAGACTGAGTGGGAGATGCAATGAAGACCAATTGTCCCGTCTTGTCCAGTCCATTCTAATCAATGCTCATGAGAGACAAGAGACGAGGAAAGGAGGGTGTTCATTTGTTCATGGTCAGGGGCAATCTACAAATTGCCTGTCACATCAGAATTAGCAATCTGTCAGTGTTAGGAAACATCTCTTCCCTCTCCCTTCGTCCCTCCCTCCCTCCTTCCTCCCCTGGCCCATGGAAAGTGTCTAGGCAGTTGAGAGGGGAGATGGGGGAGGCAGTAGAGGGTGAGAGTGGGGAGGAATGCAACAGTAGGCAGGCCCAGCAGTCATGATTATCACCGTGGTGTTTAGCGTTTGTCAGGAACCCGACTCTTCCCCCACAGAGCGCCCTCGCCATGGCCGCTCAGATCACTCCCCAGGCTCACGTTACCTTCCTCATATAAGCTAACCAGGTGAGGAGCACCAACACACTCCTCCTCACCCAGGCCCCCTCAGTCCACTCACACCCACAGTCACGAGCGGCCATCAGGCAGAATGGAGCTGGAGTCAGGTGCGGTGCCGGAGCTAGCCGAGGGGATCATGCAGTTAAGTGGACCAGGGATTTTTCCTCTTCACGACTCTGTCTAAGCATTGTAACCCTGACGCCTACCGTCGCCCGCCTGCAGTCCTTGTGTGTGGGGGTTGGTGGTGGCTATTTGGCAGTATACCTAGGCTAGCATGTGTGTTATCTCTCTCTCTCTCTCTTTTTTACCCATTACTCATTTTCTGACAGGTTACTTTTAGTAGCTTGTTTTGTTTTGACTTGATTCTCTGGTTTAGTTTTTCATCTACTTTGCTAACTGGATTTAATATGTCAGTTCTGCTTTCACAAGGGCCTAATAGTCTTGCTGCCAGGTAGCATGAGAGTTTAGCTTCTATCCTCCTCACTGGGATCCTGCAATCCCTGCTGGAAAAAAAGCATACACCAGCCTACATTTCAAGCTGGTCCATGCTGGTCAAGCTGGTCTGACCAGCATGGTTTAACTGGTTTGGCTGGTCAACCAGCTCATGCTGGTATGCTAGTAATGCAGGTATGCTGCTGACCAAGCTGGTCCATGCTGGTCTATGCTGGTCCAGAATGGTCAAGCTGGTATGTCAAAACCATGGCCATCATTTCCATATTTCCCAGCATGCTCTATTTCAATATATGTTTTGTTTGTTGTGTTTTTGCATGTACATTGATTGATTCATTAATGAGTCGTATGCTACACAAAGAGACATAACATACATGTTTCTAAACGAATCTAGTTGGACTTTATTGCGCCCGTTACTGAAACGGTTGTTCCAGTTTAGATGGTTTAGGTCGTCTCTCTCATTCCACTTTCTACCCCTGGCAGTCATTCTACATTTAGCTTGTGAGTGAATACAAGTTACAATTGTTGGATATCCCCACTCTGGCTGGATTCCAATAGGAATTAAACATCACTTTGCAAGTCAGCAAGATGTGACTTGCAGGCCTGATGTGGCCACTGTATTGGGGAAAAACTAGGCCCTCAAAGTAAGGCCTTGTGATCTATGTAATGCCTTGAATAATGAAGCACTTGGATGATGGTTTTGCTGGGGCACCAGCAAAAACACAGCAGCGCACCACCCTATGCTGGTCTATGCTGCTGTTTTCAGCAGGGACGTGCATGAACTTCCTCGCCTGCACCTCCTTTATACATGAATCATTGCCTGTGATGTAATAGAAAGTTATTGATTCAGGTTTAGTTTCACATGTATTGCCGTTTTGTGTTTGTGACAGTCTCAACAGTATTAAGTGACTCGGCTCTAGTAGCATCAGGAAAGGGTTTAGCTGATCCTTTAACTGGGTTTAGGCATGTGTTGTGTACCGCTTCTGCTTTGTGGCCCACAAACACTCAAACGCTGTCCAGCCACATGTGAATTCTTTCCATGAGTAAGCAATTATGAACCTGTTGACCTATGTGCTCACACCATGTTATGAAAGAGCGAAAGGCTGCTGTTTCCATATCAGTGGATATGTATTTGATCTAAAGACGAATCAAGGATAGCGACCGGCGAGAACTTAGCGTGTTTGCGTCACTTTCTTTCTCCCCCCCCCCTCTCTCTCTCTCTCTCTCTCTCTCTCTCTCTCTCTCTCTCTCTCTCTCTCTCTCTCTCTCTCTCTCTCTCTCTCTCTCTCTCTCTCTCTCTCTCTCTCTCTCTCTCTCTCTCTCTCTCTCTCTCTCTCTCTCTCTCTCTCTCTCTCTCTCTCTCTCTCTCTCTCTCTCTCTCTCTCTCAGTAAGAACATTCAGCCGATTGTTAACCACGGCTCTGTGCGGTTGTTTGGAGGGAGAGAGTGAGTGAGTCACAGTTGCAGTTTCCATAGATGCTGATCCGAACAGCCGTGCTCTTTGTCTCAGGGGTGGAGCGTTAACTTCGCATAGTTGCAGACTCAAGACGTTTGTGAGCGCTCGAAGCTGCTGACTCTAGCCATGACCTCCCATCGTCATGTAACCTTTTTACGATGGGCAATGGCCGTGCCAAGCCGGTTCAGTCCCACTTTATCAGCACCAAAGTTTTTTCAGTGGCGCCGGTATAACTGAAAAAAACTGTCAACTCAATGCCACGCCAAGAGTTTTTACAGCTTTAGTTAAAGCAACATTGTTTATTTCTATTTTTATGAAAACATGTTTTGTGCATGCGCTGGATTGTGAGAGAGCGTTTTCGTTTCTTTGGGACATGTTTTTCCTAAATGTTTTCATTGGACATTAAAGGACTGGCTTCTTTCAAGGTTACCCAATATCCAGGCCATGACCCTTTATGCTGATATTACAAATATAGAGTGGAAACCAAGCCTTTGCCAGTCTGGCTCCCACGTCACCTGGTAGTTACCTAGAGTGTAATTATAGTGCAGCTACACATGTTCTGTGAGAGTTGGGTGAACTCTTTGGTGAGTAGTGTTACTGTGACGTAGTCTACTTACTACAGCTCTAATACACCATTAAAACCTGCTTATTACTCATATAGCCCTTGGATTGACTTGTTTTTAGGTGTAACGTTGCTGGATTGACAGTGAAGCAGCCACTTTAAGACCAACAACAGGACATCCCATTGAATGAGGATAGACCATACAAAACAATCAACATAGAGCTCTGTTTCAGGGTGAATAGGTTGTAAACGATAAACATCGATACTACCTGTCTCCCATGATATTCCACCCACCTTCCATTTTATACACAAACAAAGGTCTGCCAAAGGACATTGGCCACGTTTAGTGTAGCCGGAACAACTGTCTGAGGCCAGGTGACTTGAGTGTAGCCTGTACACCATCCAACATTCATTTACCCTGGAGTATGACTCTATCACTTACTGAATCGGATTGCTACAGGGAAATAACAATGGCAGAGGTACTATGAATCAATAAAGCTGTGTATATTAAAGCTTTGGAAACTGTGGCTAGAGAGAGACGGAGAAGAGAACGCGAGAGAGAGCAAGAGAGAGGGAGAGATATTTAGTTCAGTGTGTGCATGTGAGACGTGATACGACTCGACCCTGCAGACACACCCTCTTTTGTACAACCACAAGTGTTGTATGGGTCGGTTTGCCTGCTGTGCTGTCGTATTACACAACAATGATGTAACCCATCTACCCCTATGGTCTTCATCAAGCAACTTGACCCCTCCTTTTGCATCCTCTCTTCTACTCATTTCCACCTCTATCTCCCTGTTTCTGTCTTCCGGCAGAAATAGTGATTGTTTTCATGCTGTGGTTATATGAGTTTTCACCCATCCACTCCATTCTCTGTCTGCTTTACAATATGGAAATCGGTGTTCTTGCCAAGTGAAAGCAATTTCCCTTAGTTGACTGTTTCTGCCACCTCCAGCGGCAACAACTCCCCATCTCCATTTGTTTCACTTCATAGCAAAGAAATACACCCCTTCTCACAACCCAGAAAATACAACAGACTCCACTTACACCCTTTCTCTTCCAACTTTCCCTTCCCCAACTCTACCATTAATTTATCCTCCACCCTCACCTCCCCTGACCCACTCCCTCTACCCAGTGCAGAATGCTCCCTTTCCAGGCAGCCGCCCTCCCCATAATCCTACATCCTACCTACCATCCATCCGTCCATCCCCCACCACCATCACACCCACTGACCCACTCTCTCCTCTGCTTCTTCCCAATGCAGAATGTTCCCCTGCCAGGCAGCGCCGGGCCAGTTTGGACCAGAGACACGGGAGCCGGGGCTGAAGTTGTGGCGGGTGGAGAAGATGAAGGCGGTGCTGCTGGAGCCGGCTGAGGTGGGGGCTTTCTTCAACGGAGACTCCTACCTGGTGCTGGAGCACAGGGGGGACCAGGGGGCAGACCTGCACATGTGGATAGGTGAGGTTACGGAAAATGGGTGCGTGTTAACAGTGCATTCGGAAAGTTTTCAGACCCATTGACTTTTTCCACATTTTGTTATGTTACAGCCTTATTCTAAAATGGATAAAAACATTTTAAAAAACATCCTCAGCAATCTACACACAAAATCCCATAATGACAAAGTGAAAACAGGTTTTTAGATTTTTTTGCACATTTATTGAAAATAAAAAACAGAAATACCTTATTTACATAAGTATTCAGACCCTTTGCTATGAAACTTGAAATTGAGCTCAGGTGTATCCTGTTTCCCATTGATCATCCTTGAGATGTTTTTACAACCGTGGTAAATTAAATTGATTGGACATGATTTGGGAAGGCACACACCTGTCTATATAAGGTCCCACATTGAAGGTCCCCAAGAGAACAGTGGCCTCCATCATTCTTCAATGGAAGAAGTTTGGAACCACCAAGACTCTTCCTAGAGCTGGCCGCCAGGCCAAACTGAGCAATTGGAGGAGAAGGACCTTGTTCATGGAGGTGACCAAGAACCCGATGGTCACTCTGACAGAGCTCCAGAGTCCTCTGTAGAGATGGGAGAACCTTCCAGAAGGACAACCATATCTGCAGCACTCCACCAATCAGGTTCATCTTCCAACAGGTCAACGACCCTAAGCACACATCCAAGATAATGTAGGAATGGCTTCAGGACAAGTCTCTGAATGTCCTTGAGTGGCCCAGCCAGAACCCGGACTTGCACCTGATCGAACATCTATGGAGAGGCCTGAAAATAGCTGTGCAGTGACGCTCCCCATCCAACCTGACAGAGATTGAGAGGATCTGCAGAGAAGAATGGGAGAAACTCCCCAAATACAGGTGTGCCAAGCTTCTAGCGTCATTCCCAAGAAGACTCTATGCTGTAATCGCTGCCAAAGGTGCTTCAACAAAGTACTGAGTAAAGGGTCTGAATACTTGTGTAAATCTGAAATTTCAGTTTTTTATTTTTAATAAATTAGCAAAAATGTATTAAAACCTGTTTTTGCTTTGTCATTATAGGGTATTGATGAGGGAGAACAATTATTTAATAAATTATAGAATAAGGCTGCAACATCACAAAATGTGGAAAAAGTCAAGGAGTCTGAATACTTTCCGAATGCACTGTATATGTCAAATAAGTAGTGTCCAGAGTTTCTACTGACCAGGGCCTGTATTCACATAGCGTGTCAGAGTAGGAGTGCTGATCTAGGATCAGGTTCCCCTGTCTTATTCATTATGATCTAAAAGGCTAAACTGATGCAAGATCAACACTCCTACTCTGAGAGGGTCTGGATATTTTGCTGTCACATGTTCATGAGCAACTCATGAGGTCCCACTAATAAGATACTGGCCATAAAAACCTGCAGAACTATGTAGTAAAATACTCCAACACATACCCTTTATTGAAGTACAAGACAATGCTTTGATCTATAAGGATATTTGCCAGAGCTTCAATAGAAACAGGTGTAGGAGCATTTGAGTGTGCGACTCAACTAACTGTGATGGAATGGGTGAGTTGCGGTCATCATAGGGCAGGACGAGGACTATCTGTGTACATTAGAAAGTGGATACATGTAAGAGTGGGATGGAAAAGGATGCCTCAGACTCTTGGCATAAGAGCCCTCTATTATCTTCCACGGATGGGGCCTCGTAAGCTCGTATCCAGTACTGCTCTGTATATCCAAACTACGAGCCAACCCATTGTGTACACGCCTAATTAACCTCCCCGCGGTTGAAAAGCTAATAACCTGCATGCGTTTCGTGATGACACACACGCCGCGACGCTGACCCAACGACTGATTATGTGAGGACGGAGACTAAGACGGATGGATGGAAGGATGATGAGAGAATGGGGATGGGGGAAATAAAAGAGGAGAAGAGCTCCCCAGGGGAAAGGGCTGGGTTCTGTGTGTGTGTTCATAAAAAATGCAGTAGGGCTGTTATAGTACTCAAATGTGGCTGTTGTTTCCAGCATGTATCCGGTGCTTAGGTGACACTAAGCCAATTGTCATTGCATGGAAGAGGGCTCCCCTCAAAAAGCGCCCTCTCCGCTCTCTCCCTGGCCTCTCTGTTGCTCGTGACCCCTCCCTCCACCTCTTACATGAACCCTCCCTATTTTGTCTTTATGTACCTGTCACTCATTTTAGTCTATGCACCCCATTTCACCCAACCTCTCTCTCCCTTTACCGCCTGACTATTCTCTTTTTTGTAACTCTCCCCCTTTTCTCCCTTTCCCTACCTTCACCCCCCCCCCCTTCTCTTCCTCCCAGGTGAGAAGTCATCTCGTGACGAGCAGGTGGCGTGTGCCATGCTGGCTACCCAGCTGGACAACTTCCTGGGTGGTGACCCCATCCAGCATCGCCAGATCCAGGGCTACGAGGCCCCAGAGTTCATGAACCTCTTCCCCAGGGGGGTCAGCTACAAGGTGGGCAGGAGGAGGGAGGATACTCCTAGTTCATTTTTACTGACAAACACAAGGTCCAATCCTATCTTGAGAAATGCACGTGTATGGGATTTCATGTGGAAACTTGCCCATGGACATCAATGTGTGACTTATTGTATCTGGAACCTTGTAATCCATGTGATTCCCACATTAGATTTGGGTCCACTATGAGTAATGCATGTTTATCCTAACTTGTGTTAGGATTGAGTCCTGTATTGCCAGTAAATGTCATGTTTTTCCTGTAGAAGCACTACTTTGCATAATTTCTTACCATGTCATTCCATATCTCTCTCGTTGAAGTGTTAGCCAGTAAAAACCCAAATACTTCCTGGTTAAATACAGATAAGAGGAATCGACCATAAACAACATTTTCAGATTGTTACCGTTCTCTTCTCTTCTTTCTTTTCCTCTCTTCTATTACTTTTACTCACTCTCTGTCAACAACAAAAAACATACGTACGCACACACACTCACGCGTGTAGGACGGTGGTGTGGAGTCGGGTTTCAGGCGACCCCAGGGTGGGTCAGGGCCGGTCCACAGGCTGTACCAGATCAAAGGGAAGCGCAACATCCGTGCCAAGGAGGTGGAGCTGAGCTGGGAGAGCTTCAACAAGGGAGACTGCTTCATCCTGGACCTGGGAGAGGTGAGATAGAGGGAGAGAGAGGGAGAGAGAGAGAGGGGGAGAGGTAAAAGGGCGAGAAGGGGCAGGGGAGAGAGGGGGAGAGGTGGGGGGAGGGGAACATGACATTGTTGCCTTGCCAAATCCAAATGTCCAATTCCCTCTCATTTAGTGATCAATAAAGTAAGCCTTATAAAATGTTTTTAAAAACATGTCTGTCTTTAGACCATATTTTCGTGGATCGGCTCGCAGGCCAACATGTTTGAGAAGCAGAAGTCGCGTGAGATTGCTAGCCTGATCCGCGACACTGAGAGACATGGTAAAGCACGCATCACTGACATCAGTGAGGGAGAGGAGCCTCCGGAGATGCTCAAGGTAAAATGGCCGACATAGTCCTTTCCTCCAAAAGCAAATTAAAACAAAGTCACACACCTAGAGACTTGTCAATCCTCTAATGTCTAGGCATATTTAGAGACTTTGATATTGAGGTATACAAAGGTAATGGGTCTATAGTTAGTCAGACAAGTTACAATTTCTTCCATTCTGTCACAAACTAGTCTACTCACAAGCACTTTTGTTTTGTGGACTGAGTTTGCTGACATGATGTTGAGGATCTAACTGACTTTTTTTTAATTTTATAAACCTCACCACAATCCATGTTCCACTCTGCCATGTGATTGACAGGTGCTGGGACCAATGCTAGAGCTGGCAGAGAGCACTCTAGAAGAGGACAGTCAAGCAGACGTCTCCAACTCCGCCTCCCTCTACAAGGTGGCTGGACATTGCAATTCTATTATTAAACAGTGGTGTGTCTCGTGAAATGTTCTATTGCATTACAACAGTACTATTGTAAATGGATAGCTCACCCCATTTGAGGTATTTTGGAACATAGACTGCACAGCACAGCTAGCTATACTTTGGGTCTCTTTTTCCCCCCAAGAGCAAACAAGGTGAACTAGATCACAAATTAACTAAAAGTCATGGCCGGTGTTGTTGTCCTCCACAGGTGTCCGATGCGACAGGTAAGATGAAGCTGACCAATGTCTCTGAAAAAAGCCCATTTGCCAAGGACCTTCTGGTGCGTGACGACTGCTTTATTCTAGACAACGGGGCCAATGGAAAGATCTTCGTCTGGAAAGGTGAGGAAAACATGTGAACCTCAACTAGCATATTTCTGCTCCATGAAATGTATCCCTGGAATACGTTTTTCGATATCCAACTAGATATCCAGTGTCTCATTAAAAACTCATTTAATCCGTGTTTGTATTGAATAAAGTGAATTGACATTATCATGGTGAGACCTTACTGAGACCTCTATGGGTTAGACTGAGGTGAGACATTATCCCACTTGTTATGATTGACAGGTATGGGAGCCAATGCAGAGGAGAAAAGGGAGGCCTTGAAAATGGCAGATGACTTCATCCAACAGATGAACTACCCCAGGATGAAAACACAGGTGAGTCAAGCATGATCTCACAAATGACAAAAACCCAGACATTATTTTCTTATTGTCCACCCATTAAGTCTACCCAGCAGCATAACGTCAGCAAGTGATAGCGTCATGATTTTATTATACTTGAAAACAGTAGAATTTGCATATTTAAGTCCAGTAAGTCAAATTCCATGTAAGTCTTCCTCCATTATAACATTGCACTGCGCAGTGTGTTGTGTAACCACCAGGTCATGAACCCAGTGTCATAAATGCTTTGTGTGTATATAGTAGGGTGGTTTATGTGTATATGATGCACTAGATAAACAGTTATGACCGGGTAGTCAAATCTCTGCATTCTCTTACAGGTGGAGATTCTACCACAGGGGAGGGAGACGATCATCTTCAAGCAGTTCTTCAAGAACTGGAACTAAACTACTAGGGTTTTCAGAAAGGGGACTCAATTAACTGTTGCACTCCTAAAATATAATGAAATAACAACCTGGAATATAAAAGGTCTCAATCAATGTTTGAAAGTCTTCTCATAAGGAGTGAAAACATCTCAAATTCAAGAACATATTGTTTTTTTTTTATATGTGTTTACTTATATGTATATATTTGTAAGGTACTGTACTCACAGACAACTGTTTAGTCATGCATAGGTTAAATTAACTCAAAATAATGAGAGCATTTATAATGATGTCACACCAAATGGATCCCTAAGTCACTACTACTGGTTCTGACTGGGAAGGAAAACATGTGCTCACTGGTTTTACTGGGCTCTGTTAGTGGTCTTATTTAAAGCCAAGATGATATTCCACAAAGCCTATAAAGTTCATTTGTTTGCTTTTGTCTTTTTTTTTTTTCTGTTATTTTTTACATTAGTTTATGAATTACAGGGGCATATTCAAATAATACCTTTAGTAGGCTACAGTTTATGAAAATAAATGGAAACTGTAAGAACCCGTACAGAGGGTGGCTTCGTCAACTCTCACTATGACATTGTCTGAGTTCCAAATGACACCCTATTCCCTATATGGAGCACTACTTTTGACCAGGGTCCATAAGGTCAAATGTAGTGCACTATGTAGGGAATAGGGTGCCATTTGGGACCCATTCATTAAGTGACTAAGTTTTTATTACCTGAACCTATTCTCCCCTGTTTGTTTTCCTCACTGGAATAATCAATCCATTTTGACCTTTCACCTGCATGGTGAGGAGTTCCTTGGTTGTTTCACTTTTTCCATCACTGGATAAACACTTAACGGGTTAACCCCACCTACACCTGAGGGAATTAACCTTCCATAAACGTTAATAACCTCCAGGGGCTACTGTTGGGGTCGTCAGAGATAGCCTATGTTTATGTTCTTAAAGTGTATATCTAGCTAATGTCTATTGTCTTTGACTGGGGACTGATTGTCTGTCCTGAAGTGGAGGTGACCGTTGGTTTCTGTTGCAACCTGGAGATTATTAGGCTAATATTGACCTTCATTCCTTTGACGTGTGCGATTAACACTTAAAACTGTAAAAGGACCCCCTTCCAATAAATGCACCCACACACTATTACGGTTCTTTAAGGCCCACACAGACTGTACGGTTTTGCACATCTTGGGCAACTTCTTAGGCTGTAAACGATTGTCGGACAGCTTGACTCATTCAGTGTGACAGGGTCTAGGTCTGACAATTAAATACCACTACTTGTGGTTGTGGGCGCCGACAAAATTCTGTCAGTGTCTGAAATGTTGAGCCTTTATCATGTGGGTGTGACTGGTGTTATGAGCCTTTCCCGGTGACTAACAAACAGGAACACCTCCGGCACTGAGTATGCACACAATAATACAATTGTTGTGAATAGTCCGATTATTAAAATAGTTTGATCTAAACATTGACATGCTTTGCAAGAAAACAATTTCCTAATAATCTTGTTTGCTTGACACATCTGAAATCAGGTTACTGTGACAATGTTGCGTTAGGAGGTAGGTGAAGGAGTCGGGCACAGGAGAGCCGAGATGTCTGAGATGCAGTACTTTTAATAGGCAAGTCTACCAAATACAGGTATGGCACAATACAAAAGTCAAACGCCCTCGACAACAGAGACACCCGTTACTCAGGCAAGGAGGAACAAACAAATAACACAGTCTTATTAAATGCGTGAAAATAAAAAATGGGCACAACCTCGCCGACCTACATCACAAATAAAATCATCCCGCACAAACCTAGGCAGGTAACAGGGTAAATATATACACACAGAAATTGAGGCAAATGAAACCAGGTGTGAAAGAACCAAAGACAAAACAAACAGAAAAGGAAAAAAGGATCGGTGATGGCTAGTAGGCCGGCGACTCCGACCACCGAGCACCGCCTGAACAGGGAGAGGAAGGAACAGGGAGAGGAGCACCGCCTGAACAGGGAGAGGAAGGAACAGGGAGAGGAGCACCGCCTGAACAGGGAGAGGAAGGAACAGGGAGAGGAGCACCGCCTGAACAGGGAGAGGAAGGAACAGGGAGAGGAGCACCGCCTGAACAGGGAGAGGAAGGAACAGGGAGAGGAGCACCGCCTGAACAGGGAGAGGAAGGAACAGGGAGAGAAGCACCGCCTGAACAGGGAGAGGAAGGAACAGGGAGAGGAGCACCGCCTGAACAGGGAGAGGAAGGAACAGGGAGAGGAGCACCGCCTGAACAGGGAGAGGAAGGAACAGGGAGAGGAGCACCGCCTGAACAGGGAGAGGAAGGAACAGGGAGAGGAGCACCGCCTGAACAGGGAGAGGAAGGAACAGGGAGAGGAACTACCTTCGGTGGAAGTCGTGACAGTTATCTGATGGGACTTTGATAAATTCACAAAATTGCTAATCCAAATAAATGTTCTACCACAGCAACCATGTTATTTTTGGTAAGCATTTTTGATTCTGACATATAAGGTTAGTAAGATGTATACTTTTAGTTTTTCCAAATTCAATGAACTTGTGCATAAGCATAGAGGAGGCTTGAGCTGCTGGTGCTGGCACATGTGCAGATCAAATGCACCCCTGCAGTTGATGTAGCCACCTAAGTCTGCTGAAGTAGGCTCGCAAGCCAACCGCAGAATGTGACGACCAAACTGAAGCAAATTGCACAATCTGTCCAGGTTGATCATAAGAGTTTAATTTGGGAACATCGCACAGTGTGACATGTAATTATCGTAAAAGACTGAATCCGACGTACAGTTTGTAGCGTTAACGACTGATTCCGATGTACAGTTTGTATCGTAAAAAACTGAATCCGACGTACAGTGTGGGAAGGCCTTAACCCCTTTCTGGGCCATTCACTGC
Organism: Oncorhynchus gorbuscha; assembly: GCF_021184085.1. Taxonomy (NCBI): domain Eukaryota; kingdom Metazoa; phylum Chordata; class Actinopteri; order Salmoniformes; family Salmonidae; genus Oncorhynchus; species Oncorhynchus gorbuscha. The sequence goes on along the minus strand of NC_060193.1, from coordinate 27,313,867 downwards.
GACATTTCACCTGGCAAACCAACTATTAGACACTACTTCCCAGTTCCAACTATCAGTAAGTAATTCAGATGTGATCATGACTGGTCAAGATGATGCATGATGCAAAGAACCATGCAAACTCTCACCTTTGCATTCATATCTATCAAATTTACGATAGCTATTGCCTTTTGTCTTAGCAACAGCAAGGCAATACTTAGCAGCAACAAAGTTCAGATTGGGTTTGCCAACCAGGAAGATTTATGTTTGTTTATTCAGAAGGAGAGAGATACACAAACTGTTAGGGCCTACATAAAGCTGTCCCAACAGCAGAGCTTTCTTTTCAGCAGCATGGAGAGAATCCTTACCACCACTACACCTGGCTATCAGCGGAGCCTTGTCTGGCAGCGAAACAGTTCATTCAGCCTAAATTACTGCCTTTAAAAAATATATATCTGATATGGCTGACTTGCTTAAACAAATTTGGTTTCTACTGACAACTGAGATGTACAAACTATGGCATAAGGGGACGACAAGCGGATAAGGGAAAATCCGTAATTTCGATTAAGACATTAATGAGCGAGCTAGGACAGATAGACAAAATAAACATTTGTTCAGCACTTTTGAAATGTACAGAGACATAATTCTAAAGATGAGCGGTTCTTACAGTATTCTCCCTGTACAGCAAGTCAGAACCCGAGGATAAACAAAGGAAGCTTATATGCAGACAATGAACGCTCTTACAATATTTGATTATTACATTTCTCTAAAACAAGCTATAGGCTACATGTGCACCACCAAGTCTGAACAGTAGACACATTTATGAGGGGAAAGGGACCAAATTATTAGGGTGAGGCACATGAGCAACTAACAGCTTACTACACAACATTCCCTTAGTATTACTTTTTGAGCTACAGTATACAGTCAGAGGTTTACATACACTTAGGCTGGAGTCATTAAAACTCATTTTTCAACCACTCAAACCACACAAATTTCTTGTGAACAAACTATAGTTTTGGCAAGTCGGTTAGGATATCTACTTTGTGCATGACACAAGTAATTTTTCCAACAATTGTTAACAGACAGATTATTTCACTTATAATTCACTGTATCACAATTCCATTGGGTTAGAAGTCTACATACACTATGCCTTTAAACATCTTGGAAAATTCCAGAAAATGATGTAATGGCTTTAGAAGTTTCTGATTGGCTAATTGACATAATTTTAGTCAATTGGAGGTGTACCTGTATATGTATTTAAAGGCCTACCTTCAAACTCGGTGCCTCTTTGCTAGACATCATGGGAAAATCAAAAGAAATCAGCCAAGACCTCAGAAAAAAAAATCCACAAGTCTGGTTCATCCTTGGGAGAAATTCCCAAACGCCTGAAGGTACCACGTTTATCTGTACAAACAATAGTACGCAAGTATAAACACCATGGGACCACTCAGCCGTCATGCCACTCATGAAGGAGACACATTCTGTCTCGTTGAGATGAACGTACTTTGTTGCGAAAAGTGCAAATCAATCCCAGAACAGCAAAGGACCTTGTGAAGATGCTGGAGGAAACAGGTACAAAAGTATCTATATCCACAGTAAAACGAGTCCTAAATCGACTTAATCTGAAAGGCCGCTCAGCAAGGAAGAAGCCACTGCTCCAAAACCACCATAACAAAGCCAGACTACGGTTTGCAACTGGACATGGGGACAAGGATCGTACTGTTTGGAGAAATGTCCTCTGTTCTGATGAAACAAAAATGTAACTATTTGGCCATAATGACCATCGTTATATTTGGAGGAAAAAGGGGGATGTTTGCAAGCCAAAGAACACCATCCCAACCGTGAAGCACGTGGGTGGCAGCATCATGTTGCGGGGGTGCTTTGCTGCAGGAGGGACTGGTGCACTTCACAAAATAGATGGCATCGTGAGGTAGGAAAATTATGTGGGTATATTGAAGCAACATCTCAAGACATCAGACATCAGAAGTTAAAGCTTGGTCGCAAATGGGTCTTCCAAATGGACAATGACCCCAAGCATATTTCCAAAGTTGTGGCAAAATGGCTTAAGGACAACAACAACTCAGTTACACCAGCTCTGTCAGGAGTAATGGGCCAAAATTCCCCCAACTTATTGTGGGAAGATTGTGGAAGGCTACCTAAAACGTTTGACCCAAGTTAAACAATTTAAAGGCAATGCTACCAAATCCTAATTGAGTGACCCACTGGGAATGTGATGAAAGAAAGAAAAGCTGAAATTTACTATGATTAAATGTCAGGATTTGTGAAAAACTGAGTTTAAATGTATTTGGCTAAGGTGTATGTAAACGTTTTGATGTTTTAGATGGGCATTCCTAAAATTACATTTCACGGCGACAGTATAGGCCATACCTCAGTAAGCACGGTGTCACGGTTGCCATATGGAGGAGACCAAGGCGCAGCGTGGTAAGCGTACATATTTATTTTAATGGAAGATCGAACACTGAACAAAACTAATACAAAACAACAAAACGATTTTAATGTTTTTGAAGTGAATGTTTGACAATCAGATGTTAACATCATGACAGGCTGTGTTTATGCCACATTAAAAGGTAATGAATGCATGATTAATTAAAGTGAAATGACAAACCTTTACTAGGCCTTGGCTACAAGGCACACAGAGATCATATATGAACTGAATAGGGATTGTGTAGGCCTATGTTAATTCTATGATTAAACCACAGGAGGTTGGTGGAACCTTAATTTGGGAGGGTGGGCTTGTGATAAAGGATGGCGCGGAATCAGTGGACGAAAATTGGAAATTGGGTAGAAAAAGGGTGGTTAAAAAAAAGAAAAAAACATGATTTACATGTGTTTAATGCCATTCCTTTTGCTCCGTTCCAACCATTATTATGAGGCTCTGGCTGGGTCACTCCTGCATTGTCTTGGCTGTGTGCTTAGGATCGTTGTCCTGTTGGAAGGTGAACGTTCACCCCAGTCTGAGGTTGTGAGCGCTCTGGAGGTTTTCATCAAGGATCTCTGTACTTTGCTTTGTTCGTCTTTGTCTCGATCCTGACTAGTCTTCCAGTCCCTGCCCCTGAAAAACATCCCCTCAGCAGCCTCCACTGGACATCTTGGCTATACAAAAAAATGTGTGCTCGAACTTGGGTGTCCCGTAAGGTAAGAAATCTACTTTCACTCCTGTTTTCAGAGCTGATCTGATTGGTCAAAAGACCAATTAGTGGAAAAAAGATCAGAATTGGTCTGCCTGTGTAAACGGAGCCAAAGATGGTAATTCTGTGTCACTTTATCTAATCAACGTGTGACCCCGTATCGCTAGACTAAAATCTCACGCGCTCTCCTCATAGTATAGCCAATATGCATTTCTGGGAAGGTAGGCTGATTATACCTGCAGAAAGATCCCCCCCCCCCCTCCTTCTCACTTTCCCAAGCACCATAAAAGGTCCAAAGATTAAACCACCTCAGCATGTAACAAAAACAGTAGATGAGCAGGGTTTGCTGTCCAGTCTTACCACCACCACCACCACGACCGCGCACCAGCCCGACCTACATGCATAGGGTAGAATTTTGAATTTGGGGATTTTTATCTCAAATGTTTCATTCTTTATCATTTCGTCTGATGTAAGGACATAGCCATTGCTGTCGTTTTCATTATGATGTAGATTACATTTCTCTACTGAAGTCATTTTCATAGCTTCAACAACGGCCTCTGGCATTGGTCTTAGATCTGCGTTTCGATTTTGTGTAGATATTTCATACCATTGTGTTGTACATTCATAGCTTGCTAGTGGACTTTCAGTTTTTAATTAGGTTGTGCCATTTTGTAAAATTCAACATGAGGATACATAGTAATATCCTCAGTGGCCTCTTTGCCTCTATTGTTAAATGGAATATTTTGTAAGGAGTCTACCTTGTCCATACAGGACTGAGGATGGAAACTTTCAAGATGAAGAGCATTCTGAAGGTGTCTAGTAAGTATTGTTCCCTATTAACAGTATTATATTATAATATTGGATATATTATATATGTTATACATTATTGTCTTGTACATATATACAAAGCCTTTCGAACGTACTCAGACTTTTTCCACATTTTGTTAGGTTACAGCCTTATTCTAAAATTGATTAAATCGTTTTTCCCCTCATCAATCTACACACAATATCCTGTAATGACAAAGCAAAAACAGGTTTTTAGACTTTTTCTGCTAATTATATATCACATTTACACACGTATTCAGACCCTTTACTCAGTACTTTGTTGAAGCACCTTTGGCAGTGATTACAGCCTTAAGTCTTTTTTGGGTATAACGCTACAAGCTTGGCACACCTGTATTTGGGGAGTTTCTCCCATTCTTCTCTGCAGATCCTCTCAAGCTCCGTCAGGTTGGAGATTTGCTGGACAGCTATTTTCAGGTCTCTCCAGAGATGTTCGATCAGGTTTAAGTCCAGGCTCTGGCTGGGCCACTCCTGCATTGTCTTGGCTGTGTGCTTAGGGTCGTTGTCCTGTTGGAAGGTGAACGTTCGCCCCAGTCTGAGGAGGTGAGCGCTCTGGAGGTTTTCTTCAAGGATCTCTCTGTACTTTGCTTTGTTCATCTTTGTCTCGATCCTGACTAGTCTTCCAGTCCCTGCCCCTGAAAAACATCCCCACAGCATGATGCTCCCACCACCATGCTTCACTGTAGGGATGGTGCCAGGTTTCGTAAAGATGTGAATCTCAGCATTCAGGCCAAAGAGTTTAATATTGGTTTCATCAGATCAGAGAATCTTGTTTGTCATGGTTTGAGAGTCTTTGGGTGCCTTTTGGCAAACTCCAAACACGCTGTCATGTGCCTTTTACTGAGTGGCTTCCGTCTGGCAACTCTACCTTAAAGACCTTATTGGTGGTGTGTTTCAGAGATGGCTGGCCTTCTGGAAGGTTCTCCCATCTCCACAGAGGACCAGCGGGTAATTGGTCACCTCCCTGACCAAGGACCTTCTCCCCCAATTGCTCAGTTTGGCTGGGGGGGCCAGCTCTAGGAAGAGTCTTGGTGGTTACAAACTTCTTCCATATAAGAGTGATGGAGGTCCCTGTGTTCTTGGGGACTGTCAATGCTGCAGAATATTATATTTTGGTACCCTTCCCCAGATCTGTACCTAGACACAATCCTGAGTCCTTCAACCTCATGGCTTGGTTTTTGATCTGACAACTGTCAACTGTCAACTGTGGGAACTTATATAGACAGCTGTGTGCCTTTCCAAATCATGTCCAATCAATTGAATTTACCACAAGTGGATACATCTCAAGGATGGTCAATGGAAACAGGATGCACTTGAACTCAATTTCGGGTCTTATAGCAAAGGATCTGAATACTTATGTAAATAAGGTATTTCCTTTTTTTTTATAAATTAGCAAAAGAAATTGTTGTTGACTTTTTAAATTTATTCAATTTTAGATTAAGGGTGTAATGTAATAAAATGTGGAAAAAGTCAAGGGGTCTGAATACTTTCCCGAAAGCACTGTATATATGTGATCATATACAAATGTAAGCAAGGTTTGAAATTATTGTGTTTTCGTTTTTAAAAAATCATCCCCCAGCTGATTCTATACTGAACAAAAATAGAAACGTAACATATGCAACAGTTTCAAAGATTTTACTGAGCTACAGTATAAGGAAATCGGTCAATTAAAATAAATTCATTGAGCCAAAATCTATGGATTTCACATGACTGGAATTACAGATATGCATCTGTTGGTCCCAGACACCTTAAAAAAAAGGTAGGGGGCATGGATCAGATAACCAGTCAGTATCTGTTGTGACCACCATTTGCCTCATGCATCACGACATCTTCACATAAGAGGCGACTTTGGGATACTGGCCTTCTAGGCAGAGTTGCAAAGAAAAAGATGTATCTCAGACTGCCAATAAAAAGAAAAGATTAAGATGGGCAAAAGAACACAGACACTGGACAGAGGAACTCTGCCTAGAAGGCCAGCATCCCGGAGTCGCCTCTTCATTGTTGACGCTGAGACTGGTGTTTTGCGGATATTATTTAAGGAAGCTGCCAGTTGAGGATTTGTGAGGCGTCTGTTTCTCAAACTAGACACTCTAATGTACTTGTCCTCTTGCTCAGTTGTGCACCGTGGCCTCCCATTCCTCTTTCTATTCTGGTTAGGGCCAGCTTGCGCTGTTCTGTGAAGGGAGTAGTACACAGCGTTGTATGAGATCTTCAGTTTCTTGGCAATCTCTCGCATGGAATAGCCTTCATTTCTCAGAACAAGAATAGACTGACGAGTTTCAGAAGAAAGTTATTTGTTTCTGGCCATTTTGGCCTGTAATCGAACACACAAATGCTGATACTCCAGATACTAAACTAGTCTAAAGAAGGCCAGTTTTATTGCTTCTTTAATCAGGACAACAGTTTTCAGCTGTGCTAACATGATTGCAAAAGGGTTTTCTAATGGTCAATTAGCCTTTTAAAATGATGAACTTGGATTAGCTAACACAACGTGCCATTGGAACACAGGAGTGTTGGTTGCTGATAATGGGCCTCTGTACGCCTATGTAGATATTCCATAACAAATCTGCCGTTTCCAGCTACAATAGTCATTTCCAACATTAACAATGTCTACACTGCATTTCTGATCAATTTGGTGTTATTTTAATGGACAAAAAAATGTGCTTTTTTTCAAAAACAAGGACATTTCTAAGTGACCCCAAACTTTTGAACGGTGGTGTATGCAACCTTTGTTTAGAACTAGAGTATTTAGAATCGCATGCCATTATATTAAATGTGACTACATGGATAATTATCTATTGTTCTAATATGAATAATTAATTGATTCCGAAATGGTATTAAATCTTTATCTAATCACAATCGTCCAATAGTTAGGCAATCATCAAATACAAGCATCGAACAATGAATCTATCTACTGTATCCGTTCATAGGACTTGGCCGCTTCGTAATAATTAACAATGAACAATAGAGCAAATAGTTACTATTTTATAATTGTTTATCTTTTGAATGTCCAATGCAGACGTTTTTTTTAATTCTCAATATCAAAATATTTCTGGTAACAATTACTGTGATTGTTTTCCATTAAAATGGTCCAAAAAAATGTATCAATTGCTTCTTTCCAACGGGTACACACAAGTTGAATCAACGTTTTTTCCATGTCATTTCACAAAATTACATTGATCCAACATGAAATAGACATTGAATGGACTTCCATGTTCAGTGGGTTAACAAAGAGCAATTTCTCAAGCAAGAATTTTGACAGGACTGTTTGGAAGGGGTCTGTGGGAAGGGGAAAACTGAAAACTAGCTGTTAAAACTAGCTCTCTTTCTTATTGGTCTATTAACTCATTTATGGCCTGGTGATGTCGCCAGCAGGCCAAAACTCCATCCCACCACAACAGGCTGAAATTTCAGGCGGTCTTTTCAAACAGTTCTTACACTAAAAGGGAATTATCACAATCTTCCCAATTTCACAGTATTATTCCATCTTCATAGTGTGGAAATATATATAAATCACAGGAAATCGAATTTGACTGCACTGGGCCTTTACGCAATAACTCATTTGATTTAATTAAATCTGACGTAAAGTTAAATGTATACGCTTAGTTAAATCTGACTCTAAAATGTATGTGCGTCCCCCACCCCTCATCCACTGTAATCTAATTTTATCACTATTTCACCTCCAGAGCTTAACTCCCAGCTGAAGTTGGAGAGCTCTACACAGAGTCAATCCATTGGGGCGGTGCGCTGGAACCTTCCTGAAGAGGACCTCCAGGCCCACAGCTCAGCCCCTACCAGCCCCCGCAACAGCAGTGCCCCCTCCACACATCGCTCATCGGTAGGCTACACACATGCACACACACACACCTCCATCCACTCACAGCATCAGTTCAGCATCCAGTCCATCCCAAACTCTTCCTGTTAAATTGTCTACTCTTCTACCTGTATATGTTCCTTTGTACTGTTTTTCTACCTTTACCTGCCTACCTGTTGCAATTTCCTGTATTACCAAATGAGGAGAGTTACAAGCCACACACCAGTCAGAGTTATACTTAAACTTCATCTTTAATAATATGAGCTTCACAATAGCCCTTTGACTCAGATCAATTCAGTGTCTATTATTAATTCTGAGAGTCCCTGCATAAGAATACAAAGATATTTTATAGCTAAGATACACCCCTCTCAACTTACATGACGAACCACAGATCTTAGGAACTGTTCACAAAGGGCCTTTTACTTGAGAGAGGAGTATCCCATAGCCAGATAGCATTAGCTATAAATTATCATTCAGTTTGGTCTCTAAGACGAGGTTCTAATCTCGTTCCTGGTACTTCATAGTACAAGAACACCAACTCATCCAATGGCATATATCAATTGTCAACTCTAGGTACTCCCATCTCAAGTACACCCCACTCCTGGACAAGCTCACTGAGGGGAGTGAGCCTCCAGGTCATATACTATGAAAGACAAGTGCAACATCAGAGGGGTCATACAATGGTTCCAGACACCGCCATACTCCTCCCCCCAATGGGAAAAGGAGGGAGTGACTGGCGTACAGACATTGTGGAGACAATTAATTGGTTCCCCATTAATCACACCATCCCTTCACATGGTTTAAGAATAGGTAAAGACACATTCACATAAGAAGACAATGTTCCATTCTGTCCTCCTCCCCTTCTGATATTCTGCATATCACCAGATGGTTTGACAGATACATTCACATATGAAGACAAGCCTGACCTCTCCGGGCCCCAAGTGACTGAGCCCTAGCTGAGAAGGGATAAGTGCAACTGCCAACCCTTATAGTCCAAAGGGAAACATTGTAATGAAAAGTATTTAGATAAGCATATTATGTAAATAAAACATCTTATTTATGTTACCCAACTAATTCTGATTCATCCACCACACTGTTCATACTGTATGTGTGTGCGTGTGTCCTTTGTAGCAACACCCTCATCAGAATGGCATGAAGAACCTGCGCAGTCTGCAGGAATGTGTACGCTTCATCAACCATTGGAAGGAGCAGGTGGCCCAAGTCTGCAAGGTACAGTAGGACCCTGAAAGGGAGAGAGAGGGAGGGGAGGGGGGAGATATATATCTATAGAAAGAACAAGGGAGGAGGGAACAAAAGCAGTAACTGAGAAAGTTCAGATATATACACATGTACAATGTTAGTATGATAGTATTAGTGAGTGTTATTTTGTCCTTTATTTGTATTAATGCAAAATGTGAGGTGAAGGACAAATAGTAGGCCCGGCTTAGAGGGGCTTCTGTCAGTCACTAGGAAACTTTGAGGAGGATGGGGGGTCGGCGAGGGCCTCCCAGATAGCATATGATTTGAAAACGTGTTGAAATGCAAGGGGGGCCAGATGGGGTTGGAGATATGGCAGGGAGTGCTGACCTGGCTTCTGGCCTCCCACGCAGTAACAGGGTTACGTAAACAAAAACACTCTCAACCATCCCATTTTGAATTGATTTGATCCCATTTTGAATGGATTTGATCTAGTAATTTACTTGATGACTAGTTGTTTTCGCCTTTTTGCAGGAATTTCTACAACATTGCTTTGACATTAAGAGGATTGAGATGAGATAGCTATACACACTATTGAGAATGTACAGTATGGTATTGACCTGGTTGCTGTGTTGTCTTGTTGCAGAGTGGCAGTGATGCGGGGAAGGGCACCAGTAAAGGAGAGACCCCGGTGGAACTGAAAACAGAACGCAGTCTGGAAGAGAGCAGGAAACTCATTGTGCTGTGGGCCAATGAGCTCAACAGCGTCGACAAGGCGAGAAAAAAACTAATACTGACTTTTTTTTGTGTGTACTCTATCAAATGTATTTATAAAGCCCTTGTGACATCAGCGGATGTCACAAAGTGCTGTAAGGCAACCCAGCCTAAAACCCCAAACAGCAAGCAATGCAGATGTAGAAGCACGGTGGCTATGACAAACTCCCTAGAAAGGCAGGAACCTAGGAAGAAACCTAAAGATGAACCAGGCTCTGAGGGCTGGCCAGTCATCTTCTGGCTGTGCCGGGTGGAGATAGTGCATGGCCAAACGTTCATAGCTCACGAGCAAGGGTCATTCAGAGGTCGAGACAGCAGAGAAAGAGAAAGTCATAAACACCAGGCCCGGGACAAGGTAGCATGTCCAGTGAACAGGTCAGGGTTTCATAGTCGCAGGCAGAACAGTTGAAATTGGAGTAGCAGCACAACCAGGTGGACTGGAGGCAGCCAGGAGTCATCAGGCCAGGTAGTCCTTAGGCATGGTCCTAGGGCTCAGATCCTCCGGAAGGGGATGGAGCGCGAGGGAGAGAGAGAGAATAAGAGGGAGCATGCTTAAATTCAGACAGCATTTATTCATAAATAAATGACGTTGAATGTGACTGAACCTTCAACTGTATTCCTCTGTGTCTCCTCAGCTGGCGAAGGCTAGGCCCTGGGTGCAGGAGAGATGTGAGGAGGAAGAGGAAGAAGAAAACAAGGATGGCGAGAAGGACCCCGATGAGGAAGTGCAGCAGAGGATCATGGAGTGGGCCAAGGAGCTACAGAGCGCCTCAGAGGTGAGAGGTCAGGGGTAACGGGTCAAGGTCAAGGATACAAATGTATATGAGAAACAAAGGGACACCACCGAGGATGGAAATGGGGGAAAAACTGTGTTCCAAACAGATAGCAATTTGTATAACCTAGCATTCAAACAGCATTGGTTAACTGCTATCTGCAGATTTGCTACCAAATAGATACCATTTAGCATAAGGGCTAACAAGTGTGAAAGGACTGATAGAGATGACTTGGTATTAACGTCTGTCTGGCTATGTGTCTGTCTACACAGCGTTGTGGGGTGCAGAGCAATGAGCTAGGCAATGTTCTGCGTCTGCTGGGTCTGAGGAAGAAGAGACTGATCAACCTCCTGCCCTTACTGGAGTTCATTACTTGGTCACTGCTCAAGGAGGACTGCAAGGTGAGACGACACACACACACACACACACACACACAAAAACACACAAGCAAACACAAAAACATACACACCTCCCAAAAAGTGAAGGAAAAAAGCTGTAAAAGTGGTCAACACTAAGTTAGAGAAGTAGTTTATTAGAGCTCTTCTCATAAAACATAACTCCGAATGTTATGTACAACTTCTTCTTTTCTGAAGTCGTACACTTGCCAGAATCCATTGAAATTAGCCATATTTCCTTATATTGTCTACATAATCAAATATACATGCAGTGCCTTTAGACTCGAGGCACACCTGATTTGGGGAGTTTCTCCCATTCTTCTCTGCAGATCCTCTCAGGCTTTGTCAGCTCGCTACACAGCAATTTTCAGGTCTCTCCAGAGTTGCTCGATCGGGCTCAAGTCCGGGCTCTGGCTGTGCCACTCAAAGAAATTCAGAAACTTGTCCCGAAGCCACTCCTGCATTGTCTTAGCTGTGTGCTTAGGGTTGTTGTCCTGTTGGAAGGTGAACCTTCGCCCCAGTCTGATGTCCTGAGCGCTCTGGAGCAGGTTTTCATCAAGGATCTCTCTGTACTTTACTCCGTTCATCTTTCCCTCGATCCTGATTAGTCTTCAAGTCCCTGCAAACTGAAAACATTCCCACAACATGATGCTGCCACCACCATGCTTCACCATAGAGATGGTGCCCGGTTTCCTCCAGAAGTGGCACTTGGCATTCAGGCCAAAGAGTGCAATCTTGGTTTCATCAGACCAAAGAATCTTGTTTCTCATGGTCTGAGTCCTTTTGGTGCCTTTTGGCAAACGACAATCGGGCTGTCATGTTCATTTTACTGAAGAGTGGCTTCTGTCTGGCCACTCTACCATAAAAGGCCTGATTGGTGGAGTGAGATGGTTGTCCTTCTGGAAGGTTCTCCCATCTCTACAGAGGAACTCTGGAGCTCTGTCAGAGTGACCACCGGGTTCTTGGTCACATCCCTGACCAAGGCCCTTCTTGCCTGATTGCTCAGTTTGGCCGGGCAGCCATGTCTAGGAAGAGTATTTGTGGTTTCAAATTTCTTCCATTTAAGAATGATGGAGGCCACTGTGTTCTTTGGGACCGTTAATGCTGCAGAAATGTGTTGGTACCCTTCCCCAGATCTGTGCCTCGACACAATCCTGTCTCAGAGCTCTACGGACAATTCCTTCGACCTCATGGCTTGGTTTTTGCTCTGACATGCACTGTCAACTGTGGGTATTATATAGACACGCATGTGCCTTTCCAAATCATGTCCAATTAATAAAGTTTACCACAGGTAAAGTTATAGAAACATCTGAATGGTGTTCAATGGAAACAGGATGCACTGGAGCTCAATTTGAAGTCTCATAGCAAAAGGGTCTGAATACTTTTTAAATTAGCAAATAAACAGTTTTCGCTTTGTCATTATGAGTTAGTGTGTGTAGATTAACGTGAGAAAAAATGTATTTAATCCATTTAAGAATAAGGCTGTAACGTAACAAAATGTGGGAAAAGGGAAGGGGTCTGAATACTTTTTGAATACGCTGTATACCATTTCAGCTCACAGTAATATGGTGGAAATTAAACTATTAAAGACAATTCTTTACCTACATTCATACACTTTGTCTGTGTTCCTATTTTCAGGGTGGCATTTCTCCGCTGTGGCTGTCAGCGAAGCAGTGCACCTGGAAGGCAGGCACTCCAAGGTACATCCCTAACTCAGTGTGGAGCTGGATGATCAGTGCATCAGGTAACTATCCGTCTATTTGGACACATGCTTTAATATGAACTATTAATTCATTTAAAAAATAATCACAGAAAAAAAGAATGAATAAAAATATAAATTTAAAGCATTTTTAATACATTTTGCCCAAACTTTAAACTTACAACAAAATATTGGTACTACTAGGATAGAAAAGACGAAGAGTGGAAAATGGATGACAGAATGTTATTTAAAATGGTGAAAGTAAAACATGTGTAGCATATTTCAAAAAGTTGTCAACTCTCTCCTGCCTGTAGCCGATGTGACCTTTGACCCCATGACCAACCACCTGTGGCTCCAGCTCTCAGATGACCACCGCAAGGTCCAGGAGGGCATATCTGAGTCCAATCTGCCCTACAGTCCCCAGCGCTTCGACGCCTGGCCTGGCGTGCTGGGCTGGGAGGGATACGCCTCCGGACGGCACTACTGGGAAGTCGACATAGCCAACAACGGCTACTGGCGGGTCGGCCTGACCACGGCGAGTGCCAAACGCCAGGGCCGCTTCCCCATGAGCCCCCAGACTGGCTACTGGACCCTGTGGCGCAGTATGCACCAGTTCTACGCCTGTACCAAGCCTGAGACGCCCCTACCCCTGGGTCTGGTGGCCCGCCGGATGGGGATCTATCTAGACTACGAGGAAGGACAGATCTCCTTCTACAACGCAGAGACCAAGACCCACATCTATACATTTACAGGCAAGTTCAAGGAGAAGCTGTACCCGGTGTTTGCCCCGCTGGACGGGCGCTCACTCATCACCATCATCTCGCCACACAAGGTCTCTACACTTTGAAGACATCACGGGTCTTTGGTTAAGAGATTCTCCCCAACATAAGCTGACTACAGATCTGGATTTCCTTCACCTTTCAATCACTGGCTTATTTGGACTTGGAAAACCAGGTGTGTGGAGTGGACTCTGGTTGATAAATAAGATTCATTGATCAATGAAGTAACAAGAATAAGAGAAAACCATTGGAGAAGAGTATGAGCAGTTGACACTTTGACCCGCAAAGCCTTGGGTTGAGGATGGGATTCGCCCTGTTTTGACAACAGTTGGCCTAGACACTTCTGTATGGACCTTAAGAGCTATGTGGGAAGAAGCAAATAGGCAACTTCATACCCTAAAATAAAACAACTTTGACAAGCTAGATTTAAACAGTACATGTCTGACCCCCCCCCCCTCCCCCTGTTTTAATATGTAAAAACAAATTCTAAATACTGTATATAAATTGCATTATTATACTGAAACAGCTAGCTAAATGGAAGATGGGAAATATATACTGAGGAAATCTAACTACACTATATCTATATATTGCAGTGTATCTATTTACCTATATACAGTATCTATACCTTTATGTCTTCATAGATTTATGCACTTTCATAATATGTATACAGTCCCTTCAGAAAGTATTCACACCCCTTGACTTTTTCCACATTTTGTTGTGTTATAGCCTGAATTTAAAATGATTACATTTCGATTTGTCACTGGCCAACTCACAAGACAACACAATGTCAAAATGGAATAAATTGAATAATGAAACGCTTGAGTCAACATGTATTCAACCCCTTTGTTGTGGCAAGTTTAAATAAGTTCAGGAGTAAGAATTTGCTTAACAACTCACATAATAAGTTGCATGGACTCTGTGTGCAATAATAATGTTTTTTTGAATGACTACCTCATCTCTCTACCCCACACACACACAACTATCTGTCAGGTCCCTCAGCCGAGCAGTGAGTTTCAAACAGATTTAACCACAAAGACCAGAGAGGTTTTGCAATGCCTAGCAATGAAGGGCACCTATTGGTCGATGGGTAAAAAACAAGCAGACACTGAATATCCCTTTGATCATGGTGAAGTTATTAATTACACTTTAGATGGTGTATCAATACAGCCAGTCACTACAAAGATACAGGCATCCTTCCTAACTCAGTTGCCAGAGAGGAAGGAAACCGCTCAGGGAATTAACCATGAGGCCAATGATGACTTTAAAACAGTTACAGAGTTGAATTGCTGTAATAGGTGAAAACTGAAGATGGATCAACAACGTTGTAGTTTCTTCATAATAGTAACTTAATTGACAGAGTAAAAAGAAGGAAGCCTGTACAGAATAACAATATTCCAAAACATGCATTCTCTTTGCAACAAGGCACTAAAGCAATACTGTAAAGAATGTGGCAAAGCAATTAACTTTTGCACTGAATACAAAGTGTTATGTTTGGGGCAAATCCAATACAACACATTACTGAGTACCACACTCCATATTTTGAGGCATAGTGGTGGCTGCATCATAGTATGGGTATGCTAGTAATCGTTAAGGACAAAAAGGATTTAAAAAATCAACAGAAGGGAGCTAAGCACAGGCAAAATCCTAGAGGAAAACCTGGTTCAATCTGCTTTCCACCAGACACTAGGAGATTAATTCACCTTTTAGCAGGACAGTAACCTAAAACACAAGGTCAAATTTTCACTGGAGTTGCTTAGCAAGAAGACAGTGAATGTTCCTGGGTCGTCAAGTTACAGTTTTGACTTCAATCTATTTGAAAATAATCAAATTAGCAGTTAACTGCTTGTAAGAGGGACAATTATTTAATTGAATTACATTGACATCATAACCTCATGATTAAGAATCATTCTTCCTAAATAAGAGGCAGCCTCTTTAACGTGCTAAAACTCTGACTGTGAAAGAAGCACACATTTCTTGACAGTTCTGCATTTGACAAAAAATAACACTCAGTTTATAATTGTCTGGGGAGCTTATGAAGGTCACATGACATTTTCTACGAGTATCACTCTGCATATGTGAACTCTAAGAGTTCTGCATAGCGCAAGTGTGGTTGTTAGAATACTGCACACAAACAGCTCTATGATGTTGTAGATGTGCTCCGACACCTACAGTATCCCTGTACAACCCCACCCATAGCAATGATGGTGTGATCACCCACCCCTCCAGGCTCAAGTGAAATGACAAACATTGAAAACAACACCGTGGATACCAATAAACAAATGCTGAACAGGAAGAACGCTGAGCATCAGATGTGACGAATGATTGAAAGAGATGATAACATATACAGGAGAGGTCAAAAACCTAATGCTGTTATGCATACAGTAATACAACCCTACAATATCTACACGAGATATGAGTAGAGTATGTTTATTATTATTCACTGTGAAGTCCTTAGTAGTGGTTTATGATCTTGAATGGGTTTCACACAGGTGGACAGATACTGGGGTTATTTGTTACCTGGCATCCAGGCCAACGCCTCTCTCACACACACCCAGGGTCCATAGGCCTCACAGTCCACAGCAAATAGACTCCCGCCCCCCCTCGGGTCTGCACAGACCCTACGCTCCGAGTCCAATAACCCTGTTGGCTCATCTTATTCTTTCCCACTCTCCTCTCGTCAGATTGAGTTATCACAAAAAGACATACCTCAATCCACGTTACATCGTTTGCTCTCTCACACAAACGCTCTCTTTTTGCATCCCTCCCTCTCCTCCTTACACCATCTCAGTGTGCTCCTCTATGGCAGCCAGGCTGGCGTTGCGCTGCTGACATAACTCGGAGCTCTCCCTCCACTTCCTGTTTTCCTCCAGGCGCACAGAGAAGAAGTAGCAACGCCCCCAGCACCGCAGCCACCGCTCTGGACACAGCCTGTGGAGTCTACACGATAGGGGGAGAGGATGGTATGTGAGGCAGACAGGGCACGGACAAGATAGCTGAACGCATAGGATGCCATGTTTGTTTAGGATTGAAAGGTTCATAGGAATCGCTAGAAGAAGAACCAACAGGTCGCAGTCATAAAAACCTGTCGGCTACTCCTATATTCAGGATGTACTTTGACTTTAAGAGTCAGTAGATCATAACATTGTCAACTGACTCATCTGAAATAGATTGAGTGCATGTGAATCTGTTTGTTTAGGGTGGAGTGGGCCTGTAAAGTACAGAATGAGTGTTCTCATACATGAAGAGACCTACTCACGAAGAGTCATAAAATGGGTCAGCGATAGTGATAGGCACCGTGAGTGACAATGGGAAGCATGGTGGGGACTCTGTGGAGGTCCGCTGGGCGCTGATGCCGTCGCTCCGCTGGCTCTGTCCCGAGTGCCGTAGCTTTTAGAACGAGGGAATATTAGAAATACAAACAAATTACAAGATGAAATTGTGTTATTATCGGAGTTTAACATCTCAACAATGCTTTTTGATTTAGGCACCGTGGTAGCAACTGTACTAAATATTTTTGTTGGGGTTGTAATTATTGATGCATGAAAGCAAGTGAAGTTATTGACAGATAGGGAAGTCATTAAAAGAGTATTAAAGTGTATATACAGGTTGTAGTCTAGGCTGTAGTGTAGTAGGCTATGTAAAAGATACATGGGTAAGTTGTCTGAACACTGAGATAGGCTAGAGCCAATAGAAATGCTTTGACAAGAAGAACCGTGACCAACATTATGGCATCCAATTTATCTCAGTACAGTATTCATCATTAATATCCACACTACAAAAACAAAAAAAAATTGTTTGGTTGAGGATTTGAATTAGATGCAGTTTCTGCTTAGCCAAACCATTATCATTGTCATGTATGGTGGAGAAACTACAAGATTTTGTTATAATACTTGTTATTGCATCAGATGATTGTTTTATGCAATAGAATAGGGTTCTATTCGTACACGCTTATCTGTGTCTGTGTGACCCGAGGAGTCTTTGAGGGTCAACGCTGACAATTGATTTATGAATGGCTTGGTAATAAAAACCTAAAAACAGCATTCCATAGCATGAGTTGGTGTTTGTGTATTATGAGGTACCAGGGAGAGATGATGCTGTCTGCTGTGAATAATTAATTTCTTTCATACAAATTCTAACCTTGTGACCCACTCCATACATCTGTTGTTTAACATGTAGACTATGGGGGTGTATATTTGCTATAACATATATTTGTATTCTACAGATTGATTTTGTGTGTCATGCTGACATTCTCTGGGCTTCTTAGTGAAGTTTCCATTCCACTCATTGGAACGCTGGCTGTCTTTTCATTGTTTTTACTCATACATAGTCTCAAAAACTTCTGAGCTCTCAAGTGCTTTCAGTGTACACTCCTCCCCTTCCTCTGATTCTAAGGGAATCAATTTAATAATTAATTATACAATTAGTGGTATAAAATCAGGTTTGTTAAAATCTACCTGTTAGAAGACTGTTGACAATTAAATTGTTCATCAATAATATTGTATTCATTGAAGTCGGCATTAGGAAATTGAAAAGGAATGAAAACAACATTGTCTTTGGCCCCAAAAAGTTTTATTATGAACTTTGGAACAAGATGTCTTGTTATTAAGTCAATTATATTTTGTCTTAACAGTAATAATAAACAATTAATTGTACACAATTCAGAAAAAAAAAAAAAAAAAACATCTTTCAGGAGGCCCACGCAGCTTTTAGTTGAAGTCTGGGCCTCCTCACATGTAGGTGGTAGCTTGGGCCTCCTCATGGAGGTAGTTGGTCTGGGCCTGCTCGCAGAGATATTTGTAACAGAGGCCCTTGGTCTTGGACCTATTTGACTCCCTGAGGGCGGTGAAGAAGGCAGGCCAGGCAGCAGCACACCTCCCAGGCCCTGTCTAGCTACACCCCCGATCCGGGTAGGGTGCACCGCCCTCAGGTAACGGAACGCCATCCCCTTGTCCATCAGACAACAAACGCGTTCGCTGCAGAGGTAGTGGTAGGGCCTGGTAGGAGGGGTTGGGTGTGTCCCCTCGCTTGCGGCGGCTGGAGTGGATGTCGGCACACTCGAGGAACTAGAACTGGCGGCCGTTGGCTAGGCGAGGCTGGAAAGAAGTGATGTAACGCTGGCTGGGGATCTGGTGGGGAGAGGGAACGAGAGTGCTCAAGGCTTATAGGTTACAATTACAGTATAGGTGAATAGCACAGGAAAAATAAAACTCCTACCGATAACGGTTATCTCTAACAATCACGTGGTTCGTTAAGTCAGATCCGGAGTAGTCAAAACAATGGCTTTGTTTTGGCGGACTACAAAGTACAACCTAAAACCAGCATTATCTCATGATTCTACCGACATTCTAATAATTATTTACTGATAAGAGTCAAGTTCATGCTATGGGGCAAGTACAGTACGTAATCTGATGTTACCTAGGTTTCATTCAAACTTTCTTTGTATTTTGTATTTATTTTTGGTCTCACTCTGTTTCCCACTCTCCCCACACCTCTACCTCCCTATGCCCCCTCCTTCCACCAAGAGGCTACCCTCCCTACTCTCCCCTCTGCATACTCTCTTTTCAACCCTCTCCCCGTCTCATCCGTCTCGGCAGAAGCTCCATCCAGGTGCTCCAGACGTGGGACACGGTGGACTCTGACACCCTGAAGTGGAAGCCCTGGATGATGAAGGGCGGGTTCTGGATCGAAAACAAGAGAGAGAAACGGGGTATCAAAAATAAGTGCACAATTGATGTAACAATCAGAATGGGGTCAAATCAGTTTTCAATTCAGGCAATTCAGGTGGTGAACTGAAATTCACTTCATGCATTGAAAATTCCCCATTGCTTTCTATATGGACTTCATGATTCCTGAATGGAAATCTGCATTGACTTCAACCACGACAAATGTTTTTTTGCCATCCTTTATAAGTGAATCTAGGTAAATAAATAGGGTGACCCCTAGTGGCAGTTTTGTGCTACAGCAGGCACACAGCAGGTTGACTATCAGCAATGTGATTCATTACAACTCAATGCCTCCTGCTCTCCCATTCTCTTCTTCTATGAGGCGGGGCAGACACAAATATATGCACCAGAGTTTTGTTTATTACCATTTGACAAACCCTATTGAACAACTTCGGTTATGAGAAAGTATTTTTGAAGCACTGCCGTCTTTTTCATATGTATTAGCCAAAAGTGTCTACTGTCTAGAGCAGGGTTTCCCAAACTGGGTCTTGGGACTCCATATTTTTATTTTTTGCCCTAGCACTTCAGAGCTGATTCAAATAACCAAAGCTTGATTATGAGTTGTTTATTTGAATCAACTGTGTGGTGCTTAGGCAAACACCAAGACGTACACCCAAGGGGGAGCCCAGGACCTAGTTCGAGAAACCCTGCTCTAGAGGTAGGGACTCGGGGTTGATTAGGGGAGAGTGGGGTAAGTTGATCCACCCTTGTTTCTGGGAAACCATACACAAAATGTATAATTTTACTAAATATTTAGGAAGAGGTCATAATTTCATGAAGTCCGTGAAGGAAGACACCACATGGAAAAGTAAGCAAGTTAGGTAAAAATACAATGACAATACAATGGTAAAAAAACCAATGTAGATCATTTCAAAGATGCACTATGCTGAAATCGCTCCACCAATTCCTAGTTACTCAAATTATAATAGTTCCCCTAATAAGCAAGTATAGTGTAGAGAATCATTGTTCCATCTAAACCGCTGTGAAATATCTTTTCCATAACCAGAAATATTGTATTTTCAGCTGTCTGAAGCTGGTGTACCAAACCGAAAGCATAGAAATAACACCATAGAGGGGCCTCCCGGGTGGCGCAGTGGGACTGCAGCGCCAGCTGTGCCATCAGAGTCCCTGGGTTCGCGCCCAGGCTCTGTCGTAACCGGCTGCGACCGGGAGGTCCGTGAGGTGACGCACAATTGGCCTAGCGTCGTCCGGGTTAGGGAGGGCTTGGCCGGTAGGGATATCCTTGTCTCATCGCGGGCCGGGCGCAGTGCGCGCTAACCAAGGTTGCCAGGTACACAGTGTATCCATTGGTGCGGCTGGCTTCCGGGTTGGATGCGCGCTGTGTTAAGAAGCTGGTTGGGTTGTGTATCGGAGGACGCATGACTTTCAACCGTCGTCTCTCCCGAGCCCGGGAGTTGTAGCGATGAGACAACAATTGGATACCACGAAATTGGGGAGAAAATTAAAAAAAGAACACCATATAACAGATCCACGTACTTTTAATGAGAACAGATCTATAACTCACATTTCTATGTAAATTTGGTCAGGTTGCCCAAAAAGTTACATATTGTAGATTGTTCTATAGGTACGTTGGGGTCTATATAAGCTTCAATATGCGGTCCTAAACATAGAATGAAAGTACATCCTTGAGGCTGTGTGAGCTAATAGAGCCAATGGCAAGATGAGCAAATGAAAGTGTTTTCTTACCAGGCGTAATGCAAGGCATTATCAATGGGATATGTGTTTAAAAAACATTAAAGTGTTTGTTAGGTGTTAAGTCCGTTTTAAAAGAAGTTTAAATAACAAAATGCCTGTCCCAAATAGTGTTTGGGAAATAAAGACAGACGTGGTTTCAACTTATCCCACGCTACCCTATGGACTAGGGACTACATTGTGGTAGGAAAGTGTCTCTAGGCTATATTGTTTCTGTACCGTCTCGTGTTTAGTGTCATGGGGATGTTTTTGGATTGTATACCTACCTTCCCCCTCTGGCGGAAGTTGAAGACTGAGGGTACGG
This sequence comes from Oncorhynchus gorbuscha, assembly GCF_021184085.1. Taxonomy (NCBI): domain Eukaryota; kingdom Metazoa; phylum Chordata; class Actinopteri; order Salmoniformes; family Salmonidae; genus Oncorhynchus; species Oncorhynchus gorbuscha. The sequence continues at coordinate 27,292,728 of NC_060193.1, read as the reverse complement.
TGTGGTCCCTCAGTCTGACCATCTGGCCCCTCAGTCTGACCATCTGGCCCCTCAGTCTGACCATCTGGCCCCTCAGTCTGACCATCTGGCCCCTCAGTCTGACCATCTGGCCCCTCAGTCTGACCATCTGGCCCCTCAGTCTGACCATCTGGCCCCTCAGTCTGACCATCTGGCCCCTCAGTCTGACCATCTGGCCCGTGAGGTCAAACATGTTGTGGGTGAAGTGTTTGCTGCGGAACAAACGTTAGGTGCTGGGGATCCACTGCTGGTCAGGACTTTGTCAGATGGGGGCAGAACACCACTGGAGCCTTCGCTCTGTGTTCCTAGGAAACCTATGGAGAAGACACAGGGGACAAGGTATAAGTGCCATGGGGTAGGGGTTGGTTTTGGTATAGGGCACAAGTATGCTATGCAATGAAGAAATGAGAGAATAACTGCGCATGCTGATTATACACTAAGGGACAGTTTCCCAGACACAGATTAGTCCCAATCAGGACTAAAAAAGATATTTACATGGAGATTCTCCATTGAGAATGTTTTTTAGACTAGGAAAAGGCTTACGCTGTATCCAGGAAACTGGCCCATAATGTTTCTAGTTTTAGGAAATTGTGATGATATAAAACACGTCTTTCATCATTGCTCATCCTCCAAACAAAAGAGTGTCATAATTACCGGTGAAAGGATATGCTTTTGCAGGCTATAGTGGAGAACTTCTCGCAACAGCGGAGTTGCAACACATCTTCAAAGAGAGATCGTTTGGAAATGTCCAATTCCATTCATTTGGAATTGATGGTAATGGGATGTGGATCTTGATATAGGTCTAAAACATAATCTAACAACATTAGATTTTGGAGTGGAATGTCCCTTTAACTAGCTAGCTAGTAGTACCCGTGCTTACATTCTGAGGTCAAGAAGATAACTCATTAGATAGCCTTGGTTTTCACAGATATGAGAAGCCATTTAGCTCCCGAGCTATCTAGTTACTTTGAACAACTGCTGTGCTTCGTGGTTGGTTTCAGAGAATGGAAATGTTGGACAGGCATCGTCTCCGCTCACTAAGCACTTAGTTTTCACTTGTGTTTTTTAACTACTGGAATGGAGCAAAATGCTACATTGCTACATTTTCGGTTAGTGCACCAATTAATTACACGTTTGGGGCATTGCATCGTCGTTCAATACAGTAGTTATCGATTGCTATTTGCTACAAATAGTCCAATAGTTATCCACTACCCCACGTAACGTTGCCGACCATGTTGTAAAAAATACAAAAAAACAGTATAGCGTCAAACAAGCAAAATTGTTTGAATCGAAAAACCAATCATCTTCAACATCAGGTGCCTTCTTGATTGAGATGCACAGAGACTTACTAGAAAATACTTGTTTTACACTAGAAAAGCTAAGTTGATTACATAATGTCGTTTTATCCACACCGCAGTCAGATGAAGTACATTTTCATTGATTCATTTGACAATTGGTAAGAGACAATATGTTACTAAAATGCATTTGCAAAGAAAACATGACATCTTGAAAACAAGGACAAGGAATTCAACACACATACAGTGAGCTCCCAAAGTATTGGGAAAGTAGTTGTTTTTGTTTTGGCTCTGTAATCCAGCACTTTGGATTTGAAATGATACAGTGACTACGAGGTTAAAGTAGATATGTACTCTGTACTCTTTAATTTGAGTATATTTTCATTTATATCGGGTGAACCGTGCAGAAATTACAGCGCTTTTTGTATATAGTACCCCCATTTTAGGGGACCAAAAGTGTTGCGGCAAATTCCCATAAATGTGTATTAAAGTAGTAGTATTTGGTCGAGCTTGTGTGAGATATTATGCCTCTCTCCAGTCCAGTTCCCAGAACACAATATCTATCTTCTTGTAGAACTCCTTGCGGAAATGCTCCTGCAACTGTAACAGAAATAAGGACAGACTCAATTTTGTATTCGATGTGTTATAGGAAAACGTTCCATTTGATTTACTCTGTACAGTCTTTTTATTGTGTATGTGATGGGGAACGCATATGACACTGAACTTCGGCAAGTTCTATTCTATTTACTCTTACTAGCATCCCTGTCGCTGATTTTATTATTTTTTTTAAAGCAAAGATTGTTCTTGCAATGACCCTGATACAGTATGCGGTTGTCCCACCAATTCATTGTAAGTGGCTCTGGATAGGAGAGTCTGATAAAAATGACTACAATGTACATACGTAATGTGATTTAAAGGTTTGGTGATGAATGCCATGTGATTGGAGGATTTGATGATGATGACCTCACCTTTGACAGGACCTCTGTCTGTGTGCGGATGTCCTCGCAGTGGAGGGGTACGCTGGAGGAACACTTCGTGGTAATAGTCAGAACCCTCTTCTTAGCAACTGGCAGTGACAAGACAGGCAGGCAGGCAGAGATACAGAGAGGGACAGAGAGAGAGAGAGTAGAGAGAGGAGAGAGAAAGGGCAATATAGAGGTGTAGGGAGTTGAGATTTAAGGGAGTGATGATTAGCAAAAAACAAAGACAAACATAGTCACTATTATTATTACATTTGTAAACAAGATATTGTTTCATTTACTTGTCATCTGTGATACTGTGACCGGACTGCTTTCCTGGGTTCCCGCCTTCACTCGTACTTCGAAGTCGTAGTTGGTCCCAGCATGCAACCCATGAAATATATAGGTGGTGGCATTTTTCACAATGACATTCTTTGCCAAATTCCAGAATTCAGTGGTGTATTTGACCAGGTACGTCAGTTCTACGCCTTGGGATGCCTTGGGGGCTCCCCATGACAGGGTGACATGACTCTCACTGAAGGAGTCGATTTTGGCCGGTTCCGGTTGGACAGGAACTGTGTGCACATGGGTGAGAAAAATATTGACTAGACGTCAACATTAAAAAGTCAACATTTCTATCCCCTAGTGTTTTTTTATTCAACCAGTATATACACTTAGGTCCTGGATAGGAGTGTCTCTCAACAAGCAAAATAAGCTAAATATCTCCATAACATCAGAGATCCACTACCACATTTTAAAATAGGAATGGGGTTCTTTTCTGCACATGCATCTTTCTTTCGACCCAAAACCCACCACTGTGTGCATGGTCGAGGGACCTCTATTTTCACGTCATCTGACCATAGCACCAGTTCCAATCCAAGTACCAATGGCATTTAAGAAACTCCAAGCGTTTACATTTGTTGGATGACGTGAAAATAGAGCTCTTCGGCCACGCAGACCAGTGGTCGGTTTCGCGATGAAAGAAAGATGCATATGCAGAAAAGAAAGAAAAAAACACTCCTACTTTAATATGGTGGTGGATCTTTGTTGTTATGGGGATATTTTGCTTCCACTGGTCCTAGGGCCCTTGTTAAGGTCAATGGCATTAGCTTTACCCAGTTCTAGGACATTTTAGACAAAAATTTGGTCGCCTCTGCCAGGAGGCTGAAACCTGGCCTCGGGTGGTTCTTTCAGCAAGACAATAACCCCATGCACACATTAAAATCCACAAAGAAATTGATAATGGACCACAAAATCAACGTTTTGCAATGACCATCTCAGTCTCCGGACTTGAACCCCATTGAAAAATGGTGGTTTTAATTGAAGAGGGTAGTCCATAGGCACATATGAAGGATATCAAGGATCTGGAAGGTTTCTGTATGGAGGAATGGTCTAAGATCCCTCCTAATGTCTTCTCCAATCTCATAAAACATTTTAGAAAAAGGCTCAGTGCCATTATCCTCACAAGATTAGGTATTGAAAACAGGTGGCAATAACTTTGGCCCCCATCTTTTAAAGAAAAAATATATATTTGTAAAACAAAACAAAAAAATAGTATAAAATAATATAATTTCGCCAAAATGTTGAGCATACATTATAGCTCAGTATTTGTACAGTCTTTTTTGCTCATCTTTATCAACGGTGCCAATCATTTTGGACTTGTCTGTGTTCATCTATTCAAAGAGAGAGAGAGAAAGGGAGTTAAACTAATAACTCACAAGTGAAAACTGTTCTGCTACTTGGTTGGCTCTTGAGATACCCATTCAGAGTGGTGACTGTCACTGTATATTCGGCTCCTGCCTTCAGTCCCGTGAAGGAGAGAGAACTGGCGTTTTGCTCCTTTTTTTCAACTTCCTGTTCCAAGGCGGTTAGATTGAGCTGAACGCTGAAAGTCTCGTAGTTGCCCGTGGGAGCTGTCCAGGTCACCTTGATGGTGTACGTAGCAGGGACCAACTCTAAGTCTGTAATGCCACTTGGACCTATGGGGGTGAGAGGGAAAAGCGGATGGGGGGGGTAAAGATTCATGTGAGACAAGGGGAAATATATTACAGTAACAAATTGAGCGCATCGGCTATTCCTATGATAATATACAGTTATTATACATCATTCACAAAGATACTATCCAGCATACCAATCAAGCAACCCTTCAACAAATGAACCACCCAAACAACCAACCACTCAAACATCCAATCAATCAACTAATGCCTCATTATCCTGGGTACAATTTCCCCTTGATACAGATCTAGGATCAGCTGCCCCTCCCCAAATCCTAACCTCAACCATTAGTTGTCTAGGGGCAACTTCTCCCAACACCATTATCATCTGTCCAAACTCACTGGTGAAGGCAATCACGGTGCTGGGCTCTCCTTTCACAAATGCATCGGGCACCAGTGCTACCACGCTCAGCCAGAGCTTGGCGCCTGCCGGCAGTTCCGTGACCCGTAGACTTGTATTGTTCAGGTCTATGTATTTCAGCGTCCTAGAAATAAACAAGCAATGGCCTTGCGTCAATACTGTTCACACGCACTCGTCTTGTAGATCAGAGACTGTTCTCTGTTCCATATAGCTGGAGAATGGAGTGTGTTCTATTCATTACATTTCTATGTGAATTCCCAGGTCATTTAATGCACTTGGTGCTTTCAAGACAACTGGGTAATTGGAACAATAAATAATTCCAGTTGTTTTGAAAGTGGCAATTTCCTGATTGTTCTCAAGGTTCCCATGATCCCATGGGGAAAAAAAACGTATGGGTCTTTTGATTTATAAAAACATTAGCAGTAAATAGTCAAATGGCATGTGTTTGGTTTGGGCTACGTGAACAATGATAGCCTACATACTTGATAGCAGCCTACATACAGTACTTGTTACTGTTCTATAGTAGCCGACAAACTTGTTATTGACGTTTTCTTCATGCAAGACGTCCACTCTAAACCCAGAGATATTCCCTGCGGGCTGCTCCCATTGGAGGTGGACAGAGTCAGCAGTAGGATCAGACACCTTTAAGTTTGACACCTTTCCTGGCTCTGAAGGGGAAAGAAGAGATCAGTGTGTGTGTGTGTGTAATTTGCACTGGGTCATGTACAAATTTGAATCTATGAAAATGATTTGGGGTGCGGTTGCATCCTAACCTTTCAATAACAATTACATGTCAGATTCATTTTGTCAATGGAATGAAATTGACGTGGCGCGCCTTATTTACTGTTTCCCCTATAGAAACGTTCCTCTAGGAAAACCAGTCAAACATTTGCAAAGGAAAATCAACAACTAACAACAGTTTGCAGTAACTTACTGGTGTAGGAGGAGATGTTCAGTGGGTCTCCCTCCATGGACTCGTCCTCCACTTTGGCGTTGACATCAAATGTGTAGTACCCCCCCGGTATCAGGCCTTTCACCACAGCGCTCTCTGTGTGTGTGGTCATTTTCAGATGAGGTTGACCCCTCACCTGGATGTAGTAGAAGTCACGGTTGCCCTCAGGAGCGGACCAGGACAGGGCGATCTTGGTTTCTGAGACCTTGGTGACGTTGAGGTATTTGATCACATCAGGCTCTGAGAGAGAATGAATGATCAGTAGTCAGCATAATCATCATCTCCACTGATATCGATGCCTTAACATTGTTATACCATTATAATAACCATCTACGCATATGGTGCCATTAGAAAGTATTCATACCCCTAGACTTAATCCACATTTTGTTGTTACAGCCGGAACTCAAAATGTACTAAATGGATTTCTCTCACCCATCTACACAGAATGCCCCATAATGACAAAGTGAAAACATGTTTTTAAATTAAATACAGACATCTAATTTACATTAGTATACACAATACTTTGCTATGACTCTCCAAAATGAGTTTAGCTGCATCCAATTTCCTTTGCTTATCGTCGAGATATCACGAGAACTTTATTGGAGTCCACCTGTGGCCAGTTCAAATGATTGGACATGATTTAGAAAGTAACACCTGTCTACACTCATCGGGCCAGTTTATTAGGTACACCACCCCGTTCACAAAAAAATGAATCGCTCCTACAGACAGTGAGTCGTGTGGCCGTGGCTTGCTATATAAAGCAGGCAGAGGCATTCAGTTACTGTTCGATTGAACGTTAGAATGGGCAAAACAAGTGCCCCGAGCGACTTTGAGCGTGGTCTGATCTTCGGTGCCAAGCACCCCAGATCTAGTATCTCAGAAACAGCCGCCCTCCTGGGCTTTTTACGCGAGACATTGTCTAAGGTTTTACCGAGAATGGTGCGACACAGAAAAAACATCCAGTCAGCGGCAGTCCTATGGGGGGCAAACAGCTTGATGATGAGATGTCGAAGGAGAATGGCGAGAATCATGCAAGCTAACAGGTTGGGCCACAAACAGACAAATAACAGTTCACAATTCACCTATCCTTGTCACGGGTGGCCTATTGCAGCAGACGACCACACCGGGTTCCACTCCGATCAGCTAAAAACAAGAAGAAGTGGCTCCAGTGGGCACACGATCACCAACACTGGACTATTGAAGAGTGAAGAATATTGCCTGGCGCGACGAATCCCAGTTCCTGTTACGTCATGCTGATGGCAGACTCAGGATTTGGCGTAAGCAGCATGAGTCCATGGACCCATCCTGCCTGGTGGTACAGGATGTGTACAGGCTGGTGGCAGTGGTGTACTGGTGTGAGGAATGTTTTTCTGGGACAGGTTAGGTCCCTTGAAACAAATTGAGAAACGATTGAACGCCACAGTGTATCTGAACATTGTTGCTGACCAAACCCCATAGAGGATCTTTGAGATGAGATGGACTGTTCGCAGCATGAATGTACCGCTGTCCAACCTGCAGCAACTGCGGGATGCCATTGCGTCAGCATGGACCAAAATCCACGTGGAACATTTCTGACACCTTGTAGAATCCATGCCCTAAAGAATTCAGGCTGTTCTGGGGGGAAAGGGGGGGAAAGACCCGGTTCTAGATGGGTGTGCCTCAAACTTGCCGGTGAGTGTATATAAGGTCCCACAGTTGACAGAGCATGTCAGAGCAGTAACTATACCATGAAGTCCGAGGAACTGATCTCCGAGAAAGAATTGTGATGAGGCATATACAGTGCATTCAGAAAGTATTCAGACCCCATCCCTTTTACACATTTTGTTACGTTACAGCCTTATTCTAAAATGGAAAAAAAATCATCATCAATCTACACACAACACCCCATAATGACAAAGGGCCTTGGTCAGGGAGATGACCAAGAACCCGATGGTCAGTCTGACAGAGCTCTAATGTTCTTCTGGTGGAGATGGGAGGACCTTCCAGAAGGACAAACATCTCTACAGCACTCCACCCATCAGGCCTTTATGGCAGAGTGGCCAGATGGAAGCCACTCCTCAGCAATAGGGACTGGGAGACTAGTCAGGATCGAATGAAAGATTAACGGAGCGTACAGAGATCCTTGATGAAAACCTCCTCCAGAGCGCTCAGGACCTCAGACTGGATCGAAGGTTCACCTTCCAACAGGACAACGACCCTAAGCACACAGTCAAGACAACACAGGAGTGAGTGGCTTAGGGACGAGTCTCTGAATGTCATTGAGTGGCCTAGCCTGAGTCTGGACTTGAACCCAATCGAACATCTCTGGAGAGACCTGAAAATAGTGCAGCAACGCTCCCCGTCCAACCTGACAGAGCTTGAGAGGATCTGCAGAGAAGAATGGGAGAAACTCCCAAAATACAGGTGTGCCAAGCCTGTAACGTCACACCCAAGAAGACTCAAGGCTATAATCGCTGCCAAAGGAGATTCAACAAAGTACTGAGTAAAGGATCTAAATACTTATGTAAATGTGATGAGTTTTTTTTTAAATACAAAAACAAAAAGATATTTTGCTTTGTCATTATGGGGTATTGTATGTAGATTGATGAGGGGAAAAACAATTTAAGGATGTAACATAACAAAATTTGGAAAAAGTCTAGGTGTACGAATGAATATAGTGGCTCTGCCGAGAGCTGGCCATCTGACCAAACTGAGCAACCGAGCAAGAAGGACCTTGGTCATGGAGGTGACCAAGAACCCAATGACCACTCTGACAGAACTACAGAGTTCCTTGGCTGAGATGGGAGAACCTGCCAGAAGGACAACAGTCTCTACAGTACTTCACCAGTCTGGGCTTTATGGTTGGGTGGCAAGAACAGAAGCTACTCCTTAGATCAGAGGTGGGCAGTTCCAGTCCTCGAGGGCCTGATTGGTGTCACAGTTTTGCCCCAACCCCAGCTAACACCCCTGACTCCAATAATCACCAAATCATGATCTTCAGTTTAGAATGCAATTTGATTAATCAGCTGTGTTTGCTAGGGATGGAGAAAAAATGTGACACCAATCAGGCCTTCAAGGACTGGAGTTGCCCACCTCTGCCTTAGATAATGGCATATGACAGCATTCATGGAGTTTGCAAAAATACATTTGAAAGACTCAGAGCCTAAGGCAAAATATTCTGTGGTCTGGAGAATACCAGTCTAACACCATCCCTACAGTGAAGCATGGCGGTGACAGCATCATGCTGTGAAGGTGATTTTCAGCAGCAGGGCCTGGGAGACTGGTAAGGATAGAGGGAACAATGAATGGTGCCAAATACAGGCCAATCCTTGATGAGAACCTGCTTCAGAGTGCGAACAACCCTAGGCTAGGGGCAATGATTTACAGTGCCTTGCGAAAGTATTCGGCCCCCTTGAACTTTGCGACCTTTTGCCACATTTCAGGCTTTAAACATAAAGATATAAAACTGTATTTTTTGTGAAGAATCAATAACAAGTGGGACACAATCATGAAGTGGAACAACATTTATTGGATATTTCAAACTTTTTTAACGAAATCAAAAACTGAAGAATTGGGCGTGCAAAATTATTCAGCCCCTTTACTTTCAGTGCAGCAAACTCTCTCCAGAGGTTCAGTGAGGATCTCTGAATGATCCAATGTTGATCTAAATGACTAATGACGATAAATACAATCCACCTGTGTGTAATCAAGTCTCCATATAAATGCACCTGCACTGTGATGATCTCAGAGGTCCGTTAAAAGTGCAGAGAGCATCATGAAGAACAAGGAACACACCAGGCAGGTCCGAGATACTGTTGTGAAGAAGTTTAAAGCCGGATTTGGATACAAATTTTTTTTCCCAAGCTTTAAACATCCCAAGGGGCACTGTGCAAGCGATAATATTGAAATGGAAGGAGTATCAGACCACTGCAAATCTACCAAGACCTGGCCGTCCCTCTAAACTTTCAGCTCATACAAGGAGAAGACTGATCAGAGATGCAGCCAAGAGGCCCATGAATACACTGGATGAACTGCAGAGATCTACAGCTGAGGTGGGAGACTCTGTCCATAGGACAACAATCAGTCGTATATTGCACAAATCTGGCCTTTATGGAAGAGTGGCAAGAAGAAAGCCATTTCTTAAAGATATCCATAAAAAGTGTTGTTTAAAGTTTGCCACAAGCCACCTGGGAGACACCAAAATGTGGAAGAAGGTGCTCTGGTCAGATGAAACCAAAATTGAACTTTTTGGCAACAATGCAAAACGTTATGTTTGGCGTAAAAGCAACACACCTCATCACCCTGAACACACCATCCCCACTGTCAAACATGGTGGTGGCAGCATCATGGTTTGGGCCTGCTTTTCTTCAGCAGGGACAGGGAAGATGGTTCAAATTGATGGGAAGATGGATGGAGCCAAATACAGGACCATTCTGGAAGAAAACCTGATGGAGTCTGCAAAAGACCTGAGACTGGGACAGAGATTTATCTTCCAACAAGACAATGATCCAAAACATAAAGCAAAATCTACAATGGAATGGTTCAAAAATAAACATATCCAGGTGTTAGAATGGCCAAGTCAAAGTCCAGACCTGAATCCAATCGAGAACCTGTGGAAAGAACTGAAAACTGCTGTTCACAAATGCTCTCCATCCAACCTCACTGAGCTCGAGCTGTTTTGCAAGGAAGAATGGGAAAAATTTCAGTCTCTCGATGTGCAAAACTGATAAGAGACATACCCCAAGCGACTTACAGCTGTAATCGCAGCAAAAGGTGGCGCTACAAAGTATTAACTTAAGGGGGCTGAATAATTTTGCACGCCCAATTTTTCAGTTCTTGATTTGTTAAAAAAGTTTGAAATATCCAATAAATGTCGTTCCACTTCATGATTGTGTCCCACTTGTTGTTGATTCTTCACAAAGAAATACAGTTTTATATCTTTATGTTTGAAGCCTGAAATGTGGCAAAAGGTCGCAAAGTTCAAGGGGGCCGAAAACTTTCGCAAGGCACTGTACATTCCAACATTGCAATGACCCCAAGCATACAGCCAAAGCAATGTGGGAATGGCTCCAGAACAAGAATGTGAAAGTCCTTGAGCGGCCCAGCCAATGCCCAGACTTGAATCCCATTGAAAATCTGTGGAAAGACTTGAAGATTGCTGTTCACCGCCACTCCCCATCTAAGATCTTGAGAAAATCTACAAGGAAGAATGGGAGAAAATCCCCAAATCCAGATGTGCAAAGCTGATACAGACCTACCCAAGACTGGTCAATGCTGTAATCGCTGCCAAAGGTGCTTCTACAAAGTATTAACTCAGGGGTGTGAATGCTTATGTAAATAAGATATTTCTGTATTTCATTTTCAATAAATGTGCAAACATTTCTAAAAACATGTTTTCACTTCATCATTATGGGGTTATTGTGTGTAGATGGTTTAAATATATATTTTTTTATCAACCATTTAGAATTCAGGCTGTATGCAACACATCCAAATGTGAAATTAGTCAAGGGGTACGAATACTTTCTGAAGGCACTGTACATGTAATTTATATCTATCTAGCATCTACACTACTACAAGTTTTAGTAGTAGTTGTACAGTAGCAGTAGTAGCAGTAATAGTGGTTGTAGCAGTAACAGCAGTTGTAGTGGCCCTATTCAACAGTGACATTTGATACTAGTGCTATTCTCCATACTCACTGGTGTAGAAGGAGACGTTCTGTGGGTTGAGGTCCCTTCCACACTTAATGGGGAACACCTGGACTTTGTACTGGGTGCCGGCGGTGAGGTTGGAAAGGTCGTAGGTCAAGTAAGTCCGGTTCAAGTTGCTGTGGTTTAGGGTCAGGTTGTAGTCAGAGGAGTTGACCTCCACCCTGTAGTCGCTGATGTCACCAGGCCCGCGGGTCCAGTGCAGAGTCCCGTTGTGTAGGGTCTTGTTGGTCATGGTGGCGTTCCCGTAGAAACGGTCTACATACACAGGTGAGATGCGGTTGTTGATCGGGGTGGGTTGGGTGAGGGGGTAAGAGAAGGTGACAAAGACGGGGAAAAGGGTGCGAGTCAAATAGAAAACATATCAATATGATTACCAGTAAGTATTACACCCCCCAACATCAGCATCTCAATCTACTTCCCAGAAAGCCAACATCACACTAAATTCAATTTTTTAAAGAAGAAAAATACATAAATTAAACCCCTCCTACCTTCATAGCAGATATAGGGGGTAGGCTTTGAGCAGATTTGATCAAACCAAAGTCCAAAACTGTATAGGGCTATGCACTGGTTCTCATCTGTGTCCGTCTCATTCGTCCCACTGATGCCACCAGTAACTCCTGTAAAGAACGTTGGTCCCGTAGTCATTTCAGATGTCATCGTTGTCACCTCTGTTGCCATTGTAGTCCTCTCAGCTTTCTCTATTACTTTCATCTTTGCCATGGCTTCCATCGTTGATAACGTTGTCATGTTTTCATCCTCTGGGAAAGTGTCATCTGTATCATTACCGTAACCAGTATCATTGTAGCTACCGGCAGCAGTAGGTGCCGGGGTAACATTGGTAGGCTTGCTCTCATTGGTGCAGGAACACCCACATTCATTGGGGAGGCTGGAGCCGTAGTTAACTTTCATCACATGGTCCTTGGGCTTGGAGAGTACTGGGTGGCCAGGGTACCAGTTCTGGAAGGTGAGGGGGTCTCCGTTGGACCAGCTGGACCAGGGGTAGGAGTCATTGCGAATAGTCTTGCGGAGGCCGATCCAGTAACTAGAGTTTAGGTTCTGGACGAGTTGCAGGTTGTTGTCAGGGGTGAGGCTCACCAGGTCTTTATAGCACACCTAACATGACAAAGTTACGAGTTATATCAGGGGTGGCTTTTACTGGGTGCTGGAGGGCCAGAAGGGTGCAGGCTTTTGTTCCAGTCCAGCACTAATATTTGATATCATCATCATTCTCAACCTAGTCACTGGTTTAACCAGGCATTTTAAAGCTTGGTTGGAGATAAACCTGCACACACTTAGGGAGCCCCCAGAATAAAACATTTAAATAAAAGTTTGAATTGTTCATTCAGTATTGTTGTAATTGTCATTATATCATAATTGCAAATCATTGCAAATATATATATAAAATCGGTATCTGCTTTTTTTGGTCCTCCAATAATCGTATCGGCGTTGAAGAATCATAACCGGTCGACCTCTACTTTCTATATCTTTGTGTTCTACCTGGCAGTGGAGTCTGGCCTGTTCCCAGGTGGATGGGTTCGACTGGATGAAGTACTGCCGCTCAGCTAAACAGCACACCACCAACACAGCTGGGAGGAGGGAGAGAGAGAGAGAGAGAAAACTCAAGATCATATTCAGCTAACAGGCATTTTCCTCTTCAGTATGCTGATCAATGGCCTTATTCAGCCAATTGAAGGACCCATGGTTTGAAACACATGTTAAAATGTTATTTATTTTAGCTCCTAACATTCAGGCTTGTATGCATAAAACATCTCCAAATAGGAGTGCCGATCGAGGATCATTTTTGCCGTTTAGATCATAGACGCTTTATGAATACGGGTTATTGATTCGATTAGTAAAATTGAAATTGATGCCACCGGTATTTCATATCAACACAACTGGGCGCCATTGGATGCCTTTTATTTATGGAATGTCTTTACATGACATTCTCATATGACGGATAGCCACTCAAGGATGTTTTGGATACATTATTCCCAAACAGAATATCTCTTATAAATGTCACTTGGCATTTTGAATAATTCAGCAACTCTCTCATTCTTGCATCATTCTTTGTGGTTTAAGCTGCCAAATACGATATTTGTTTCATAGATAGTACTCTGATCTACAATTGACTTACTGCTTGTTTCTTTACACCCTACAAGGTTCACTTTTAAAACATTCATTTACAAATGAGAATGGATGCATTTGTCAAAAGCAGGAGCTCACCCCATAATAACAGATGTTGAATCCTGTCCATTCTTCAACAGATGGGATACAGACTTCTTCGTTCTGGGTACCTATTTGGATATTCACACTTGAATACATTTAATCAGACAAGTAGCTGTTGAAATCCACAAAATGTATTCATCATAAACAGATTTAAATCAGTATCACAAACCCTCTCAAGCGGAACAAAATCAAACCAACCGCGGGCACAGCGTTTGATCTACTGAAATGTGCAGGCACCTTCTTCCTCACTCCCTATTTCTGAACATAAATTCCCCTATTGTGATGGTTAGGTCATTTAAGGGAAATGGGAATTTGAATATGGGTACACAGACTACATTCAGAATGGGAGGGTGGAGGGAGAAGACTCAGAGGGAGTAATATCGAAAAACATATGAAGAGCTCAAGAGAAACAAATTACATGGGATTAGGGCCAGGAGTTTTTTCCAGAGACCTAACCTGGAAAAACATTGTGCCCTGGTTACTGTCTATGGCTATAACTGGTCAGGTTAAACTACTGTCCCAACATGGGATGTAATCATTAGTCCAAACAAGTTGCCCAAACAGAACATTTGCAAATAAAACAAGAGTTTCTATTGAATCAATTCAGTTAGGTCCCTCCATGTTCCGTAAAAAAATAAAACGTTTTTACAACAGAATCAGCTAAATGAATCGTGTCACAACAAGCTATGGTGCCATCACCACAGCTTCTCTCGAATCAACAACCACTCAAAAACAGATGTCAATCATCTAGATCAGTGTTTCTTAATGCTGGTCCTGCACATTTTTTTCACACTAGCATTTCACACCCGATTACACTAATCAGAAGGTCCAATTAGTGGAATCAGGTGTGTAGAGCAACAGGCAAAACAATTATTTGCACACCTTTGGGTACCAAAGACCAGGATGAAGAAAAACTGATCTAGATAGAATACCGGTGAAAACTACACTCGGTTGCCAGTTTATTTGGTACACCACCCCATTCACAAAAATGGTTCGCTCCTACAGGCAGTGAGTCACATAGTCGTGACTTGCTATATGAAGCAAAAAGACAGGCATTCAGTTATTGTTCGATTGAACGTTAGAATGGGCAAAACGAGTGACCTAAGTGACTTTGAGCGTGGTATGAACGTCGGTGCGATCGTCGGTGCCTGGTGTGCCGGTTCTAGTATCTCAGAAACAGCCGGCCTCCTGGGCTTTTCACAAACGACAGCGTCTAGGGTTTACCGAGAATGATGCGACAGCTCGTTGATGAGAGGTCGAAGGAGAATGGCAAGCATTGTGCAAACATTGCCACAAACAGGCAAATAACTGCACAGTTCAACACGGGTGTGCAGAACAGCATCTCAGAACGCACAAGTCGTCAGCCCTCGTCTCGAATGGGCTATTGCAGTTGACCACACCGGGTTCCACTCCTTGGAGCCAAAACCAAGAAACGGCTCCAGTGGGCACGCGATCACCAACACTGGACAATTGAGTGGAAAAAACGTTGCCTGGTCCAAACAAATCTCAGTTCCTGTTGCATCATGCTGATGGTAGTCATGATTTGGATTAAGCTTGAGTCCATGGCCCCATCCTGCCTGGTATCAATGGTACAGGCTGGTGGCAGTGGTGTACTGGTGTGGGGAATGTGTTCCTGGGACATGTTAGGTCCCTTGATACCAATTGAGCAAAAATGTCATGACCTGAAGAATTCAGGCTGTTCTGGAGCCAAAGGGGGGGGGGGGGGTTCTGGCAAGAGTGTATATCCATCCCATTTAAGACTGGCTCCCTTAAGCAAATAAAATGGAAGTACAAAGACATTAGTTTCATGGATGCAAGACAGATACTTGGGTTTTGCATTATTCCTCCAGACATGCAAAGCATTGGACAATGTATTCTTGGCTGATGTGTACACACAGCAGTAGATAAAAGGAATGGACAAGGGTCAGGTACATCTGAAATGCAAAGCTAGTTTACGACAGTGCTAATGACGCTTGAAATTTGACTTTGTGATCCAAGCCAAGCCGAGCAGTACTGTGCTGGTCTGGTTACACATCCACCATAGTTGCTGGAACCATGATGGAAGCAATGTGAAAAATAATATATTTGGGCCCAGCACAGTTCAGGTCCATATGATGGTATAAAAAAAAACAGTCTCATTACAGAGCCTTAACTAGCTAGCCAGGACAAGCAAGATTTGGTTCTGGTTCAGAGATGTAAATGGGTCTGTCGTCACTCACCCATGTTAGCTTGTTTACATTTTTTTATCAACACAAAAGACTGAGGATTACAGTACTATTTAGGAAATTGCTTTTATTTGATTTTTTAAAGTTCCCCGAAATGTTTCCCTTTTCCCTAAACAAAAGAGCATCATGTCTCAGCACCAAATAACATCAGCAAAGAGTTTCCATCAGAAAACCATAAAGTAAACCAATATAAAATGTGCTTAATCAAGTATATCATAAGCACAGTATCAGAACTCTGCATAGGAGAGAGAAAAGACATTGGACAAATGCTGGAATTAGTACAAAATAATAAAAAAACATTTATTGAAAACAAAGAAAAAAACATTCTGAGAAGACAAAAATCATTTAACAGTTCCTAAAAGAACTTACAAAAATAGTTCCTAGATCAGCAGTACAAAAATGGGGAAAAAATAAAGACCAATGCCTCAATAGGACCATGATTAACAGGGAACCAGGTCAAGGGTTCAGGGGGAGGAATGAAGGCAGTGGTTATGTTTAGCAGGTATCAAAAATACTAACAGGCAATTGGCCAATTAACTGGTAACAAAGCATAGTTTCTAGGCAGGTCAAGATATGACTAGTTTTAATTGGTCCAAATCATAAAAGCACAAGCTAAAGTGCTCTTTGGGGGGCAGGTGAGGAGGAAGTCACACCAGATGGTTAAGGCAGGGGGGGGGGGGGGGGGCGCTACACTTAGGCACTTTGTGATGTACCGAAAGTGACTGGCATGGTGGTGGTCAGCCTATTTACCCAATCCAAACCCTAGGTCCTACACTTACACACTTTGTATTGTACCGAAAGTGACTGGCATGGTGGTGGTCAGCCTATTTACCCAATCCAAACCCTAGGTTCTACACTTACACACTTTGTATTGTACCGAAAGTGACTGGCATGGTGGTGGTCAGCCTATTTACCCAATCCAAACCCTAGGTCCTACACTTACACACTTTGTATTGTACCGAAAGTGACTGGCATCTGAAATATGGTTACAATTCTACCATTGTACCCAAGTACTATGAGAAGGTCTGGTAACACAAATTTCCTAGATGACAATATCCATCCGTACCTTTACCATTTATCAGTGTAGTAAAGAACCCCCAACTTGCAACCCCAAACTATTCACACCACTCTTGTTGGCAGACATTTTTTGTAGTGTTAAAGCTCATTTCCCACAATTCTACACATTTTGCCATGCCTTGTGTGTTCATATGATACCAAGGGATATTATAATTTTTGGGGCGGGACCCGAAGTCCGTAGTGACAACGTTCTGGTCCGGGTTTCGGACCGCGGTCAGCCTGTCGAGTATAGCTGCCTAGCTGGAGCTATTACCATCTTGCTAATACCTATCCTTTCAGACTTGTAAGAAGTGAATACATGTATTGCCTAGGGTTTGGTATTGGGCATTTACTTTGGAGTCACAATTTAATGTTGGTCTGGAATAGACAGTAGGGAAGGGCTGAGGTGTCCTGGCCTTAGTCGGAGTCGCTCCTCCCCTCCTTTGTAAGCATCCGTTTTCCGCTCTTTGGGGCCAACGCTTCTTGCTTGCGGCTCTTTGAGAAACTGAGAAAGAAAATACAGGACAAACACTGAAGGTGAGACAGTTTTAGAATTGAGAGGATAGAGCGAGGAAATGACAGATTAAGACAAGTGGGACAGAGGCATTTTAGGGAGAAGTTCCCGTCATCAAATTGTCTGCCGTTGGGTAGCTTACCCTTTCTTCTTGTATTTCTCCTGCTCAGCAGGAGGAATGCGATCCATCAGCTCCAGACTGTCATTGATCTTCTTGAGCCACTCATAGCGCTGTCTTCCACGAACCTGAAAGAAAGAGTGTGAGGGACTGTTTAAAATGGGCACCTGTCATGACTCTCTCCTTGGTGAGGATTACAGGATGACAGATAGCCCAAACCCCTCCTCTCCCAGAGGGGGAGTTGGCAGAGTTTTATGACATAAACTCCAGTCGTAAACTTTCTCTTCCACTGCAGTATGGAGAAGTCAAAAATCCCTTTGCTACAACAGAGAGACTTTGTTTGATGTTTTGGCAATGAACATTGGGAGAATATATTTCAATATCCAAATGTTGGGAATTATGACAGATGAAATATGGATAATTAATGTATATTTTGTGATGTCATTAAAATAATTAGAAAGACTATAACATTACATTTACATTTAAGTCATTTAGCGGACGCTCTTATCCAGAGCGACTTACAAATTGGACAAGAACTATAATTCTGAAAATGTACACATCCTAGTGATCAGGTTTGCATCGAAATGTTGTATAATTTATTTTAAGTATAAGAATATTTTTGAAATCAGAAATATGATTTTAGCCTTCTAAATGAGATAATGGCTTTTCATATAAACCTTGGCCAAGTCAATAACCACTCCCACGTGAGCACAGACATTGTGTTAACAAGATGGAACCACCTTTCAGACCAGAGTACTTAAAAAGGACTTGCTGAATAATTAACATATTAGTCCAGACAGCATGGAGCAAGTGGCTACACGGCTGGAAACGGTTCAAACTACAAGACCAGAAAATGGTAAGACCCTCAAACTCTCGACGAGTGACGAAGGTAAAGACTAAGACATGCACCGCATGCAGCTCTGCATGTAAGGTAGTCTAGGACAACTGACCAAGATGAGAGGGAAGGACAAATTCCTCACCATCATAGATACCTCTGAGGTATCTATCCTCATGAACACTCCCAGACAAAGATGCCTACAACTAAGGACATTGTGACCTCTGGTGGACAACCAGAGACTTACACAACCAGAGACTTACATCGAACCACGTCCCATAGACGGATCGAGTTCAACAAAGAGACAACACGTGAAAATATATACATTGCAATTATTTTTTAATGAGTGGACGTTCATGTGCAAAGTACTCATATTCCCATGAGCATAGCTTCCACATGTATGTATAATTAAGTTCACTCTCTGTCTCTCCCGCCCTCTTTCCCCACCGTTGTGTAACAAGCAGTCATGTCGGGTTAGTCCACTAGGGACTTTTCATTGCATTATGTTAGTAATCAATATAAACTGTAATTTTGTGTGATTATTTAGTTAGTTAATAAATAATTAAGCCAATTTGTGTATCACTGATTTATCACTTAGGCTATAGTTCAGAATGAGACTGATATGAGGAAGTGATATCAATATATTCTTGAGTTAATTCGGGAAACGTTAACTCAAATAAACTTCTCCTCTGGGGGTCCCCAAATGACTAATTAATAATTTGTTACATGATTAATTTAAATTGAGTAATAATTTAACGTAGAAGGTAATTATTCATTGAATAGCAGTAATCACATTAATGGTAGTCACGTCACACCTTATCACAACCATGAAATAGAGATATACAAATTCTCCCACCCAAAAGTGTGTTGGCCTGCGTGTGTGTGAGGTCCTCCTTACCTGCAACAAGAATACATTGTCCTTGTCGTCATCCTCAGTGCTGGAGCCGCTCTTGATCTTCTTACTGGTTCCCGGAGGCGGCAGGGACTGTTGGGACTCTGAGGGGAAAGGAGGCAAGGTCAACAGTGACATAGGAGACAAGGAAAGGAGGCCAGTTAATATTGTTGGAACATGGCCCCAGTCTTACTTCTCTTGGTGCCGTTGGTGTTCTTGGTCCCGTTCAGAGCTTTGTTAGCGTTCTCTTCCTCGGTCTTGCGGTCCCGACCGGGGCAGGCACAGACTCGGACCTCAAAACAACGGCGACCCAAAACCTGACCACTAGAGAGAGGAGAGGGGTAGAGAACTGAGAGTTAGGGGGGACAAACACATTATCACAGATGTAAAGATTTTCCCTCCCACAGAAAAGGGAGCCCTTTACATATAGTGGGGCAAAAAAAGTATTTAGTCAGCCACCAATTGTGCAAGTTCTCCCACTTAAAAAGATGAGAGAGGCCTGTAATTTTCATCATAGGTACACTTCAACTATGACAGACAAAATGAGGGGGGAAAAAAAATCCAGAAAATGGCATTGTAGGATTTTTAGTGAATTTATTTGCAAATGATGGAAAATAAGTATTTGTTGGCAATGACAGAGATCAAACGTTTTCTGTAAGTCTTCACAAGGTTCTCACACACTGTTGCTGGTATTTTGGCCCATTCCTCCATGCAGATCTCCTCTAGAGCAGTGATGTTTTGGGGCTTTTGCCGGGCAACACGGACTTTCAACTCCCTCCAAAGATTTTCTATGATCTGGAGACTGGCTAGGCCACTCGAGGACCTTGAAATGCTTCTTACAAAGCCACTCCGTTGCCCGGGCGGTGTGTTTGGGATCATTGTCATGCTGAAAGACCCAGCCACGTTTCATCTTCAATGTCCTTGCTGAAGGAAGGTTTTCACTCAAAATCGCACGATACATGGCCCCATTCATTCTTTCCTTTACACGGATCAGTTGTCATGATCCCTTTGTAGAAAAACAGCCCCAAAGCATGATGTTTCCACCTCCATGCTTCACAGTAGGTATGATGTTCTTTGGATGCAACTCAGCATTCTTTGTCCTCCAAACACGACAAGTTGAGTTTTTACCAAAAAGTTATATTTTGGTTTTATCTGATCATATGACATTCTCCCAATCTTCTTCTGGATCATCCAAATGCTCTCTAGCAAACTTCAGACGGGCCTGGACATGTACTTGCTTAAGCAGGGAGGGCACTGCAGGATTTGAGTCCCCGGCGGCATAGTGTGTTACTGATGGGAGGCTTTGTTACTTTGGTCCCAGCTCTCTGCAGGTCATTCACTAGGTCCCCCCGTGTGGTTCTGGGATTTTTGCTTACCGTTCTTGTGATCATTTTGACCCCACGGGGTGAGATCTTGCGTGGAGCCCCAGATCGAGGGAGATTATCAGTGGTCTTGTATGTCTTCCATTTCCTAATAATTGCTCCCACAGTTGATTTCTTCAAACCAAGCTGCTTACCTATTGCAGATTCAGTCTTCCCAGCCTGGTGCAGGTCTACAATTTTGTTTCTGGTGTCCTTTGACAGCTCTTTGGTCTTGGCCATAGTGGAGTTTGGAGTGTGACTGTTTGAGGTTGTGGACAGGTGTCTTTTATACTGATAACAAGTTCAAACAGGTGCCATTAATACAGGTAACGAGTGGAGGGCAGAGGAGCCTCTTAAAGAAGGTCTATGAGAGCCAAAAATCTTTCTTGTTTGTAGGTGACAGGCCTCTCATCTTTTTAAGTGGGAGAACTTGCACAATTGGTGGCTGACTAAATACTTTTTTGCCCCACTGTATATACGCACACAAATAAGGACGAGACAGACAAAGATTTCAGTATGAACAAATACAGTGAGAAGGGATAAAGAAAGAGACTTACTCCTGGGTCTCCAGCGTCAGGATGGTGAGGATGGGCCGTCGATTCATACCACCCATACAACTGGAGTTGCACATGAAGTTCAGGAGAACAGTAGTTGCCTCACTGCCCAGCTATACAAAGTGAAGATGCACTTAAACATACATGTACATTTTAAATGAATTATAGACCAATGAAAGTGTCAAGCAAACTGACGATTCATCTTTTATATTAAAACTAATACAGGAGACCAGAGAAAGGGGGTGTATACCTGAGGAGGCTCATAAGGCAGCAGCACGCTCTGACGCTTGGTGTTACCATCCTCCAGGTACTGAGCCCGCTGGCTCCCCTCCACCCTGATCAGGTGACTGCGGTGGGTCACACCTGACAGGAAACAGGAAGTAGACAGGAAGTGTGGGGGGGGGGTAAAGAGTCATCTCAGAACTTCCTGGGACTATCTTTTACACAAGGGGGAAATTATGCCTTGCAGGGCTGCCAACTTTAGGAGAAAGCTTGCAATGAGATTTCCTTTTGTGAATACCATTAGTGCCAGCGTGCCTTAGGGTCGATCCTCAATATAACATTAGCTTTGGGCAACAGGGTTAAGTAGCTTGCTAGCTATTTATTTTCATGAACTAAAGTTCAATTTCAATAGGCAAACAACAAGTGGCTACCTAGCTAATACTTACAAGGATTCCTAAAGCATTGCTAAGTATAATGAAAATGACTGCAGTTTTTACTCGTCATTGTTTCAGGCTGGTTGTCTTGGTGCTAGCTAGGTACCAAGCTAAAAGATAGACCGCAACTTCTGGAGTAGCTAACAAATGATGCTTTATTACCAACACGGTATTGTAAACGCATGATTCGTGGCCGGTGTTTGCATCATGCGTGGCTGGTGTTTTGTACAGCTTTGATAGTGCTACTGTATCTTTTTTGACACGCAAAGACCCAAAAGGCATTCCATTGTATGCATGTTGTGAAGCTAATAGCAGTGACACTATTACTGTGTAACTCTGGTAGGGCAACGTAAGAAATAGCTCACTTGGTAGTGTTAACCGGTGCTCGACCAGTCGGCGAAAGCCAACATCACCCACGACAGAGAATGGTTGACTGTCAAGGACAATGAATTCCATTATCTTTGCATTAATGGATTTCGCATTGGAGTTGTCTCGCTGAAATTTTGTTACCCTTTCAAATGACTGCTTGACTTGATTGCTCGATCCACACAGCAGACATTGTGGTTTAGTTTAGGAATGCTATGTTGCACGTACAGCGCAAAATTTTAGGTGGCGTCATTACATCATGCATCTTCGTTATATAGGTAGGCACGTCAGCTTTGACATCAGTTTTGCATATCGACTGTAAACTAGACCGGCCGATACCAAGGTTGGCATTTTTTAGCTATATCGGCCAATTCCGATATGTTCACCGATATATTGCGAGTCCATAAAGTAAATATTTAATCCGTTTGGGTGAACTATCCCTTTAAAATAGTACCTAGAGGTAGCTCGCCAAGATGGTTGGCCACCCCTGATCTACGTTTTCCAAATACTGGGAGTTTGAATATGTTCATATGACATTTGATTTGTACAAATTATCCCACATTCAAGACAAATCTAAATGAACCATCTTCAGGTGGTTGAGACTGATTTGCAAAACCTTGCCATCTTACTCTAAAAAGGCAATATCTGTTAATACATGCCTACCATTTCTGCACAATACTTATATGACAAAACAGAATATTTGAGGCAAGGGGCATTTCAAGAGAGCCTATTCTCATTTTTTGATTTAGCCTACAATTAACACTGTCCATAAATGCATAGCCCTCAATTTTTTAATAATCAAAGACATGTTGACATATCACATTTCAAATATCCTAATTCCACCAGAAAAATTGGTAAGAAGTGAAATAATAAAAGGGGAATAACAGTAGTGTTCTGAGATAAGCCTACCATTACTTACATTAGCTATTGTCAAAGACTAAATTAATTAAACGGATGAGATGACAGTCTAAATCTGCCCCTACACCTAACCCAAAACGATCTTTCAATGTATTGATCTCAAACTAGAATCAGGCACACATTTGGGTTCACAATCAGTTTGGGCAAAACAAGGTTCATCATTTTTTATTTTTTTTAACCTTTATTTAACAAGGCAAGTCAGTTAAGAACAAATTCTTATTTTCAATGACGGCCAAGGAACAGTGGGTTAACTGCCTGTTCACGGGCAGAACGACGGATTTGTACCTTGTCAGCTCGGGGATTTGAACTTGCAACCTTCCGGTTCTTAGTCCAACGCTCTAACCTGCTACCCCATACAGTTAGACAAAATCAGGTGACTCTACCAGATTCCAGCTGAATACTGCATGTTCATTCATTACAACCTAATGAACTTAGTAAGAAATTGTATCAGTCTGCTTAACTCCCAACATGGGCAAATTACTTACTAACTCATTTTAGAATTTTTACCTCAAGACTAAAACACACACCTTCATAGCCTTCAGACGTGCTCTGGTGGTGGGGACAGCGGCTGACCACTTCGGACACATGCTCTGACTTCTTGTAGATGGCGGTGGCACGGAGGATGGCTCCTGGCGGGGGCTCCTTGGTCATCAGCACCTCCACTGGGCAGGTCTTAGCCCGCTGGCAGTACAGCTTGATCAGCTGCACAGAATACTGGGGAGGGAGGGAAACATTGAACAATCAGTATTTTGTCCCAGAGGAATTTCCCTTTGTAAAAGAATAAAGATGTGAATTGAATTTATGAAGAAAAAAAATAGATGCTTAATTACTTCACAGGTAGTCACTATCAAAGTTCATACAAATACAAGTGTGGAAAAACACCCATAGGAATTCATAGGAACAAAATATTGCTTTATAATTATATTCTAAATAAATCATAAATACCTTAACGAAAAAGATGCATTTTACCCTTGTTTGAAACATGCCCGGTCATGTCAGACCCATACTTTATTGCAACCAGCCTGCAACTCCTCAGTTACAATCATAGAGAGAGGACTCTAGTGCCCAAAAGCCCGTTTTAGCATGGGAAGTACCATTGAGGAGGTTCAGCATTTCAACAGACAACTGGGTGGGACTTCCCATGGCAGGGTTCCCCAACTGGCAGGCCACGGGTCAAATGTTTTTTTAATTTGTCCCCCAAGTTCTGAGCCAAAAAACTATATTCCCATGCATAAGAGACACGTGATCATATACAAATGGAAGCAAGGTTTGAAAGAATTATGTTTTAGTCAAATATCTGGTTTGGGCTTCTTGCAGTTAATTTTCAGCCTACAAATTAATTTAACAATGTTACAGCCCACCGACCATCCGATGAAGAGGGAAAAATTAATATATAAAATCAGCCCACAACTGAATCTAGTTGACCCCTGTCCTATAGGTTAAGGAAGGATCATATAATTCCATCCAGGTCACCAGGAGTGATAGCCACTGAATTATACTTGTAAGGAAACATTCCATAACGGCAGGTGGCAGTAAACCGCCAACCAT
This sequence comes from Oncorhynchus gorbuscha, assembly GCF_021184085.1. Lineage (NCBI taxonomy): Eukaryota > Metazoa > Chordata > Actinopteri > Salmoniformes > Salmonidae > Oncorhynchus > Oncorhynchus gorbuscha. The sequence continues at coordinate 27,268,193 of NC_060193.1, read as the reverse complement.
GGCTTTATACCCGTCCTAACAACACACTCTCGGTGGCAGTGTGCACTCTTTCAGTTAGTTTGGCCAAATAAAAGTAGAAGAAAATGTACTACTTTAAAAATGGAGATGACCTCCATGGCACTGTCCGTGCTTTCACAGACGCAATAATGGGACAGAAAAATAAAAATAGAATCTTATTCATTTTAACTAGGCAAGTCAGTTAAGAATAAATTCTTATTTACAACCACGGCCTACCCAAATCAAATCTAATTTATTTGTCACATACACATGGTTAGCAGATGTTAATGCGAGTGTAGCGAAATGCTTGTGCTTCTAGTTCCGACAATGCAGTAATAACCAACGAGTAATCTAACCTAACAATTCCAAAACTACTACCTTATACACACAAGTGTAAAGGGATAAAAAATATGTACATCAAGATATATGAATGATTGATGGTACAGAACAGCATAGGCAAGATGCAGTAGATGGTGTCGAGTAGAGTATATACATATGAGATGAGTAATGTAGGGTATGTAAACAAAGTGGCATAGTTTAAAGTGGCTAGTGATAAATGTATTACATAAAGATGCAGTAGATGATAGAGTACAGTATATACATACATTTTACATTTACATTTAAGTCATTTAGCAGACGCTCTTATCCAGAGCGACTTACAAATTGGTGCATTCACCTTATGTATATACATATACATATGAGAAGAGTAATGTAGGGTATATAAACATTATATTAAGTAGCATTGTTTAAAGTGGCTAGTGATATATTTAACATCAATTTCCATCAATTCCCATTATTAAAGTTGCTGGAGTTGAGTCAGCGTGTTGGCAGCAGCCACTCAATGTTAGTGGTGGTTGTTTAACAGTGATGGCCTTGAGATAGAAGCTGTTTTTCAGTCTCTCGGTCCCTGCTTTGATACACCTGTACTGACCTCGCCTTCTGGATGATAGCGGGGTGAACAGGCAGTGGCTCGGGTGGTTGTTGTCCTTGATGATCTTTATGGCCTTCCTGTGACATCGGGTGGTGTAGGTGTCCTGGAGGGCAGGTAGTTTGCCCCCGGTGATGCGTTGTGCAGAACTCACTACCCTCTGGAGGGCCTTACGGTTTTGGGCGGAGCAGTTGCCGTACCAGGCGGTGATACAACCCGACAGGATACTCTCGATTGTGCATCTGTAGAAGTTTGAGTGCTTTTGGTGACAAGCCGAATTTCTTCAGCCTCCTGAGGTTGAAGAAGCGCTGCTGCGCCTTCTTCACGATGCGGTCTGTGTGGGTGGACCAATTCAGTTTGTCTGTCGATGGTTCCATAGAATGAGTTGCAGGGGGCGTGTATTTGAAGGCAGAGCAGCCTAACCACAAGACTAATAGACCTATTATAGCATGCTGGCATGAGAGTCGCCATGGAAACCATTGTGCTATTGGCTGTTTTTATCCAAAAACTTCAGCCAAAACCTTGAGTTTTAGCAAATTGTCACAAACTGGATTCCACTTGAATGCAACCACGGAGAATCAGAATGAATGGAATAACTTGTCTCCATCTGAGGTATGGTAACCACAATTTACTGTAATTGATTGGAGACCATTAATTTAAACAGGTTTTACACAATCTAAGTATTCATTATCGTTGTGATAAAGCCATTCATAAAAATAAAAAATTCATCCACGCGAAAAGGCAGCATAAAACATTTTAAAGTAATTCCAAAAGTTATGTTCATCAAATTGAAAGAAAATATATATCAGTGAATGTACACTGAGCCTGGGCTTCTAAGGATAGGTCGTGTCTCATTCCTATTGCAGTGCCGTTTAATCCTTTACACTCGTGGGAACTGCTCTAAATGGATTGGGCAACATTGAAACGTTTCCTACAGAAGAAAAGTTCAAATATGATCTTAGTGTTAGCCTTTCACAAGGACATTCGTAGAAACAGATCGTAATTTCAGCATGTTCCGCTGTGAATTTAATTCAAAATAGACAAACTTGAGAACAACCCAGGGTATGACGCCATGTCATCTTCTAACTATATCAAACTGTGATCATAAATGTTGACACTGTATATGACAGGAGTTTTATGACACGTAAATGTGAAGTGCACATTTGGACTCGCAGGTGTTTTGCTTGTTTGTATGACATCAAAGGGGCATTTATAATCATCCTCAATGTCTCAGCTTTCAAAACACATAGAGTCCTCTTAATTTACAAAATTTCCCTCAAGACAAAAAAAATGTGCTAAAGTTGACCAATTAGTGGGAGGGGTGGGGGCAACGTCTTGTTGCATGCGGCGCTCAAGTTCAGGACGTCTGTCAGTCAAAACCCATACAGTGCAGTTACTGTACAGCCACACCACTCCACTTTAGGTGTTTATTAGTGCCCAGATTTTCCATCGATATATGGGTACTAGTGTAAAGGGTTAAGACTCAGCTGTAACAGGAAACAGGTCCTTTTCATCTTGAGGGTCAAAAGACAGGTCGCTCCTACCAGGTGGCGTGGCGAGAATCTGTCTCCTCACCACGCGCTCTCACCACTGGTGTCCCCCAGGGCTCTGTGCTAGGCCCGCTCCTATTCTCACTATACACCAAGTCACTTGGCTCTGTCATAACCTCACATGGTCTCTCCTATCATTGCTATGCAGACGACACACAATTAATCTTCTCCTTTCCCCCTTCTGATGACCAGGTGGCGAATCGCATATCTGCATGTCTGGCAGACATATCAGTGTGGATGATGGATCACCACCTCAAGCTGAACTTCGGCAAGACGGAGCTGCTCTTCCTCCCGGGGAAGGACTGCCCGTTCCATGATCTCGCCATCACGGTTGACAATTCCATTGTGTCCTCCTCCCAGAGCGCTAAGAACCTTGGCGTGATCCTGGACAACACCCTGTCGTTCTCAACTAACATCAAGGCGGTGGCCCATTTCTGTAGGTTCATGCTCTACAACATCCGCAGAGTACGACCCTGCCTCACACAGGAAGCGGCGCAGGTCCTAATCCAGGCACTTGTCATCTCCCGTCTGGATTACTGCAACTCGCTGTTGGCTGGGCTCCCTGCCTGTGCCATTAAACCCCTACAACTCATCCAGAACGCCGCAGCCCGTCTAGTGTTCAACCTTCCCAAGTTCTCTCACGTCACCCCGCTCCTCCGCTCTCTCCACTGGCTTCCAGTTGAAGCTCGCATCCGCTACAAGACCATGGTGCTTGCCTACGGAGCTGTGAGGGGAACGGCACCTCAGTACCTCCAGGCTCTGATCAGGCCCTACACCCAAACAAGGGCACTGCGTTCATCCACCTCTGGCCTGCTCGCATCCCTACCACTGAGGAAGTACAGTTCCCGCTCAGCCCAGTCAAAACTGTTCGCTGCTCTGGCTCCCCAATGGTGGAACAAACTCCCTCACGACGCCAGGACAGCGGAGTCAATCACCACCTTCCGGAGACACCTGAAACCCCACCTCTTTAAGGAATACCTACAATAGGATAAAGTAATCCTTCTCACCCCCCCCCCCTTAAAAGATTTAGATGCACTATTGTAAAGTGGCTATTCCACTGGATGTCATAAGGTGAATGCACCAATTTGTAAGTCGCTCTGGATAAGAGCGTCTGCTAAATGACTTAAATGTAAATGTAAAAGAAAATTACATTGAAAACACATTCTCTTATGCTTTAGGTGGGTTACAGGAGATCAACAGCAACATAGAAAACAAACAAAAAGAAGAGTAATTCTAAAAAAGCATGACTTGGGGAGTGAAATGTGGCTCCAATACCTCAGTAAGGCCTACTAGTAGTCACTTGACAGCTCAAGACTTTGCTTACAAGTAGCCTACTTGCAGCATACAATATTAGTGCTTTTTACGTCTGTGTATTTAGGCATGTGCAGTAAGCCATATGCATGACACTCACGGTGGAGGTGACAGACTTGGCGGTGCCAGACTTGTGGAAGCGCAGCTGGAAGCCGTGCTCCCCCGGGTAGTCGATGGTGGAGGGGACGGTGGAGGCGGAGGGAGGCACGCTGTCCAGGGGCGACATCAAGGGCTCCACGGCCAGGGGCTCAGGCAGCTCAAACAGCCCCTCATCAAAGTCCTCGTGGAAGGTGGCCTCGGGAAGTACGGGAGCGAGCTGTAAAGGATGTATACGCATGCCATTTATGAAGTTAGCAGTTGCTTTTTGGATTTCTGTCTGAATACTTAAAAAGATGAGTGTCCAGGCTAACCATGTATGGATATCAAATTGTCAGACAAAAGCACAACCAAAAAGATCTTATTCAAAGCCAAACAATCACTATACTACTAAGGGGGAGAAACCATTAGTCCATTCTAAAAAGGTGTGGTATCATAAAAAGATTTCCTTTACATTAGGATGTAGACAAACTTACCGAGACATCCAGGTCAGACCAGTTTCCAGTCCCAAACGGTGGAATATTGGACCCCTGAGTAGACATGCTAAAGAAAGGAGATACAAATCACAGTACAAGTAAGTCTTACCTAAAAGTAGAAGAGGTACTGTAATACATTATATGAAGTCTCTAGGCTTCCACTCACACGCAACCATCGCTGTCCAGTCTTAAGTAGCTACATTGGTGGTCCTAAACATAATTACATATATGTCTGTGGGTTCTAAAGGTTGTTCAAAACTTACTTGGTCTCCCAAAGCTGCTGGAAGGACCCCTGGCTCATGGGGAAGCTCAACTCCTGCTCTTCCATCCTGTATACGTTGACTCTCGACTGCTCACTGGACCGATGGGAGGGGAGGACTGGACACAGGGACTCTAGGCAGGAGATGAAGAAAGGCGATCCGATCTAGGAGAGAGAACACCCATGTGATTAAAACAAATAATACTAATTGTTGTAGCCATGTGTCTTCAAAACAATTAGTCAATGGTACGAAAAAAGGGGGACCAGTGGGAAAGTGTGGTGAAAGGGGGACCAGTGGCTTTGAAAGGAAAGTAGACATGTGCCGCTGGAATACAGCCCTGAAGATGTGGAGAAGAAAGCAGAACATAGAATGCAGCGGGAGGGTCTGGTTCACATAGACAAGAATTGGGTCAGACTGCTCTGGTAATGACTTTGACATGGTTGGCAATTATATAAGATACAGTATTTCAGTAAGAGTTGTGTAGGCTAGTAGTTAGCTAGGTGAGAAATTGTGTCACGGTATTAGGCTAATATTTGTTGATCAAGTGCCTAGATAACTACCCTATGTTTAATCAATAAATATTTCCTCTAAAATCTAACTCAAAAGGTAATGGACAGTTTTGCATATTTAACAAACTAACGCTACCCTCGACTAGTGATGGCTTTACAAATGTTGACTAGTTGGGGTTTCAAAAACAAATTTGACGTTGTATAGCTAACGTTCGCTAGCTAACCTTATATTGTAACATTGCATCACCTAGATAACGTTAGCAAGTTGGTTGCTTAACGATTTACATTCAATTCTGAATTAAAAGTGACATAAGTTTATCAACAGCCTGCTACCTAGTCGTCTTAAATATTTTACGAGGGACTAACACGAATAAATAAAATATTGTACAAGTCAAGTGCCGGTCTAGCATGTTGTCCTAAATTAGCTAACGTTAGTTGGGTAAGTTAAACGTTAGCGTTACAGTAGCCACTCAAAACAGTCGAAAAAGTAAGCGACATCTAAATCCCATGTCATAACTATCTACAATATGTAGTTACATATTTATACACCAATACAAGATGCAAACTTTAGCCACCAACTTCAACTAGCTAAATGTAACGTTACTCTAGCTAGCTCAACTGTGAGCTTGGCAGGCTGCTTCGGAATCCCCGAGGCGATTCACAAACTTTTATTCACTAAAAAAATACTATCCTACGCTGTCTTAAATAATGTAATTGTATACCTCGCCTCCCGGTGATGAATATTTTCTTGCAGCACCTAGGTTCTCTGTCAATGCAAAAGTGTCAAAGAAACAGCAGCTCGAAAGCAAAATGTTTTCCAGTGAAAAGCGTGCACTTCGGGGATTTCCAGAAAACCAGATTAGAGGAAGGGAGGGCCACGCAGAGTTCACAGGCCTCCAATCAGAGGCGCGCCCATCGGGGTGTGATTTTTTTTGCATGAAATAGCGCGAAATGTTCCAAATCAAATCATAACTGGGATACATTTACACCATGACAGCGCAGTTTCTAAACAATACTGTATGTACTGTTTTTGAGAATCGTGCGGAAACTATACTGACTGAATGCAGGAAGGAGGCAAAAAACAGTGTCACTAGCTAGGTTTCCATCCAATTGGACAGATTTTCATGGGAATATTCTAAAATCTGCATTAAAACCAGTATGCGCATTTTTTCTCACCAGGATGTTTCCATCAAATTGACTTGTCTCAGATAAAACGCTGTGTGTGATGACAAAGTGCACATAAAAATACATTTTGCGGTTATTATTTTCCCATGTTCTGAATAAAAAAGACAAGTTTAATGAGTTTCCATCGCATTTTCTATTCAATCTAAAAAAATAAATAAAAGGTTCATGGAGGATCCTTTAAGGAAGGGCTATTCAACTCTTACGTCATGAGTTCCTGGAGCCTGCTGGTTTTCTGTTCTACGGAAAAGTGAATTGCACCTACCTAGTGTCCCACGTCTAAATCAGTCCGTGATTAGAGGGGAACAATGAAAAAAATCCGGTGGTACTGGCTTCAAGGTCCAGGGTTGAGTTCTTCAAATGGGCGGAACTCCTATAAATTATCTTATATCTAGACTCACGCAAGCTATCACTTGTTTACGATTTACAGCCTATGTCCGTCGACTAATACTGTTTGAGTATTAATATAGAGTATTACTATTACAATACAATTATTATTCTGTCCAAACCATTATATTGTCTTTAGTTTAGAAACTAGACTTGTTTCCCGATATTGGGAGTGTCAGAGGTGTTCTCTCCCCTAGGGTTTTGGGTCTAGTTTCTACTTTTTATTCCATTTTTGCAGTTCACACAGTTATTACAGTGTCTTTTTGGTCCTTAATCTATAACATCAAACACCATCAAAACACTTACTACTATTAATGCCTTATATATGCATTACAACAAGCGGTTAATTACCTTAACGTAGGCTGACCTGGTTGGTCCCCAAAGAGTATGTTCTTCCACTCACAATTTCTCTAGAGGCTTATCCAATCACTCAGTATCTGTTTCTCCTACTAGAAGTTGTAATATGATTTACTGATTAGTGAAGAAAACTGTTAGAGATCAAGACCTTTTGTAACCCCACTGATGCTATTTAGCCACACCTGTTAGGGGGTGGATGTATTCAGCACGAGGAGTGTAGTGGGTAGTTGTCTCAGTATGTCTCGTTCAGAAATCAGAAGTCAAGAGATACAATTGTTCTAGAGTATGAAAGTCAGATATGACCTTTTAGGTTGATGATAGTTGAAGTATCACAAGCTGTCTGTCAGTGATAAGTCAAGTAGCACTATCATGCCTTTCCATTGAAAGCATGCTTCTTATATACTCTTTCTTCAGGACCAAGTCAACCCATGCTCTGAATTCTATTTTTAAAGTGGCGTATCCTCGCACTGAAGTGCGAGTTGCACTTCAGTGCTAGTTGCTAGTTGCAGTGCTTCGGGTGGCTGTGTCTCTGCATCATCTAAACCCAAATCTTCCATCAAGTTCACCCAGGGTGAGGTGTCCTCAAAGCTCTTTTTTGTGCTCTTGTAACCAAAAAGTAACAAAAAAAATGTTAAAGTAGCCACCCTTTGTCTTGATGACAGCTTTGCACACTCTTGGCATTCTCTCAACCAGCTTCATGAGATAGTCACCTGGAATGCATTTCAATTAACAGGTGTGCCTTGTTAAAAGTTAATTTGTGGAATTTATTTCCTTCTTAATGCATTTGAGCCAATCAGTTGTGTTGTGACAAGGTAGGGGTGGTATACAGAAGATAGCCCTATTTGGTAAAAGACCAAGTCCATACTATGGCAAGAACCGCTCAAATAAGCAAAGAGAAACAACAGTCCATCCTTACTTTAAGACATGACAGTCAGTCAATCCGGAACATTTCAATAACTTTTCAAGTATCTTCATGTGCAGTCGCAAAAACCATCAAGCGCTATGATGAAATTGGCTCTCATGAGGACCGCCACAGGAAAGGAAGAGTTACCTCTGCTGCAGAGGATAAATTCATTGGATTTACCATCCTCAGAAATTGCAGCCCAAATAAATGCTTCACAGAGATCAACTAACAGACACATCTCAACATCAACTGTTCAGAGGAGACCGCAAAGAAACTTCTAAAGGACACCAATAAGAAGAAGAGACTTGCAAAAAACACGAGCAATGGACATTAGACTGGTGGAGATCTGTCCTTTGGTCTGATGAGCCCAAATTTTAGATTTTGGTTCCAACCGCCATGTCTTTGTGAGACACAGAGTAGGCAAACGGATGATCTCCGCATGTGTGGTTCCCACCGTGAAGAATGGAGGAAGTGGTGCGATGGTGTGGGGGTGCTTTGCTGGTGACACTGTTGGTGATATATTTATAATTCAAGGCATACTTAACCAGCATGGCTATCACAGCATTCTGCAGCGATACACCGTCCCATCTGGTTTGCGCTTAGTGGGACTTTCATTTGTTTTTCAACAGGACAATGACTGAACACACCTCAATGGCTGTGTAAGGGCTAATTGACCAAGAAGGAGAGTGATTGAGTGCTGTATCAGATGACCTGGCTTCCACAATCACCCGACCTCAACCCAATTGGGATGGTTTGGGATGAGTTGGACCACAGAGGGAAGGAAAAGCAGCCAACAAGTGCTCAGCAAATGTGAGAACTCCTTCAAGACTGTTGGAAAAGCATTTCAGGTGAAGCTGGTTGAGAGAATGCCAAGAGTGTGCAAAGCTGTCATCAAGGCAAAGGGTGACTACTTTAAAGATTCTCCAATAGAAAATATATTTTAATTTGTTTAACACTTCTGTTGTGACTACATGATTACATGTGTTATTTCATAGTGTTGATGTCTTCACTATTATTCTACAATGTAGAAAATAGTAAAAATTAAGAAAAACACTTGAATGAGTAGGTGTGTCCAAACTTTTAGTACTGGTACTATATATATATATTTTTTTAAGGGAATAGATTGTGGCTTTCATCAGTGTAATTGTAATCAAAAAATTGACATCTTACCCCAGTCTAAGAAATAAACCTCCCATGCCACTCTGTCAACATCACGGCAAATCTCATGCGAGTGCATTCCATCTATTGGCACAATGGACAGTTTTTAACATCTCGTCCCGTGTTTTATGATTCTGATTATCTGGACCAGTCCAGTGACTGCTGTGAAAGGACAGCTGACAACATAGGAAAGTCTGTGTGACAGCTTGGAGAGACAGCTGACCGGAGGGAATAGACCCCACTGGGGCTGTCATGGGTTAGCTACCCATGTTGGCAGTCTCCGACGCTGTTTCAGTATGTTGGAGACACCCACTAAGTGCTACTGAAAGTCAACAAAGGAACATACCCCTAGAGCCTGCGAGAGCTGGGGCGCAAGATGGCTCAACGACTGATCACACGGTTACGGACCCAGGAACGGAAACGACTACGAGTAGGAACACAGCACATGAGACAACCATAACAGCAGCAGGACACACACTTCAGGTGTGCAGCTGTGGTTGGGAGAGAGTAACATCGGCAAGGGGGTTAAGGATCCATCAAGGGAGGAAAAGGTGCTTGTTAGAGAAGCAGAGACAGGGACCTCGCATTGACCAGTACTTCTTACGAAGCAGCCAGTCAAATCAGTCGAATGAAGCACAGCGACGGACGCAAACCAAAGTTCGCAGAGCATCAGCACCCCTGTAACTGAGGAGGATAACACAAGCACAGAAATGCCGGTGGATGAACTCACCCAACCACAGAGACCTCTAAAAGAGGAAAAGATCAAAGGGCACAGACCGAGTGTGAAGTGGCCCAAAGCCGTTGAAAAGAGAGAGTGGGAAACAATCAACAACGACCTGACAAAAATCTTGGAACAACAGGTAGGAAAAGCAGAGAAAAAGCTTGAAAGGATGGGAGACATTATCTACCACTACGGAGAAGAGCGCTTTGGCGTAAACGAAAGGAGAAGTGGCAAGACACCTCCCGCGCCAGCCAAATCTAGGAGACAGCAGGAGATCGAGATACTTGTCAGAGAGAGAAGGCAGCTGAGGAAGCAGTGGAAGAAGGCCTCTGATGCAGAGAGAGAAGGTCTCATGCTACTCCAAGCAGACATTAAATGTCGGCTGGCAACCTTGCGAAGAGCGGAAAACTTAAGGAAACTTCGTAGGAAGAAGGAACACTCAAGAACACGGTTCTATAAAAACCCCTTTAAGTTTGTCAAAGATCTCTTCGCAAAGGGAAAGTGCGGAATCCTAAAAACTACAAAGCCTGAACTGGAAGAACATCTGGAAAAGGTCCACCAGGACATGAAAAGGCATGAGCAGATAATCATCCCACATGACATCCCACCTATTCAACCACCAGAATTCAATCTGGACACTGACCCTCCAAAATGGAGGGAAGTAGAGAACGTTGTCCGAAGAGCAAGAGCGGCCTCGGCTCCTGGGCCTAATGGAGTACCATACAAGCTCTACAAGAACGCCCGGATGTTCTACGCTTTCTTTGGAGGCTCATGAGGATAGTGTGGCAGAAGGAAATAATACCAAAGGCATGGCGAAGGGCTGGTGGTGTGCTAATCCCGAAAGAGAAGGATGCGACAGACATCAGTCAATTCCGACCAATCTCCCTTCTCAACGTCGAAGGGAAGATCTTTTTCAGTATAATAGCACAGAGGCTGTCCACTTATCTGGAAAGGAACAAGTACATTGATACATCTGTACAGAAAGCAGGCATTCCTGGTTTCTCTGGTTGCCTGGAACATACTAGTATGATTTGGCACCAGATCCAAACAGCTAAGAAGGACAAGAGAGACCTCTATGTCATCTTCCTCGACTTGGCCAATGCCTTTGGCTCAGTTCCCCATGAACTCCTCTGGGAATCCTTCAACATTTTCCACGTACCAGAACCCATCACTACACTGGTAAAGGCCTATTTCCAAGACCTGCAATTGTGTTTCACAACACCTGACTTCACAACAACATGGCAGCGCTTGGAAGTAGGCATAATGGCAGGCTGTACAATTTCTCCTCTGGCCTTCACTATGGCCATGGAAGTCATCATCAGGGCATCGAGATGGGTGGTCGGTGGTGAGAGAACTAAGGAAGGGCTCCGTCTCCCACCTATCCGAGCATACATGGATGACATGACTACACTGACCACCACTGCAGCATGCACCAGGCGGCTACTTGCAAAACTGCAGGATAACATCAAGTGGGCACGGATGAAAATCAAGCCAAGCAAATCTCGAAGCATCTCCATAGTCAAGGGACAGCTTAAAGATGTGAGGTTCTGCATTGGAGATGACCCGATACCAACGGTGTCTGAGCAACCCATCAAGAGCCTGGGTAGATGGTACAACGAAAGCCTCCGGGATAAAGATCAAGTGCAGCAAGTAAGGCAGGACATCGCCGACGGTCTTGAGAACATCAACAAGACCCTACTGCCTGGGAGGCTCAAGCTCTGGTGCCTACAGTTTGGACTTCTCCCCGGGTAATGTGGCCACTCACCGTCTATGAGGTCCCAATAACAACAGTGGAGAAGATGGAGCGAACCATTACCTCATACGTGAAGAAATGGCTGGGTGTCCCACGATGCCTGAGTAACATCGGCCTCTATGGCAAAGGGGTCCTTGAACTACCTCTTACAAGTCTAACGGAGGAGTACAAGTGCTCTAAAGTTAGACTTCAGATGACATTGAAGGACTCCAAAGACCAGACCATTAGCAAGGCTGCACCTCCCCTACAAACTGGACGGAAATGGACATCATCCAATGCTGTGCAGCAAGCAACATCAGCCCTGAGACACCAAGACATTGTGGGGAATATCCAGCATGGAAGAGGAGGCTTTGGCCTGGCAGCAAGCAAACCAACGTTCCATAAGGCAACAACATCTGAACGCAGGAATCTGGTGGTCGAGGAGGTGCGAAGACAGGAGGAGACTGCAAGAAGTGCAAAGGCTGTCTCTCTTGCTAAACAAGGGCAATGGACGCGGTGGGAAGCCCTGGAGAGGAGAAAGATCAACTGGAGTGAGCTTTGGCAAATGGAGGCAAGCAACATCAGCTTCATCATAAGAGCTGTTTATGATGTGCTTCCATCACCAAAAAATCTACATCAATGGTATGGCGAGGACTCGACCTGCCCCCTCTGCCCAGCTCCAGCGACTCTCAGGCATATAATGACAGGTTGCAAGACCAGCCTCTCACAAGGCCGCTACACCTGGAGGCACAATCAGGTCCTCAAGAGCCTGGCTGCAGCACTTGAGACCAAGAGGAGTGCAACCAATTCATTACCTCCAAAAACAAGCAATCCCGTCAAAACAACAACATTCATCCGGGAGGGACAGAAAAGGCCCAAGTATCCTCCTACAAAGCCAGAAACTGGACACCTAGCTATGGCCCGGGACTGGAAGATGCTTGTCGATATTGGCCAGCAACTCATTTTTCCACCTGAGATTGCTTCTACCAACCTTAGGCCAGACATGGTACTCTGGTCCCCTTCACGAAAGGCTGTGTACATCATAGAGCTCACAGTCCCGTGGGAAAACTCTGTTGAAGAGGCCTACGAACGTAAGAAACTGCGTTACACAGAGTTGGCAGCAGACGCAACTCAGCGTGGCTGGAATGCAAAAGTCTGGCCAGTTGAAGTGGGATGCAGAGGATTCGTGGCTTCTTCCATCATCAGGTTGCTGAAAGAACTTGGAATCCATGGACAGGCTCTGCGGCAGACCGTCAGAGCAGTTTCTCAAGCAGCTGAAAGAGGTAGCCAGTGGATCTGGATCAAACGGAAGGACCCTTGCTGGGCTATAACTTCATGACCCCTCACCCCCACCTGAGAACTCAATTCAGATCCCTCCAACTTGAGGAGGGCATATGAGGTATGCGGTCAGCTGTATGGCTGGCTCAGAGAAGAGGACGCCCCTGCCTTGCACAGTCCTGTGGGACATCTTAATTGGGCATGGGACACAAGCTAAGGCTTGATCACCCTTTAGCTGGCCACCTTTGATGAGGGTGTTTAGTGATTAAAGGCCGAAACACCCACTGATTCGAAGGCACACTACTGAGGATGTGTCCCAAAAATTGACATCTTACCCCAGTCTAAGAAATAAACCTCCCATGCCACTCTGTCAACATCACGGCAAATCTCATGCGAGTGCATTCCATCTATTGGCACAATGGACAGTTTTTAACATCTCGTCCCGTGTTTTATGATTCTGCGTCATTTCCACCCCCTCCCCCAATATTCTTTTGTTGTAAATCTAAATATTTGACAATATATTTTCCTTCATTATTTTCCCCTAATCCTACCATCCCTCCTCTAATTGGGGGTGTTTAGTGATTAAAGGCCGAAACACCCACTGATTCGAAGGCACACTACTGAGGATGTGTCCCAAAAATTGACATCTTACCCCAGTCTAAGAAATAAACCTCCCATGCCACTCTGTCAACATCACGGCAAATCTCATGCGAGTGCATTCCATCTATTGGCACAATGGACAGTTTTTAACATCTCGTCCCGTGTTTTATGATTCTGCGTCATTTCCACCCCCTCCCCCAATATTCTTTTGTTGTAAATCTAAATATTTGACAATATATTTTCCTTCATTATTTTCCCCTAATCCTACCATCCCTCCTCTAATTGGAGTAAACTAATGGATGGCACATAGTATAAGCTGGAAGTAGAAGCCTATTGTCACGTTCTGACCTTAGTTTCTTTATTATGTCTTTGTGTTAGTTTGGTCAGGGCGTGAGTTGGGGTGGGTAGTCTATGTTCTTTTTTCTATGTAGTATTTATGTGTTTGGCCTGGTATGGTTCTCAATCAGAGGCATGTGTCGTTCGTTGTCTCTGATTGAGAATCATACTTAGGTAGCCTGTTTTCCCCATTTTAGTTGTGGGTGATTGTTTTCTGTCTCTGTGTCTTCACCAGACAGAAAGAACTGTTTTGTTTTCGTTCGTTCTCCTTGTTATTTTGTTTTTTTGTGTTCAGTGTTAATAAATATCAACATGGCCACGTACCACGCTGCATATTGGTCCGATCCTTCATACTCCTCGTCAGAGGAAGACGAATCCCGTTACACCTATATACATTTTACGGACACAGTATATGTTACAATAGTCATCTTTTGTTTGTTTTTAGTCCCATCCTTCAGCTCTACTCAAACCCTCCATCTCTGAACACCATCCAGGTTTTGCCATATACAGTGACTTCGGAAAGTATTTAGACCCCTTGACTTCTTCCACATTTTGTTACATTACAGCCTTATTCTACAATGGATGAAATAAAACATTTTCCTCATCAATCTACACACAATACCGCATAATTACAAAGCAAAAACAGTTTTTTTGACATGTTTGCACATTTATTAAAAATCAAAAACAGAAATATATTTACATAAGTATTCAGACCCGTTGCTATGAAGCTGGAAATTTAGCTCATGTGCATCCTGTTTCCAATGATCATCCTTGAGATGTTTCTACAACTTGATTGGAGGCCACCTGTGGTAAATTAAATTGAATGGACATGATTTGGAAAGGCACACACCTGTCAATATAAGGTCTCACAGTTGACAGTGCATGTCAGAGCAAAAACCAAGCCATGAGGTCGAAGGAATAGTCTGTAGCTCTCCGAGACAGGATTGTGTCGAGGCACAGATCTGGGGAAGGGTACCAAAACATTTCTGCAGCATTGAAGGTCCCTAAGAACACAGTGGCCTCCATCATTCATAAATGAAAGAAGTTTGTAATCACCAAGACTCTTCCTAGAGCTGGCCGCCCGGCCAAACTGAGCAATCTCTGGAAAAGGGCCTTGGTTAGGGAGGTGACCAAGAACCCAATGGTCACTCTGACAAAGCTCCAGAGTTCCTCTGTTGAGATGGGAGCACCTTCCAGAAGAACAACCAGCTCTGCAGCACTCCACTAATTAGGCCTTTATAGTAGAGTGGCCAGACAGAAGCCAGTAAAAGGCACATGACAACCCACTTGAAGTTTGCCAAAAGGCACCTGGAGACTCTCACACCATGAGAAACAAGATTCACTGGTCTGATAAAACCAAGACTGAACTCTTTGGCCTGAATGCCAAGCGTTACATCTGGAAGAAACCTGGCACCATCCCTATGGTGAACCATGGTGGTAGCAGCATCATACTGTGGGGATGTTTTTCAACAGCAGGGACTGGGAGACTAGTCAGGATGAATGGAAAGATGAATGGAGCAAAGTACATCAAGCGATGTTATATCAAGCGATCCTTGATATAAACCTGCTCCAGAGCGCTCAGGACCTCCGACTGGGGCAAAGGGTCACCTTCCAGCAACCCTAAGCACACAGCCAAGACAACGCAGGAGTGGCTTCGGGACAAGTCTCTGAATGTCCTTGAGTGGACAAGCCTGAGCCCGGACATGAACCCAATCAAACAACTATGGAAAGACCTGAAAATAGCTGTGAAGCAACGCTCCCCATTTCCTGCATTTATACACAATCTAATATGGCCCTTCGAGACATTTACATTACATTTAAGTCATTTAGCAGACGCTCTTATCCAGAGCGACTTACAAATTGGTGCATTCACCTTATGACATCCAGTAGAACAGTCACTTTACAATAGTGCATCTAAATCTTAAAGGGGGGGGGGTGAGAAGGATTACTTATCCTATCCTAGGTATTCCTTAAAGAGGTGGGGTTTCAGGTGTCTCCGGAAGGTGGTGATTGACTCCGCTGTCCTGGCGTCGTGAGGGAGTTTGTTCCACCATTGGGGGGCCAGAGCAGCAAACAGTTTTGACTGGGCTGAGCGGGAACTGTACTTCCTCAGTAGTAGGGAGGCGAGCAGGCCAGAGGTGGATGAACGCAGTGCCCTTGTTTGGGTGTAGGGCCTGATCAGAGCCTGGAGGTACTGAGGTGACGTTCCCCTCACAGCTCCGTAGGCAAGCACCATGGTCTTGTAGCGGATGCGAGCTTCAACTGGAAGCCAGTGGAGAGAGCGGAGGAGCGGGGTGACGTGAGAGAACTTGGGAAGGTTGAACACCAGACGGGCTGCGGCGTTCTGGATGAGTTGTAGGGGTTTAATGGCACAGGCAGGGAGCCCAGCCAACAGCGAGTTGCAGTAATCCAGACGGGAGATGACAAGTGCCTGGATTAGGACCTGCGCCGCTTCCTGTGTGAGGCAGGGTCGTACTCTGCGGATGTTGTAGAGCATGAACCTACAGGAACGGGCCACCGCCTTGATGTTAGTTGAGAACGACAGGGTGTTGTCCAGGATCACGCCAAGGTTCTTAGCGCTCTGGGAGGAGGACACATTGGAGTTGTCAACCATGATGGCGAGATCATGGAACGGGCAGTCCTTCCCCGGGAGGAAGAGCAGCTCCGTCTTTGCCGAGGTTCAGCTTGAGGTGGTGATCCGTCATCCACACTGATATGTCTGCCAGACATGCAGAGATGCGATTCGCCACCTGGTCATCAGAAGGGGGAAAGGAGAAGATTAATTGTGTGTCGTCTGCATAGCAATGATAGGAGAGACCATGTGAGGTTATGACAGAGCCAAGTGACTTGGTGTATAGCGAGAATAGGAGAGGGCCTAGAACAGAGCCCTGGGGGACACCAGTGGTGAGAGCGCGTGGTGAGGAGACAGATTCTCGCCACGCCACCTGGTAGGAGCGACCTGTCAGGTAGGCCGCAATCCAAGCGTGGGCCGCGCCGGAGATGCCCAACTCGGAGAGGGTGGAGAGGAGGATCTGATGGTTCACAGTATTGAAGGCAGCCGATAGGTCTAGAAGGATGAGAGCAGAGGAGAGAGAGTTAGCTTTAGCAGTGCGGAGCGCCTCCGTGATACAGAGAAGAGCAGTCTCAGTTGAATGACTAGTCTTGAAACCTGACTGATTTGGATTTATTTAGAACAACAAAAAGTAAGCAAAAATGCCCGCAGTCACCAAGCTAGGTAAGAAATTATAAAATAAGTTGAAGTGATTGATAAGACTGAACTAGGTCCATGATAATTCAATAATTAATATTGTGTTGCATCTTTAATCAATAGTCTAACAAATTAACACTTCTTACAAATAAAGTACAAAGACTTTCGATTGTCTTTAAGACCTCCTCTATATCAAATTTCAGACAACCCGAGCCACCTACACACCTGACCCTCGCTAGTCTAGTCAATAACTCAAATTCCTTCCCATCTTTTTATTTTATGTCCCAAGGGAAACGTTTGGAAAACAAAAAATTGAATGCAAACACACACATTAACAGACAGAAATATAGGGTTTGATCCCAGGCTGATAAGGAATGACATATTGTGTAGATACAACATTCTGCTGAAACAAGGTTCGTATCGCTGTGTTGTTGAATGGACCAAAAGAGAAACAAATCTTTCCTACTGATGAGTCAACAGGGTCAATAGAGGGTAGGCTCTGAGGTTCAGGTCTTGACACGTTCCTGAATAATAAAGCAGCACCTGAGGGAATGGCATCTAAAACAATTGCAAAATCTTTTGTTGTTACAGGGACCTTGTAAAGTGATAAGAATTCCTTATAACTAAGTAAAAGACCCTCTGCATTTACCAGTTGGCTCACCAATAGGATATTATTTAGGAACCAATATTCTAAAAACAAAGAAGTATTTTTATACAATATATCCCGATTATTCCAAATCTAATATCTGTGTGGGGAAAAGTTATGCTTATAAATGAAGGACCATGACAAGAAACCCTGATGATGAAAAGCAGATAGTTTCACTGGAACTTTGTCAATATTATAATTGCAAACCAACATGAAGTTAAAAGTTAAGGCCACCAAAAGTAGAGAAGACATGAGGAATAAAATTCCCACATAGAAGTGGGTCTTCTTAGCAATTGTTTTATCCGATTGATCTTAAAGTATTATATAAAGTAGTAAAGTCCAGAAAATTCAGCCCACCATTCTCATAAGTGTTCATTACAACAGCTTTCCTAATGTAATGGGTACGGTTTCTCCACAGAGTAGTGTCTACCTAATTTGAGGGTTGAGGGGATAGGGTGTCTTTGTGTGTGGACCGTAACCATGGAATAGAGTAGCCTGCCTACATGGACGGAGAATCACGTGGCAGTTAACTTGAATATGAAATTAACTTAAATATGATTAGACTGTAGTTTACTAGTGTCTCTAAAACAATATTGATAATGAAAAGAGGTGGAGGGCGCTCAACCAACGTGAGTCGAAGTGTAATCAAAAAATGGAATCATGATTGAAAAGGAAAAGGCACTACGCGCACATAGGTTAGGCTACGCGCACATAGGTTAGGCTACTATGGTCTTCGAGCTTTGCGCCTTTTCATTTTCAATGAGTATGGATTACCCATTTATTTGTCTCTGCCTGCAAATTGTCGTCCTAAAAGGGTAGGCTATAGCCTATAGGACTATGCAGAACGTAGCAAATATCGCTGTCATAATTATTGCTGCCTCAAGTTCAGTAGTCATACCTAGGCTAGAGTAGGCTATAGCCTATGTATAAATGGGCGGAGAAGCACGGGGCAGTTATCTTTCCAAGGGAATGTACTCCCTAAATAGGCCTATGATTAGTCTATACTTTACTACATTGCATAGAAATAGGCCTAAACATTGATCACATTTCTCCGTCGGAAAACCATCCCACTCCTAAAAGGTAGGCAATACAAATATCTCGAGAAAGTGCAAGTCTCTCCAACTCCTTCCTTCAAACTACATGTAGCATATTATCTGATAAATGTAAATGTAAATAAAGCCCAATAATACAATGTAAGGCCCATGTGAGAATGTATGTTAATTTAACCTATTTCTTAAGTAATTTTTGCGCATTTGATATTGCCTATAGGGCGCAAAATTGCTGGGAACATGGCTGGCATGTGAGCTGCGTCACACACGTCTAAAATAACATTGCGGGACTGCGGTTTGGTTTGGAACCAGTTCTTGCGGTAGCGGGTGGGATTCGGACAGAAAGTCAGCGGGAGCGGGATGAAGAAGTCGGTCACCCATACCTCAACTGTGTACCATGACAGTGAAGCCTGTTATGTTAGAGCTGTTTATTACTGTGTCAGTGTGAAAAGTAGCGAAACGGACACACCAATAACATTACATTGACATACAGACTAATAGAACTCACAATATACATTTTAAATCGTTTGGCCGATCATCGTTTGATTCGAGTGTAGTTTGATTGAGGCAAAAATAATAGCTAATGTAAGCAAATTTTTGGCTCTCTCTAACAGTACATCAACTGGGAAAGCTTGCCAAGTTAATTTACTTCTAAAACATGACAAAACAAAAGCTACAAAACATGTCCATACAAACAACTGCTGGTAGATATAAATAATAGCCCGACACATATGCTATCTGACAGATGGCTAGAGCTGACCTGGCTGGAGTAGCTACTCACTAGCGTAGCTTATTAATTCACCTCAGTCGAAAGGGGATGAAACATTAGCTAACATTATATGTGAGTTACAATACTAGCTCAGCACTGTGAATAAACACTTGTTTCATATTTTGTTTCTGTTAAATTGAACAGCAGTTACTTTGCCAGCTACATCAGTTAACTTGAGTAGCCAGTTTCTGTTCTTTCTACAACTCGGTGAAAGAGCACAACTCTCCCTTGCTGGTCCAGCCAGCCAGCCTTCCAGAAGCTTTGCCCTTGCACCGCTCTGTGGTGTCTACGTGGTCCTAAATCCAAACCCCATTAATGGTTCCACAAATAACCTTTTGGGGTTCTTTTTCAAAATAAAAACAACAATATTTTAGTTGTCAGAGTTTATGATTTTAGTAGTGAAGCAGAATAAAAAAATCTAAATATGAGGTACACTCCAAGCCCCAAGTCCAATAGGTAGGCTATATCCTCTAGCGTGTTGATGTCCTCTGTAGGCTATCCATAGACAGAATGGTTTTGCAGTGCATGGTGGTCGGATTAGATTTCCTGTTATATTCAGAGATGTAGGGAGGGTGAAGTATGAATACAAAAAAAAAATGTATAAAGATGATTTACAAAACGTGCATACGACAGTAGTCATACTGTATGTTGGGAACAATTATGTGTATGAAAAAAAACATCACTTTTGACAACATTTATCCTACACATACCTTTTCCATAATGTTGGGATCTTATTGATGCAGTAAGGGAGGAGGAAGATGGCTGCTGTGACTGAGTCCTTTAAGGATTTAGAGAAACCATGAATTCAAATGAAATGTAGATGATACATGTGATCTGCATAACATTGAGACAAACCAATACCAAATTGTACATACCTTTGTGTGCCTCCTCGTCACTCTACCTGCAGACACAAATACACACAAATAAGTGAGCAGTTCAGTCATCTGCACCCAATGCAGCTATTGCCTTAAACATATTTCTAAACTCTTTGTTGATTCAAATCCATTGAATTGCGTCCATTTTCTGTAAAAGAAAGAAGATAAAAAGGATAAAACATTTATAAAAGGCCCTCCTGAGTGGCGCAGCGGTCTAAGGCACTGTATCACAGTGCTTGAGGCATCACTACAGACCCGGGTTCGATCCCAGGCTGTGTCACAACCGGCCGTGACCGTGAGTCCCATATTTTCAGGGTTTGGCCCGGGGGGATATACTTGGCTCATCGCTTCTAGTGACTCCTTGTGGCGGGCTGGGGGCCTTCATGCTGACTCTGTCATCAGTAGGACAGTGTTTCCTCTGACACGTTGGTGCAGCTGGATTCCAGGTTAAGTGGGTGGGTGTTAAGAAGCGCGATTTGGTAGATAATGTTTTGGAGGATGCATAACTCGACTTTCACTTCTCCCGAGCCCATTGGGAAGTTGCAGCGAGGAGACAAGATCTTAATTGGATATCACAAAAGGGGGGTAAAGAACCTTTTGGGTTCATTTTTCAGTGCTAAGAACCCTAAGGTTCTTCAAGGAACTTTGAGGATCTTAGAAGAACCCTAGTTGAACCCCTATTTTTTTTGAGCTAGATGGTTTTCTCAACAAACAAAAAATGTTGCATTATATACGATTATACAATGGGTGGGTTTAAATCTGAATGCTGATTGGTTAAAACTGCATTCCAGCCTATTTACTCTGTTCCATCTGACTGTGAAATCCACTGTCTCATCAGCCCAGCCAAGCAATTTATAAACTTGATCTCCACTATAAAAAGCATCTAGACATGATCTCACATTTCTTTAGACCAACATTTCGTTTTCAACTGCAGAGATTTGTATAAACCTTGCTGTCCGTCTCTCAGACATTTGCAGCATTGTTTCAATATATTTATTCAAATTCAATGAACGTGTCGGGAGTCGGGACGAGAGACCAGCAGGCAGCGTTTCTCAGCCAGTCGAAGTCATGAATCAGCTGGCATCATTTTTATGGATATATACAAAGAAATGTAAATTGAAAAAAGGGTCAAACGAAACCAAGTACAGCTAGTTTGTGGTCTTTCCAGCTTCAGTTTGAAGTGATTGTGTTAGCTGTGTTGTTGGCTAGCTCCTCTGAACAACAGTTTCCTGACGAGTAAGCACATTTTTCGCGCCTCATTAGCTCATTGTTATGGATGTGGCCAAACAAATGTTACTATAAAACAGCTTAAACAAATGCAAAAGAAGCTACTTTGCTGTTATTCTGGCCTCAATTTTTGACGTGACTAAGTTAGTTAGCCGTAGTTCCAATTCATCCCAAAGGTGTTTGATGGGGTTAAGGTGCAGGCCAGTCAAGTTCGTCTACACCGATCTCGACAAACCATTTCTGTATGGACCTTCGCTTTGAGCACGGGGGCATTATCATGCTGAAACAGGAAAGGGCCTTCTCCAAACTTGCCACAAAGTTGGAAGCAAAGAATCATCTAGAATGTCATTGTATGCTTTAGCGTTACGATTTCCCTTCACTGGAACTAAGGGGCATAGCCCGAACCATAAAAAACAGCCCCAGATCATTATTCCTCCTCCACCCAACTTTACAGTTGGCACTATGCATTCATACAGGTAGCGTTCTCCTAGCATCCGTCAAACCCAGATTCGTCCGTCAGACTGCCAGATGGTGAAGCATGATTCAACACTCCAGAAAAAGTGTTCTAAGGACTTATTTATACATTCCTTAAATTCCTGTGCGTCAATCTAAGTAACATAATACAAAACTTGTCAGTTTAAACTCGAGTTGTTTTTTGCATGGGCTGTGTCTCAATCCACAGCATCCGCCTATGTCGGCCTTTCGCATCTGCAGTGGAAGGTGGCCACGCTACAGCAGTGTTTGTCAGACCATGAGACAATCGTTCTTCTCACAAAAAACATCTGTAGCGTCTGAATGGTTTGGCCTATAAACTAATATGGAACAAAACACGATGGTGCTCTTCCGCATGTGACAAAAATGAATGGACTTATGGAGGTAGGAATGTACCAACAAAAAGGGGTTAAATGTGTCCAGAAAACAAAAATATTTCCTGAACATCCTTATATCTCCTAGATATAGGACAGACACTTCAAAACGTTATTCTTTGTTAGTTTTAATTGTATTGTATTTTTTTACTGTTTTTCCATCATGAATGTGTTATTCATCCCTTTCTCAGGACCCTGTCTTTCAAAGATAATTTGTAAAAATCCAAATAACTTCACAGATTTAAACCCTTGTAAAGGGTTTAAACACTGTCACCCAAGCTTGTTCAATGAATCATGAACAATTAATGAACATGAACCTGTGGAACGGTCGTTAAGACACTAACAGCTTACAGACGGTAGGTAATTAAGGTCACAGAAACTCTAAAGAGTCCTTTCTATTGACTCTGAAAAACACCAAAAGAAAGATGCCCAGGGTCCGTGCTCATCTGTGTGAGCATGCCTTAGGCATGCTGCAAGGAGGCATGAGGACTACAGATGTGGCCGGGGCAATAAATTGCTATGTCCGTACTGTGAGACGCCTAAGACAGCGCTACAGGGAGACAGGACGGACAGCTGATCATCCTCGCAGTGGCAGACCACGTGTAACAACACCTGCACAGGATTGGTACATCTGAACATCACACCTGCGGGACAGGTACAGGATGGCAACAACTGCCCGAGTTACACCAGGAACATACAATCCCTCCATCAATGCTCAGACTGTCCGCAATAGGCTGAGAGAGGCTGGACTGAGGCCTGTTGTAAGGCAGGTCCTCACCAGACATCACCGGCAACAATGTCGCCTATTGGCACAAACCCACCGTCGCTGGACCAGAAAGGACTGGCAAAAAGTGCTCTTCACTGACGAGTCGCGGTGAGTGATGGTCGCCAGGGGTGATGGTTGGATTCGCGTTTATCGTCGAAGGGATGAGCGTTACACCGAGGCCTGTATTCTGGAGCAGGATCGATTTGGAGGTGGAGGGTCCGTCATGGTCTGGGGCGGTGTGTCACAGCCTCATCGGATTGAGCTTGTTGTCAATGCAGGCAATCTCAATACTATGTGTTACAGGGAAGACATCCTCCCTCATGTGGTACCCTTCCTGCAGGCTCATCCTGACATGACCCTCCAGCATGACAATGCCACCAGCCATACTTCTCGTATGGAATGTCAGTGTTCTGCCATGGCAAGCGAAGAGCCCGGATCTCGGAGAGAATAAAGTAGACGGCACACGTAAAACGTATGATTTATGACCCTATGTCCAGATGACGTGTGCATGCCCATATTTGGGCATCCGGTCAGGACATCCTGGCTGGAACTGATCACATGCTTATGCCCATATGAGCATCCTGTTCCTGTTCTCACGGGTTAGAGGGTGTGCTAATTTATGCATATATTGTATCTTTTTCTTTGAAGTTGTCATGATGATTGATGTCTAGGTACCTGGTTTAACTGGGGGGGGGTCTATTTGAACTTTTGAAAGAGAATGGCCCCACACCCCTTATTTTATTGCCCTTAGGGTTGTCTATGAAGCAGGAATGTCTGGGAGGGGGATTGTGTGTGTGTGTGTGTGTGTGTGTGGGGGGGGGGGGTATGTCTCTGCATGGGGTGTTAGAAACAAGGTCCCTTCACATTGTGTACATTTCAAGCTTTCAACAACAATAGGACAAACATATAATGTTTCTCGGCCTAACACACTGTTGAGTTTCCTATTTAGTTCTCTTTATATGTACATGCACCGAGCTTCCAGGTGGCTCCAGCCTAAGGATGTTCGGTGCATGTACACCGGGGAGATTAGAACCCCAAAGTAATAGGGGGGTAAGAAAGATCCTAAAGGTACTTTCAGATTCAGGTTTAGGGTGTAATAACTCTAGGGAAACCACATTTTACACTATGTACAGACATAGAGAGCCAACACAAAGGTGTAACATGGATGAATGGATATTCAATGTACAACAGTAATCTTCTGTAACAAGCAATAAGTGTTAAATGTGTGCCACAGTCAATCATGACAGCCTCTTTATGAAAGGCCTTTACTTATGACTTAAAGTTTCATTTTCTACCCATCTTATTAATTTTTTAAAAGTAAAAAGGTTGAATTATAACGTGCTTTAAACTGTATGTAATAAATATTTAGAATAAATAAAATGGTATCTCACCCCTTAATTAATTAACGGGAAGCTCTCGTTTTCGCTCTCACCCTAGTCTGTCGCGAAGAAAAAGACTTACGGAAAGCCATGTGCGTGCGCCGGGCCAGGAGGAGTGTGCGTTTCAAAAACAAAAGGGGTGGGGGGTGTGCGTCTCTGTAGGGGATCGTTTGAAACCAAGGTTTGCACTATCATGCATACAGTATGTCCAGATATCTGCCTCAAAAAGTGTGACGGCGTCTCTTAAAATGGGCACTTTCGATTCATTAACACACAGGTCTTTCAAATCCGAATTTCTCACCCAGAGGATGTGGGGGCTAAAATGTCAAACACCCCAGAAAGAATACAGCATGTCTAGAACGACCCCCGGGGTTAAATATTAATATTTCTAATCAGCGCCCCACCCCAGTCTATAAATTTACACTGGACACCCCCAAGGTGCTACCCCCGAGGATGCAGGAAACCAAAAATCCAATACCTGTCACGTTCTTTCAAAATAGAACCCAGAAGCAGACCAGGACAAGGAGAGTAGGAAGGTGAGTATTTATTTACAAGTAAATGTGAATGGGTAGATATATCCAGGTGGCGTAGCGGGCAGCGGTGGTGAGTTGATGGGAGTAAATAGGTGGATCCAATGGGGTAGCGGAATCCTCCGACGACCAGGCGGGAATGGGGTAAATGATCCGGGGGAGTAACTGAAGACAGAACAAACGGAGGTAAGTTTAAGGCAAGCAATACGTAAAAAAACAAAACAAATTCTATCCAACTTGAGGCTGATACTGTGGCACAACATACTGTTCATGGCTAACGATCCGGCAGGGAATGGATGTCAGGTCCGGGTTTATGAAGAGGAGAGATGATTATCAGGACCAGGTGTGCAGATAGCTGATGGGATACAGGTGCGGGTAATCATAACTCCCAACTGGCTACATTGCCCGGCAACCAGACAGGGTGCGTTCCATGACGCCGGAAAAAAACACTCCAGGACAGAACACAGGCAACAGCCTCAGGAAACGGGATTCGTGACAATACCTGCATACAAAATGTATCGTAACCCCTCCTGTTGTTTGAAATCACTACCTTTGTAATCTAAACCAAATATACAGGGTGTTGCATACATGATATCCCCCGGACAAAAACGTCACCCCAAAGTAAACTCATTCCGTACTTTCTCTAGTTAGGGACACGAACGCGGAGCGAGTCTTGTAACAACCGATCCACTCTGTTAGCACCGCTGTAGCGCAGCTACAACCCACAGGCCAACAGCCACGAATATTTATCGGCCAGGACAGATAAAAAGATAGTCTGTGAATCCATCCTAATGGAGCTTTCTGAAGGTGAGTTCGTGAAAATATATATATTTTAAGATTTAGACTCTGGGAATTGTTTGAATATTATGGATATTATTAAACAGGAGTTATGTGTTTTAAACAATGACAGCGATTTTTTAAAAGTAAAATGCCCATATTCTTGTAATTAAAAAAATGTATATATATCATATAACATGATAATATTATCTAACGTTCGCAGGATATCCAGAGGCTACCGGACATAATTGATTGGGAAGCGACAGTTAGACGGGGATTCTCAGAAGCAAACTGCGCCCTGCCCTTTACGTAGCCCTTCACCATCACACTATTTTCGGCCAAGTCCAAAAAACTAAAATCCATAATCCTATTTACACATTAAAAACAAAAAGTGTGCACCCTATTTTAAAAGCTATTTTTGTGTTTACAGCGGACAGCCAACAAACAGGGATACATGCAGCATTAGGGACGGAAGAGTAGATGAAACAGATGCTAGTCTACGTTTTTGTACTAACGGCCTTACCCTAACTCCAAACACCAGGCAGCAGTCCCAGGACAGATAAAACGATAATCAGGGAATCCTTCCTCATGGAACTTTTTTGAAGGGGAGTTGAATATTCAAGGTGATATTTGTATATAGATATATATTATTTAAGAATGATAGGTATTAATTCTAGACATTTACATGTATGTTTGTTTAAATTAAGTTTATTTATACAATGAAACATTGTTTTTATTCATATTGTATGTAAACAATAGCTTCTGCCCTCTTAGGGTCTACTTGACCCGCTTATTGATTAGAAAGTATGATTAGAAATCAAGGCCAACTATATTCAATCCGTGATTAGAAACGATAATAATATAATAATAATAATAAATAATATATGCCATTTAGCAGACGCTTTTATCCAAAGCGACTTACAATCATGTGTGCATACATTCTACGTATGGGTAGAAGTGAGGTGGGGGAGGGTTAATATAAAGATGGGGTCATGGAGAAAGGGACTATGGGTAGAAACTGGAGCAGGATGAAGTTTAACATTTTCCACAAATGGTTAACGTCAGGATTGGAGAGGGGAATCTGATCCTAGAGCTGACTCTTTGTAAATACTGGCCCGGTGCAGGTTTTCAATGGGTCAGGCTAATGCTAGCGATACTAGCCCAATTAACGCTAGGGAAGTTAGCATCTTCACAGCATGTTTTCAATAAGACAAGCTAACGCTAGTAAAGGGTGTAGCTAGGTCTGAAAAGGTCAAAAGTCTAAAGGAAGGGTTCAATTCATGACAGAGTCATTTCTCCTCCTCCGCCTCTCCCTCCTTCTCTGCTTCTTCCTCATCTTCTTTGTCCTCTTCCTCATCTTCTTCTTTGTCCTCTTCGTTGTCGGTATTGGCGTTGGGAACCCAGAGTCCTGAGTCAATACACCTCTTCATGTGGCCCTTTGCCTCCATGGGGTCCATCTTGCTGATAGCTTCCTGCAGCATTGAGATGTCTTTATCATCAAAACACTTCTTCATTTCCTCTGGCAGAGTATCGTAGACTTCCACAGGGTCCAGTCCACCTGGCCCCAGTCTGTTCTGTCTCTCCTCCTCCTCATACTCCTCCATAGCCTTTTGTATCCTGATCTTAGCTCTGCCTCGAACTCTCTCTTTAAAGGACTCCAGCTCATCAGTAAAGGCCTCCTGATAGGGCTGGTCGGCAGTCTTGATCTTTTGGAAGAACTCTCTGAAACATCCTCGAGGGTCGATCTTCAGGCTCTTAGCCAACTCTAAGATGAACTGCATCACTATGGTCTGATGGGCTACCTGATCCATCAAACCATGTTTCTCATCCACCTCCAGGTCGATACACATGATGACCAGGAAGTTAGCCGTCTCTTCACACACCAGGTAAGGGTGGTCAGACAGGTACTTCTGACTGTCCTCCCAACGCCGAAGCATCCCAAAGTGTTTGATCTCTTTCTTGTGTTTATCTACAAAAGTCTGGTGTTTCTCCTCCTTCTGTTCCTCCGTCTCTTCGGTCACTTCCGGTTTGATGTTCAAAATACTCTTGCTGAATCCCTCTTTGCTGAGCGTGTCAACGTTCCAAGGCATCTTTTTCTCCTCTCTCCGGTGTTCCTCCATCTTCTTCTCCCACAAGCGTTGATCCTTTCTGTATTTCTTCTCCTCGGCCTGGGCCTTGCTCAGCGCCGTCTTCCTCTCCTCCTCTCCCTCCTTCTTTCCTTCCTCCTCTAACTCCTTCACTCTGTACTGCACCTCTTCCAGACGTCTCTTACACTCTGCCATGTTCCTCTCCAGCTCCTCTCCTTTCTCCTCGAAGGCCACCTGTTTCTCCACACGCGCCTGATGCCTCCATCGGAAGAGGCTCGGCGTGTCGATATTGGGGTGAGTCTCATCCTCGTCATCCGATACTTCGATGTGGTCCCACACACTGTAATCAATAGTCCTGGACGTCATCTTCTCGCTCCTTCTCTTTCCGTGGGAAGTCCACGCAACAACGGCACACGAAATGGAAATAACGTGAAAAAAAGAAAAATGTTAACTTTGGTCTTGTTGAAAAGAGAGAAAATGTGAGCTAAGCTTGCCAGAGAACCCGCCGCACTATACTCGTTGCTTCAGCTCAGAAGTATTTTCTGGAAAGATCTGTAAACGATAATTAGAAGCTATGACAAAACTATGATAATAAACTATAAACAACTATGAAGACAGGGCTGTGTGTGCGTGAATGATGACCTATTATTTAAGTGTGGAATATATTCTCTCTCTCTCTCAGGCTATGAAAAAGACAAAAGATAGGACATTGACTCCTGAGTGTTGAACTTATTCCCACTCCACAGCAACCCTGGTTGTTATATGACCCTGAGGGTCATCTACGAACGTTGGAACATCTACAACTATTGAAGATGCAAAAAAAAGGGGTTTTCAGAAATACATTTGGTATGCAGATATGTATTATTATAAAAAAATAATATAACATTATTATCATAATCTTTAGTATTATTATGTTACATGCGAGACATAACCAGAAATGTCAACGTAGACAACTTACAAGAATGTGTTTACCAGGTTGTGATGAAAAGACTTTAAAGGAGCTCTAATTCAAACATGCAAGGATATATATTTGATACAATTACCCCCTTTAAAACTGTTGCTGCAATATCACTTCACAATGTGTACATTTCAAGCATTCAACAACAATAAACCAACCATCTCAATAATGTTTCTCGGACTAACACACCGTTGAGTTTCCTATTTACTAAAGAACAACCACTAAGACAAAACACAAAAAGTTGTAATACAATCTGTATACATGTCATTCTATACGGAAAACAGGTACATTCTGAAAGATTATGATGTTGATGTGATTTTAAACTCATCTCTCAATTTAGGATAATACTGTTTATTTTATACTTGGCTTAAATTGTATTATTTATCGTGTCTCATACCCGGCTAATACACTACCAAGCCATGCAAACAGATATGGAATTAACCCAGAACCGGTGTGTGTCTTTTTTGGATCAATAATTGATCAAGAATGCTCAATAGACTTGATCTGATCCTCAACCCTATTACGACAGCATATAATGCACAGTCATATGCAAAACCATAAAACTCTGACAAGAAAACAATGAAAACCTTAGCAGGACTACATGCATTGCCATTATTTCAGTTAACATACAGTAATGACTGAGTTGGGTACTTTTTATTTGTACATGCACCGAGCCTCCAAGTGGCTGGAGCCATACAACATGCTAAATTAAAAAACGCCCTTATAAAAAGTATGTGAAAAGATGGGGTCAAATGTCATTTTTATGTTTGGTTTTTGTTACAACCAACAGGTCTTCCTAACATTTGACATAACTAGCAAGCCTTACGAGGGAGATTAGAACCCTAAAAGTAATAGGGGGTAAGAAAGATCCTCAAGGTAATTTCATATTTCGGTTGAGGGGGTTATTAACTTTATGGAAAACAATATTCACACTATGTGGATTATAAACATGTACATACATAGAGAGCCAGAGAGTTTGTTCCCCCACAACGTAGACCAGGTATTAACAATCACATATGTGTGGATTATGTCTGGATTTAGGACTAGCAGAGCATACCTATAAAGCAAAAAGCACAGGGATGACCGTTGAGAAAATGTTGCATATACATTTTTTAGTATCTCAATATTGTATTATATGTTGGAATGTCTAATAAACAAATATATTGTATACATCAATAATATTATTTTGTCAGAAATTCAAGCCGTTGATACAGTTGTGTACCAATTTGTAAGTCGCTCTGGATAAGAGCGTCTGCTAAATGACTTAAATGTAATGTAATGTACTCTATCGCACGCACCTGCTGATCGTGCTCTATCTGAAATACATTATGCTTTCATTATTTTGCATCAAATCTTTATTGACCTTAAATTATTCTAGAATACGTGTAAAAACTATGTATATGCTGCTCTTAACATTGATGTTTTGGTGTCTCTAGGTTAATCTCTAGACTGTTTTATGAGGCCAGTTACAACATTCTTACAAAACCTTTAAAGGGAGTTTGTGAAACCATTCAGTCATGGATGTATGTAAAACATATTTAAAAGGTATTGCAGGTTACAGAAGACTCCTGTTGTACATTGAATATCCATTCATCCATGTTACACCTTTATGTGTTGGCTCTCTATGTCTGTACATAGTGTAAAATGCGGTTTCCCTAGAGTTATTACACCCTAAACCTGAATCTGAAAGTACCTTTAGGATCTTTCTTACCCCTTATTACTTTGGGGTTCTAATCTCCCCGGTGTACTTGCACCGAACATCCATAGGCTGGAGCCACCTGGAAGCTCGGTGCATAGACATATAAAGAGAACTAAATAGGAAACTCAACAGTGTGTTAGGCCGAGAAACATTATTTAGATGTTTGTCTTATTGTTGTTGAAAGCTTGAAATGTACACAATGCGAAGGGACCGTCAGGATGTCCTGACCGGATGCCCAAATATGGGCATGCACATGTCATCCGGACATAGGGTCATAAATCATACGTTTGAAGTGTGCGGTCTACTTTATTCTCTCTGATCTCAATCCCATTGAGCACATCTGGGACCTGTTGGATCGGAGGGTGAGGGCTAGGGCCTTGTTGAAAGAGTGGGGTAACATCTCACAGCAAGAACTGACAAATCTGGTGCAGTCCATGAGGAGGAGATGCACTGCAGTGCTTAATGCAGCTGGTGGCCACACCAGATACTGACTGTTGCTTTTGATTTTGACCCCCCATTTGTTCAGGGACACGTTATTTCATTTCTGTTAGTCACATGTCTGTGGAACTTGTTCAGTTTATGTCTGTGGTTGAATTGTGTTATCGTCATACAAATATTTACACATGTTAAGTTTGCTGACAAGAAAAGCAGTTGACAGTGAGAGGACGTTTCTTTTTTTGCTGAATTTTCATGATCTTAAAACAATTCCATATTTTAACTTAGTAGAACATATAATGGAGTTATTACAAAGTGCTTCCAATATTCCATTGCTAGTAACCGATTTAGCAATTCAGGTTGGTCTTCACACTAGTATTTTCTTCCCAATTGTCAGCTATAACCTACCATGTCTCTGCAAAGGGGTCTAGGCCTTTATGGCATCATAGAGGGAAAAGTGTGTTTGCTCAATACCTTCTCTAATGCCTACGCAAGTCTAACTAGCTACAACCAGAGTCTTCTATTTAGACACCATTGCTTTCTAAGTCTTGAGACTTGTTGAATGCATGAGACTATAATGCAACACCTGTTTTCTGTCACTCACGTTACTGTACCATGATTATGAACTGGCACATTGGCAGCCCCCCTTTGCTAATACACACACACACAGTGGAAGAGAGTCATTAGCGGAATGGTATTTACGTCGCCTGACTCACAGCAGATCACCTGTTTGACTAACAGTGAGTCAGTCACATGGCTTGTGTGCGTCGGTGTGGCAGTGTGACTTATCCTCAGGTAACGCTCTCTGATTGGTGGCACTTCCCATTTTGGGACAACACAACTGATATGTGCAGTGACAACCCAAACATTGTATATGTGTCCGCGCTTAATTTGTTACGTCACCTCAGTTCTGGACTGTTTCGTTCCGGAACCTATTTACCTCTCGTGGCATGAAACATAAGTTTCACTGTTTGCAATGTAACATTTTTAATGAAAGCGATCAGAGTTCATTCGACCTGCCTCTGTAATTCTCCTTCCCCTTAAAAAAATGTAGCCTAATGTGAAAACGTAGATTTTCAACCCGCTCCTGATATTCTAAGAATTGATTCGACTTGGGCCATCCAGGGTTTATGATTTGCGCAACATTGTAGCCTAGAGACCAACTAGTGGCAGGTGCTGTGGTGTGTGAGAAAAATGTGCCTATCTCTCTCAGAACCAGAATCCCTTTCAATGATCGGGTTCTCTCTCTGCACTGATAGACATGAGCCTGCCACTATCATCTCTCCAGAGTCATACTTCATCATTTATTTCCTTATAGAATCATGGCCATGGGAAGGATGCTGGTGGTGCCACAGAACCCCTGATAAATTAAAATACATTTGCCAACTCATTCAGAAGACTACACCAGGAGTAGCCACCGAGGATCAATATACTTTTTTAATATTTGTTTTTACATATTTCATTTTTATAGCCTAGCTTGGATTGTATGTAGCCCAATCACAAGGCATTGCCTACAGTTGGGAGCGTGTGGCAAATCTGTCAGTGAACTGCATGCAGAAATACTTCTCTCTCTGTAGGCTACTTCCAAATAGGCCTATTGAGTGAACAGCATTGTTTTTGCAAACTAAACCGAGAGAGAGGCTTTTGGCACGAGCTCATCGACCATCGCTGATGAGTGAGCTGTGTGCAATTGGGGTGAGTCATTGAAACTGGAAAGCTTTTTTAGGACTATAAATTACTCCTGATATTATACAATATGTATGTTTCCTTCACACACCTAGGCTACTGATGGATTCAAGACGAGGCCGTTTTTTAATGATCTCACATTCTCAGTTTGTCAGTGTCAAAATAGCCTCACATTTAAATCATTTGTGCGCTATTAAAATAAGACTGCTAAAGTGTCCAGTCATGTAAAATTACATAGAATTTATAAAAAGGCACAATTTTTCCGGGCCCTAGGCTACAAAAAAATAAATAAATCTGCAAGCACGTCTACTCTACTGTCATGACTGTACTGTAAGGATCCAAATAGGTCAGATCAGCTTGGCAATAAATTACTTCAACCAGACCCTCTCTCACCCACATAGGGGGGAGGAGGGAACTGGCGGTGGGTTGACAGCTCACACCCTGCTGCAAATCAAGGACAAGAACATTCAGACATCTCCCTCTCTAAATTCACACAGGAATGTGCTTTTGTTTCACAGACATGTTCCCGCAGAAACTCGTAACACGTTCTAAAGCAAATACTGGAAATATATTTCTAACAGACAATGTGGGGAATGGTGAGAGGAGACCCAAAGACCACTAATGTTGTTTGGTTGTTATTTTGAGAGAGGTGGGATCTTAGAAACTATGAGGAAATTGTCCCTATAACTTTGTACAAGTAAGTAGTCACCGCCCCCTTGAGTGAGGTCAGAGAGCTTGTCAGCCTCACCAACCGCCCCTTTTGAACAAACTGTATGAAACGATGGGTTCAGAATTAACATATCAGACCAGAAAGGTGTCGAACTGCAGCTCACGTTCAAAGTGGTTTGAAGTCGAAAATCGCAACGCGAGGTAGAAACGAGTCACATCCCAGACAATCACTGGTATGGCCGATTTATCTAGAAAAGCTCATTTAAGTGGGACCATTCTACTACTCTTCTCAAATCACCGTAATGCGCTACTCTCATCGCCCCACTGAGAACCATGGACACGGCTGGCTAGCCTATCTTCATAGAATTATCTTCCAGAGCGAGTGGAAGCAGAGTGAGCTCTGTCGTTCTTTTCGGGACTACACAGCGGGTCACCGGATGCCGGGCGACTGCAGAGGAGAGCAACAGTATGAGATGGGTGGGGACCCCTTTTGGACAATCGGAGCCTTACAAGCGTGCTGCAAAAAGGCCCAACACCCTTTCCAAGAAGGACTGGTTCCGACAGAAATACACAAAGAACCAAGACATAAATTCATGATTTCTTACTCCAAATGGGCGGCGGTTCGTGTGCAAGTGTATGATTACTATGAGAGTCGTTTCTAAAATGTACCAACATTAAGTGTCTCTGTCTCTCGCCCTATCCATGTCTTTTGTAACAAGCCGCCATATTGTGTCAGTCCGCTAGGGACCTGTTTCTAACGTATTAAGTATTCCTGTGTTATCATTTAGTTAGCGAGTAAATAAATAATGAAACCAATGTGTGTGAAATTGAATCAAATGCAAGGCTGGGTTTTTTGCAGATGCAGGAGGTTACGACTGTTCAGAATGACGATATGATACGGGGTTATGATTAATAAGAGTTTATGGATATAATTGGTAAAGACCTTTTAGAGTTTAATTCGGGAGATGATAACTCTTTAAAGAACCGCTCTCGTGGTGCCCCAGATCCTAATGACTTAATTGTCACATGATTCATTTAATCGGGTAACAATTAAACATAGTTCGTTGATTAGATAAATAACAGTCATGAGATTAATGAAAGTAAAGTTACGACACTAGTCTAGACCACTACACAAATGCGATGATATGCAATGCATGCAATGCTTTATTATGAAGGTGATTTTCCAGTACCTCCGAGAGCCCCAGGTCACCCCCCTCTCCTGCACACTTTTTGTTCCGGCACCACCTGATTTACAAATTAAGCACTGATGTGTGTGCATCATCCCCCTATATATCTTTGACACTCACAACTAGAGTTTCTCTTTGTTTGGGCTAGTTCGGTTTGTTTTAACAGGTATTATACATCATGTGTGTCTGTCCATGGATGCCTAATACCCTCATGCTATGTGGTCTAGTGGTTTGGAGTCCTTGGGCCACTGTTCTCCTGGTATAGAGTTTCTTCCTCATTTAGTGTGGGCCATACACATGAC
Organism: Oncorhynchus gorbuscha; assembly: GCF_021184085.1. Lineage (NCBI taxonomy): Eukaryota > Metazoa > Chordata > Actinopteri > Salmoniformes > Salmonidae > Oncorhynchus > Oncorhynchus gorbuscha. The sequence goes on along the minus strand of NC_060193.1, from coordinate 27,233,296 downwards.
TCACTGGCCTGGTGCCCTGGCTTTGGAAGGTGGTGTCAGGTTCGGCCCCTCTTTCTCAATCTGTGCCTTAGATCAGAGTAGATAAAGGGAGAGAGGGAGGGATGAATGGAGGCAGGGGAGGGGTGAGGAGGAAGAGAGAGTGGTGTGAGTTGGGGGTGTGTTCACAGGGGGTGAGGGAGAGCGCAAGTTGGATTGTGTCTAGACCAGACATTTTTCCATTGTGTTTTTGGCAGGTCCTACCTTGCCCCTCACCACCCCTTCTGAGACACACCTCCTAATCCACACCTGCTTGCTGTCCCCAAGTGGTATGTCCCCAAGTGGTATGTTCCCAATTTAGGGCCCACCTGTTGCCTTGGGAATTCATATTTTGGGGGGTGGGGTTGTAGTGAATGGGGTGAGCTCGCTGCAGTGTACTGGTGGGGAGCATGACCCCTTTGGCATGTGTTCTAAAATAGCAAAAGAATTTAGGACCGCAGAAAAGACAGACAATGGGAGCCAGTCCAATGCAGACAAGCCCCGAGCTGTCCAGAAGAAGTGTTGAGTTATAAGTCCAGATAGGTGGTGATGGACATTGGCTTGAGTTCCATATTATCTCCAAAATGCCAGGCGTTCAACCTTTGCAGGTAATTCCCTGCAGCGCAGTGGCCAACAAATATGGACAGTCCCTTTTTCATAGATTCACATTTTTCTGCCAGGTATCAATCTAATCAATAAAATGAAATGTTCTCTTCAATTGCATTTCATCCAATTGTAACCATGCTTCTTGGTGGTGAAAACGTCACATAAGGTTTAAGAGTTAGGGAATACTTCAAAATTAGACCAACTAGCCTACTGCACTTTTTATAGTGCTTTTTAACAATTGCATGATTCATCACATGATTGGTGCTTTTTCACATACTTACATATGTCCAATATTTAAAAGGAGACTTATGGAATCTGAAAGTGCAAACCTAGTAGGAATCACATTGGCCGTTCTGTGTAGAGATAACACTCCTCTTGACTTCAGCCAATGGTGAATAAGGTCAATACAGCTCCTGCTTTCATCTTGCCGCAAAAGACGACCTCTGTGACGGCTGAAACTCCCTCCAGTCACCCCTCACACCCTCCCTCTCTCATTTAGAAAATACCAAGAGAGGTGTGCGCCAATGTCATTCTATCCAAGGTAGACCCGGACTCGCCACGAACTTCAAAGCGAGGAGACTCAGAGTTAAAACCTTTGAACTGTTGCAACCTTGTCGCTTTTCACTTGTGTTTCAATTCTAGCCTTGGATTTGACTTTACCGGTCAACATTTAATACAAGTGCCGGGCTTATTGTCCATATTCCAAGTGAGGGTTTTCACGTCGTGTCCAGTTGGGAGTGTGCGTGGGGGAGCCGGACAACTGTCACGGACTGTAATTGGTGTCTCACGCGGTCAAAGCCATGCCGCCTGGGTTTCAGCAACTTGGAGTGGAGGTATTGTCAACATTACTCGTTTTTATAAGAAAATATGAAATGTTTTCATGCTCACTAACAATGAGTAGCCTCTGATGCATGGAGTAGAATGTACGCATAGGTTATAGCCTATTGAGACCGATTTCCAGTAGCCTAACCCATGTCTCTGCATGTGTGAATGAAAATGTATATTTTGTTTATAAAAAAAGTCTATAAAAGTATAAATATCCATTAAATACATACATTGTTTACATTTTGTAATCCACGTTTTAGAGATCCATTAATAACGTTTACAATAGGCGAATTGATCTCTCCACCCAGCTAAAAGTTGCCTCTTTATCTCTTCGTTCTCATCCCCTTTCACTTTCTTATCTCAGGTGAGGGATGACTCTTCCACACCTGACGAAATGACTGGTTCATATGAACGCCTTTGAAACATTTATGTCATCTGCGAAAATGGTGACCAACTTTAGCCTAATACCACTTTGCAGCTGTGGAATGTGGAGATGTGATATCAGAACACAGACAACTGTCAGTGAAATATGGAATATTAAACATTTAAACTAATTTCCGCGAATGAAACGTGATTTTAGAATAATTGTAGCAATTGCTATTCATCCATCAGAATCGGCATTATGAGCATTTACATTTAGAACCCGAATAACGTTACACGGGGAATATGTAAATAACGCTATGTAACTGAACGTCTCAAATTAAGACTTTCACATTCTAAAAGTAGTCCAGACCCACTAAATATATGGCTCTAACAAACATTCTACTTTCAGGGAGATTGTCAAAACAATGTGAGCCCTTGTTTGTCCTATAGTGACCTTGACCAGGAGATGCCTGCTTACAGGTCAGGCCTGAGATGAATATGGGTTGGTAGGTGACCCAGTTCCACCGGTTTGTGTTACATATCACAGCTCATACTAAAAACACTAAACTAGTACATGTATTCAAAAATATGATCAGAATTGCAGCATCTTTGTATTTTTCTTCCTGCTCATAGTTTGTGGCAAAATAGAAAAGATCAAGAAAAGGCACTTCAGAGAACTGGAGACAATGAAAACAAAGTGTTAACATCAGCCCATTTCTTTCCCAATATGTATTTCCCAATATGTTCTACATATGCAGGCTACAGTTGAAATGTTGTAAAGCCCATTCTATGAAGTGAAATGGAACACGACGCTTGGGTTCTTTTTGTTGTTGTTGTACAATGTGGGTCTCTCGGGCACACAAAAAAAACAGGAAGTGTCTGGACAACCTGTACTAAAACACTAGATTCAGGGATGTGTGAAGGACCACAGGGATGTCGGGCAACAGAGCAAACGCCTGTCAGGACACATTTTTTTTGTCACCACAAGGCACTCCATTTCACTTTGGATACTTATACAACAGGGTGTGTGGTTTCTAGGAGGGAAGCGAAATGGAAATCTAAATTAAACATGAAAAGGTAGGCTAGACAAGGCAACTAGGCAGACATGTATACTCACTACTGTATCACAAGTTAAACTAAATAATGTTCTCAATTGTACACTATAAATATAAAACATGCATCATATTGCAGTGCCTGAATCAAACAGTGTGGTTACATAGTAAACAGACCCAGGTAGTGTCTGAAGCTAGCATTAGCCAGGTATGCTATACGACTCAGGCACCATCATTGTAACATACAATTATACCAGTAAAATATGCACTCTATCTGCACAATAAGGGCTGAAGTGTGAGACAATGGCATCAGACTGAACAGCTCCCATGTAGTCATCGTTATGATTCGCAGTGGGCTACAAACATGTAGCAGGCTAGGCTACATGTTAACAAATGATTAGCCTAGCACACAAACAAGTACAAACATCAATCCCTGCAAAACAGACTTTCCTATCAACTCTCAAATATAGCTACTTACACTATTTAACACAGCAAACACTTCTTTATTGCTAGCTCTGCTCCCATGTGTCCATTTCCCTCACTTTATCAGATTAGCCACGCCCAGTAGGCGGGCCCCGGCAAGGTAATTAGAGGACACATGAGAGCAGCGATTGGTTCGTTGGCAGGTCAATCATGGTCTATAAGGGCCTTTTTAACAGAAACACACACACACACACACACACACACACACACACACACACACACACACACACACACACACACACACACACACACACACACACACACACACAGTGGCTGAAAAAGTACCCAATTGTCATACATGAGTAAAAGTAAATATACCTAAATAGAAAATTACTCAAGTAAAAGTGCAAAGTCACCCAGTAAAATACTACTTGAGTAAAAGTCTAAAAGTATTTGGTTTTAAATGTACTTAAGTATCAAAAGCAAATGGAATTGTTAAAATATACTTAAGTATCAAAAGTGAAAGTAAATTCAAAAATCAATTCAATATATTAAGCAAACCAGACAGCACAATTTACTTTTTTATTTACGAATAGCCAGAGCCGCACTCAGAAATCATTTACAAACTAAGCATTTGGGTTTAGTTAGTCCACCAGATCAGAGGCAGTAGGGATGACCACATGTTCTCTCTTGACAAGTATGTAAATTGTACCATTTTCCTGTACTGCTAAGCATTTGAAATGTAACAAGTACTTTTTGGTGTCAGGGAAACTATATGGGAGTAAAATGTACATATTTTCTTTAGTAATGTAGTGGAGTAAAAGTAAAAGTTGTCAAAAATATAAGAAGTAAAGTACAGATACCCCCAAAAATAACTTAAGTACTTCAAAGTATTTTTACTTTGTTGCCTTACGCCACTGCTTAGACAAACACATGCACACACTTGACCTTTGTTTTGCTTTTATGTTGACAAAACACGACCTATCTGGGTACTCAACACTGCAAGGTCATAATGTCACAGCAACACAGACAGACACACCTCCGACACAAACTCAACCAGGTGTAGGAGTCTAATGTAATATGCACACACATTTGGACATTTATTAATGGACCATTCTATCATTTTTCAGAATAGCATAGAATAGAATAGAATGATGTTGTCATGCAGGTGAAAGAGGACCCAAAAGCGACTTGGCGAAAACAGAGTCTTTAATCCAGTAAAGTAAATACAAACAAAAAACACAACTTTCACTCGAAATGACGAGGACAAACTGGAGACTCGATCTTGAACAGCAGGTGAACAGCAGGTTGCCTCGGGAAGGCACTTGAACCAGACAGACTCAGACACCTGCTCACCACGCAGCATCTGAGGAAAACACGACACGACAGGGCGATACACAAACACAGCACGGTGAATTCTAGACAAGGAACCGACAGGACAGGAACGGAACACAAAGGAAGAAATAGGGACTCTAATCAGGGGAAAGGATCGGGAACAGGTGTGGGAAGACTAAATGATTGATTAGGGGAATAGGAACAGCTGGGAGCAGGAACGGAACGATAGAGAGAAGAGAGAGCGAGAGAGTGAGAGAGGGAGGGGGAGAGAGAGGGATAGAAAGAGGGAAAGAACCTAATAAGACCAGCAGAGGGAAACGAATAGAATGGGAAGCACAGGGACAAGACAAGATAATAAATGACAAAACATGACAGTACCCCCACTCACCGAGCGCCTCCTGGCGCACTCGAGAGGAATCCTGGCGGCAACGGAGGAAATCATCAATGAGTGAACGGTCCAGCACGTCCCGAGACGGAACCCAACTCCTCTCCTCAGGACCGTAACCCTCCCAATCCACTAAGTATTGGTGACCCCGTCCCCGAGAACGCATGTCCATGATCTTATGTACCTTGTAAATAGGTGCGCTCTCGACAAGGACGGGAGGGGGGAGGGAAGACGAACGGGGGTGCGAAGAAAGGGCTTGACACAGGAGACATGGAAGACAGGATGGACGCGACGAAGATGTCGCGGAAGAAGCAGTCGCACAGCGACAGGATTGACGACCTGGGAGACACGGAACGGACCAATGAACCGCGGAGTCAACTTACGAGAAGCTGTCGTAAGAGGAAGGTTGCGAGTGGAAAGCCACACTCTCTGGCCGCAACAATACCTTGGACTCTTAATCCTGCGTTTATTGGCGGCTCTCACAGTCTGTGCCCTGTAACGGCAAAGTGCAGACCTCACCCTCCTCCAGGTGCGCTCACAACGTTGGACAAACGCTTGAGCGGAGGGAACGCTGGACTCGGCAAGCTGGGATGAGAACAGAGGAGGCTGGTAACCCAGACTACTCTGAAACGGAGATAACCCGGTAGCAGACGAAGGAAGCGAATTGTGAGCGTATTCTGCCCAGGGGAGCTGTTCTGCCCAAGACGCAGGGTTTCTGAAAGAAAGGCTGCGTAGTATGCGACCAATCGTCTGATTGGCCCTCTCTGCTTGACCGTTAGACTGGGGATGAAACCCGGAAGAGAGACTGACGGACGCACCAATCAAACGACAGAACTCCCTCCAAAACTGTGACGTGAATTGCGGGCCTCTGTCTGAAACGGCGTCTAACGGGAGGCCATGAATTCTGAATACATTCTCGATAATGATTTGTGCCGTCTCCTTAGCGGAAGGAAGTTTAGCGAGGGAATGAAATGTGCCGCCTTAGAGAACCTATCGACAACCGTAAGAATCACAGTCTTCCCCGCAGACAAAGGCAGACCGGTAATGAAGTCTAGGGCGATGTGAGACCATGGTCGAGAAGGAATGGGGAGCGGTCTGAGACGACCGGCAGGAGGAGAGTTACCCGACTTAGTCTGCGCGCAGTCCGAACAAGCAGCCACGAAACGGCGCGTGTCACGCTCCTGAGTCGGCCACCAAAAGCGCTGGCGAATAGACGCAAGAGTGCCTCGAACACCGGGATGACCAGCTAACTTGGCAGAGTGAGCCCACTGAAGAACAGCCAGACGAGTGGAAACAGGAACGAAAAGGAGGTTACTAGGACAAGCGCGCGGCGACGCAGTGTGCGTGAGTGCTTGCTTAACCTGTCTTTCAATTCCCCAGACTGTTAACCCGACAACACGCCCATAAGGAAGAATCCCCTCGGGATCAGTAGAAGCCACAGAAGAACTAAACAGACGGGATAAGGCATCAGGCTTGGTGTTCTTGCTACCCGGACGGTAAGAAATCACAAACTCGAAACGAGCGAAAAACAACGCCCAACGAGCTTGACGGGCATTAAGTCGTTTGGCAGAACGGATGTACTCAAGGTTCTTATGGTCTGTCCAAACGACAAAAGGAACGGTCGCCCCCTCCAACCACTGTCGCCATTCGCCTAGGGCTAAGCGGATGGCGAGCAGTTCACGGTTACCCACATCATAGTTGCGCTCAGATGGCGACAGGCGATGAGAAAAATAAGCGCAAGGATGAACCTTATCGTCAGACTGGAAGCGCTGGGATAGAATGGCTCCCACGCCTACCTCTGAAGCGTCAACCTCGACAATGAATTGTCTAGTGACGTCAGGAGTAACGAGGATAGGAGCGGACGTAAAACGTTCTTTTAGAAGATCAAAAGCTCCCTGGGCGGAACCGGACCACTTAAAACACGTCTTGACAGAAGTAAGAGCTGTGAGAGGGGCAGCAACTTGACCGAAATTACGAATGAAACGCCGATAGAAATTAGCGAAACCTAAAAAGCGCTGCAACTCGACACGTGACCTTGGAACGGGCCAATCACTGACAGCTTGGACCTTAGCGGAATCCATCTGAATGCCTTCAGCGGAAATAACGGAACCGAGAAAAGTAACGGAGGAGACATGAAAAGAGCACTTCTCAGACTTTACGTAGAGACAATTCTCTAAAAGGCGCTGTAGAACACGTCGAACGTGCTGAACATGAATCTCGAGTGACGGAGAAAAAATCAGGATATCGTCAAGATAGACAAAAACAAAGATGTTCAGCATGTCTCTCAGAACATCATTAACTAATGCCTGAAAAACAGCTGGCGCATTGGCGAGACCAAACGGCAGAACCCGGTACTCAAAATGCCCTAACGGAGTGTTAAACGCCGTTTTCCACTCGTCCCCCTCTCTCTGATGCGCACGAGATGGTAAGCGTTACGAAGGTCCAACTTAGTAAAGCACCTGGCTCCCTGCAGAATCTCGAAGGCTGATGACATAAGGGGAAGCGGATAACGATTCTTAACCGTTATGTCATTCAGCCCTCGATAATCCACGCAGGGCGCAGAGTACCGTCCTTCTTCTTAACAAAAAGAACCCCGCCCGGCCGGAGAGGAAGAAGGCACTATGGTACCGGCGTCAAGAGACACAGACAAATAATCCTCGAGAGCCTTACGTTCGGGAGCCGACAGAGAGTATAGTCTACCCCGAGGAGGAGTGGTCCCCGGAAGGAGATCAATACTACAATCATACGACCGGTGAGGAGGAAGGGGGTTGGCTCGGGACCGACTGAAGACCGTGCGCAGATCATGATATTCCTCCGGCACTCCTGTCAAATCGCCAGGTTCCTCCTGAGAAGTAGGGACAGAAGAAACGGGAGGGATGGCAGACATTAAACACTTCACATGACAAGAAACGTTCCAGGATAGGATAGAATTACTAGACCAATTAATAGAAGGATTATGACATACTAGCCAGGGATGACCCAAAACAACAGGTGTAAACGGTGAACGAAAAATCAAAAAAGAAATAGTCTCACTGTGGTTACCAGATACTGTGAGGGTTAAAGGTAGTGTCTCAAATCTGATACTGGGAAGATGACTACCATCTAAGGCGAACATGGGCGTAGGCTTCTCTAACTCTCTGAAAGGAATGTCATGTTTCCGAACCCATGCTTCGTCCATGAAACAACCCTCAGCCCCAGAGTCTATCAAGGCACTACATGTAGCACCCGAACCGGTCCAGCGTAGATGGACCGACAAAGTAGTACAGGATCTTGATGGAGTGTCATGCAGGTGATAGAGGACCCAAAAGCGACTTAACAGAAACAGAGTTTATTCAAGTCCAAACAGGGAATAACAGAAATCCTCTAGTTTGTAGAGGGGAATAACAAGAGAAGCGGCCACAGACTGCAGGTCGCCGGGTAGGCGCAGGCCGTAGTAGACAGAGACACCTGCTCACACGCAGCATCTGATGAAGGCAAAAAACACGACAGGACAGGGGCGAAACACAATCACAGCATGGTGAATACAAAACAAGGAACCGACGGGACAGGAACGGAACACAAAGGAATAAATAGGGACTCTAATCAGGGGAAAGGATCGGGAACAGGTGTGGGAAGACTAAATGATGATTAGGGGAATAGGAACAGCTGGGAGCAGGAACGGAACGATAGAGAGAAGAGAGAGCGAGAGAGTGAGAGAGGGAGGGGGAGAGAGAGGGATAGAAGGAGGGAAAGAACCAAATAAGACCAGCAGAGGGAAACGAATAGCATGGGGAGCACAGGGACAAGACATGATAATAAATGACAAACATGACAGTACCCCCCACTCACCGAGCGCCTCCTGGCGCTCTCGAGGAGGAACACTGGCGGCAACGGAGGAAATCATAGATCAAACGGTCCAGCACGTCCCGAGAAAGAACCCAACTCCTCTCCTCAGGACCGTAACGAAAAACGATAAAAAGGGAAACTAGGGTACTACTCTAAAAAAAATGAGAACTAGGGACAGACTGAGACACAGCAAGGGCAGGAACAAGAACAGGAGAGATGCGATGGCAGGGAACAGACTGAGACCCAGCAAGACCAGGAGCAGAAGCAGAAAAAAATTACCAGACTTCTTCTGCGCGCAGTCTGAACACGCAGCCACGAAACGGCGCGTGTCACGCTCCTGAGTCGGCCACCAAAAGCGCTGGCGAATAGACGCAAGAGTGCCTCGAACACCGGGATGACCAGCTAACTTGGCAGAGTGAGCCCACTGAAGAACAGCCAGACGAGTGGAAACAGGAACGAAAAGGAGGTTACTAGGACAAGCGCGCGGCGACGCAGTGTGCGTGAGTGCTTGCTTAACCTGTCTTTCAATTCCCCAGACTGTCAACCCGACAACACGCCCATAAGGAAGAATCCCCTCGAGATCAGTAGAAGCCACAGAAGAACTAAACAGACGGGATAAGGCATCAGGCTTGGTGTTCTTGCTACCCGGACGGTAAGAAATCACAAACTCGAAACGAGCGAAAAACAACGCCCAACGAGCTTGACGGGCATTAAGTCGTTTGGCAGAACGGATGTACTCAAGGTTCTTATGGTCTGTCCAAACGACAAAAGGAACGGTCGCCCCCTCCAACCACTGTCGCCATTCGCCTAGGGCTAAGCGGATGGCGAGCAGTTCACGGTTACCCACATCATAGTTGCGCTCAGATGGCGACAGGCGATGAGAAAAATAAGCGCAAGGATGAACCTTATCGTCAGACTGGAAGCGCTGGGATAGAATGGCTCCCACGCCTACCTCTGAAGCGTCAACCTCGACAATGAATTGTCTAGTGACGTCAGGAGTAACGAGGATAGGAGCGGACGTAAAAACGTTCTTTTAGAAGATCAAAAGCTCCCTGGGCGGAACCGGACCACTTAAAACACGTCTTGACAGAAGTAAGAGCTGTGAGAGGGGCAGCAACTTGACCGAAATTACGAATGAAACGCCGATAGAAATTAGCGAAACCTAAAAAGCGCTGCAACTCGACACGTGACCTTGGAACGGGCCAATCACTGACAGCTTGGACCTTAGCGGAATCCATCTGAATGCCTTCAGCGGAAATAACGGAACCGAGAAAAGTAACGGAGGAGACATGAAAAGAGCACTTCTCAGCCTTTACGTAGAGACAATTCTCTAAAGGCGCTGTAGAACACGTCGAACGTGCTGAACATGAATCTCGAGTGACGGAGAAAAAATCAGGATATCGTCAAGATAGACAAAAACAAAAATGTTCAGCATGTCTCTCAGAACATCATTAACTAATGCCTGAAAAACAGCTGGCGCATTGGCGAGACCGAACGGCAGAACCCGGTACTCAAAATGCCCTAACGGAGTGTTAAACGCCGTTTTCCACTCGTCCCCCTCTCTGATGCGCACGAGATGGTAAGCGTTACGAAGGTCCAACTTAGTAAAGCACCTGGCTCCCTGCAGAATCTCGAAGGCTGATGACACAAGGGGAAGCGGATAACGATTCTTAACCGTTATGTCATTCAGCCCTCGATAATCCACGCAGGGGCGCAGAGTACCGTCCTTCTTCTTAACAAAAAGAACCCCGCCCCGGCCGGAGAAGAAGAAGGCACTATGGTACCGGCGTCAAGAGACACAGACAAATAATCCTCGAGAGCCTTACGTTCGGGAGCCGACAGAGAGTATAGTCTACCTCGAGGAGGAGTGGTCCCCGGAAGGAGATCAATACTACAATCATACGACCGGTGAGGAGGAAGGGAGTTGGCTCGGGACCGACTGAAGACCGTGCGCAGATCATGATATTCCTCCGGCACTCCTGTCAAATCGCCAGGTTCCTCCTGGGAAGTAGGGACAGAAGAAACGGGAGGAATGGCAGACATTAAACACTTCACATGACAAGAAACGTTCCAGGATAGGATAGAATTACTAGACCAATTAATAGAAGGATTATGACATACTAGCCAGGGATGACCCAAAACAACAGGTGTAAACGGTGAACGGAAAATCAAAAAAGAAATAGTCTCACTGTGGTTACCAGATACTGTGAGGGTTAAAGGTAGTGTCTCAAATCTGATACTGGGAAGATGACTACCATCTAAGGCAAACATGGGCGTAGGCTTGTCTAACGGTCTGAAAGGAATGTTATGTTTCCGAACCCATGCTTCGTCCATGAAACAACCCTCAGCCCCAGAGTCAATCAAGGCACTGCATGTAGCACCCGAACCGGTCCAGCGTAGATGGACCGACATAGTAGTACAAGATCTAGATGAAGAGACCAGAGTAGTAGCGCTCACCAGTAGCCCTCCGCTTACTGATGGGCTCTGGCCTCTTACTGGACATGAATTAACAAAATGTCCAGCAACTCCGCAATAGAGGCACAGGCGGTTGGTGATCCTCCGTTCCCTCTCCTTAGTCGAGATGCGAATCCCTCCCAGCTGCATGGGCTCAGTCTCAAAGCCAGAGGAGGGAGATGGTTGCGATGCGGAGCAGGGAAACACCGTTGATGCGAGCTCTCTTCCACGAGCCCGGTGACGAAGATCTACCCGTCGTTCTATGCGGATGGCGAGAGCAATCAAAGAGTCCACATCTGAAGGAACCTCCCGGGAGAGAATCTCATCCTTAACCACTGCGTGGAGTCCCTCCAGAAAACGAGCGAGCAGCGCCGGCTCGTTCCACTCACTAGAGGCAGCAAGAGTGCGAAACTCAATAGAATAATCCGTTATGGACCGTTCACCTTGGCATAAGGAAGCCAGGGCCCTAGAAGCCTCCCTACCAAAAACTGAACGGTCAAAAACCCGAATCATCTCCTCTTTAAAGTTCTGGAACTTGTTAGAGCAATCAGCCCTTGCCTCCCAGATAGCTGTGCCCCATTCTCGAGCCCGGCCAGTAAGGAGTGAAATGACGTAAGCAACCCGAGCTCTCTCTCTAGAGTATGTGTTGGGTTGGAGAGAGAACACAATCTCACACTGCGTGAGAAAGGAGCGGCACTCAGTGGGCTGCCCGGAGTAGCAAGGTGGGTTATTAACCCTAGGTTCTGGAGGCTCGGCAGGCCAGGAAGTAACAGGTGGCACGAGACGTAGACTCTGGAACTGTCCAGAGAGGTCGGAAACCTGAGCGGCCAGGTTCTCCACGGCATGGCGAGCAGCAGACAATTCCTGCTCGTGTCTGCCGAGCATGGCTCCTTGGATCTCGACGGCAGTGTAACGAGCGTCTGAAGTAGCTGGGTCCATTCCTTGGTCGGTTCCTTCTGTCATGCAGGTGATAGAGGACCCAAAAGCGACTTAACAGAAACAGAGTTTATTCAAGTCCAAACAGGGAATAACAGAAATCCTCTAGTTTGTAGAGGGGAATAACAAGAGAAGCGGCCACAGACTGCAGGTCGCTTCGGGTAGGCGCAGGCCGTAGTAGACAGAGACACCTGCTCACACGCAGCATCTGATGAAGGCAAAAAACACGACAGGACAGGGCGAAACACAATCACAGCATGGTGAATACAAAACAAGGAACCGACGGGACAGGAACGGAACACAAAGGAATAAATAGGGACTCTAATCAGGGGAAAGGATCGGGAACAGGTGTGGGAAGACTAAATGATGATTAGGGGAATAGGAACAGCTGGGAGCAGGAACGGAACGATAGAGAGAAGAGAGAGCGAGAGAGTGAGAGAGGGAGGGGGAGAGAGAGGGATAGAAGGAGGGAAAGAACCAAATAAGACCAGCAGAGGGAAACGAATAGCATGGGGAGCACAGGGACAAGACATGATAATAAATGACAAACATGACATGGAGAGACTTGAGTAGTTGCGCTCACCTGTAGCCCTCCGCTTACAGATGAGCTCTGGCTTTTACTGGACATGAATTAACAAAATGTCCAGCAACTCCGCAATAGAGGCACAGGCGGTTGGTGATCCTCCGTTCCCTCTCCTTAGTCGAGATGCGAATCCCTCCCAGCTGCATGGGCTCAGACTCTGAGCCAGAGGAGGGAGATGGTTGCGATGCGGAGCAGGGAAACACCGTTGATGCGAGCTCTCTTCCACGAGCCCGGTGACGAAGATCTACCCGTCGTTCTATGCGGATGGCGAGAGCAATCAAAGAGTCCACATCTGAAGGAACCTCCCGGGAGAGAATCTCATCCTTAACCACTGCGTGGAGTCCCTCCAGAAAACGAGCGAGCAGCGCCGGCTCGTTCCACTCACTAGAGGCAGCAAGAGTGCGAAACTCAATAGAATAATCCGTTATGGACCGTTCACCTTGGCATAAGGAAGCCAGGGCCCTAGAAGCCTCCCTACCAAAAACTGAACGGTCAAAAACCCGAATCATCTCCTCTTTAAAGTTCTGGAACTTGTTAGAGCAATCAGCCCTTGCCTCCCAGATAGCTGTGCCCCATTCTCGAGCCCGGCCAGTAAGGAGTGAAATGACGTAAGCAACCCGAGCTCTCTCTCTAGAGTATGTGTTGGGTTGGAGAGAGAACACAATCTCACACTGCGTGAGAAAGGAGCGGCACTCAGTGGGCTGCCCGGAGTAGCAAGGTGGGTTATTAACCCTAGGTTCTGGAGGCTCGGCAGGCCAGGAAGTAACAGGTGGCACGAGACGTAGACTCTGGAACTGTCCAGAGAGGTCGGAAACCTGAGCGGCCAGGTTCTCCACGGCATGGCGAGCAGCAGACAATTCCTGCTCGTGTCTGCCGAGCATGGCTCCTTGGATCTCGACGGCAGTGTAACGAGCGTCTGAAGTCGCTGGGTCCATTCCTTGGTCGGTTCCTTCTGTCATGCAGGTGAAAGAGGACCCAAAAGCGACTTGGCGAAAACAGAGTCTTTAATCCAGTAAAGTAAATACAAACAAAAAACACAACTTTCACTCGAAATGACGAGGACAAACTGGAGACTCGATCTTGAACAGCAGGTGAACAGCAGGTTGCCTCGGGAAGGCACTTGAACCAGACAGACTCAGACACCTGCTCACCACGCAGCATCTGAGGAAAACACGACACGACAGGGCGATACACAAACACAGCACGGTGAATTCTAGACAAGGAACCGACAGGACAGGAACGGAACACAAAGGAAGAAATAGGGACTCTAATCAGGGGAAAGGATCGGGAACAGGTGTGGGAAGACTAAATGATTGATTAGGGGAATAGGAACAGCTGGGAGCAGGAACGGAACGATAGAGAGAAGAGAGAGCGAGAGAGTGAGAGAGGGAGGGGGAGAGAGAGGGATAGAAAGAGGGAAAGAACCTAATAAGACCAGCAGAGGGAAACGAATAGAATGGGAAGCACAGGGACAAGACAAGATAATAAATGACAAAACATGACAGATGTCTTCAGAGGGTAAATGCTTTGCACAGTCTTGTATAGTTTAAATAAAACATAACAGTGAACACCATGTATATGTTTTCATTAATAACATATTGATAACATTTTTGGAGAAGGAAACTGTTAACCCTATCTAGTTAATATCGGATAAGAACTAAGTAACTGTGCATTACAGCCCATGTTTAACTATTGTGAATTCAGTGGTATGTTGGGAAGGCTGCTAGAGCCAGTCAGCTTGCTGTGTCGAAGGTAAACAGATGTAAGCACTAGGAAAGCCTGGTCAGTCTCTCCCAGAACCCCAAGCTGTCAGTCACCATGGTAACAGGTGCCTGTGGACTGATGGGAACATAGAACGCAAATATACTTTATATATACTGTTTACATATTGTCATTTTCAACCTAGACGGGAACTAGGATGGAACTCAGCGTTCAGTCACCCAATCACACCATACACAGTTAAGTCCTGGCCACAGCTAGAAAGATCCTTTCCCATTGGTATCACAGTTATAAATAGTGGATATTAGAGAGGCTGTCGCGTGTGTGTCTGGGGGGTTAGTTTGTTTTTGCAACAAACCATGCCTTTCTAGGTTATCCATACTCTCTGTATCCCTCACCACAATACAACAGTCCTTGTTTCCCTTTATGAACAACCAGAGACACATATTTAAATCTAAATATATGGCTCTGCAAGCAATCACACAATTTCACCATGATAACAGAGGTGTTGTCTTCCTCTTGTGTGTGTCCACTACAGACAGTGACTGGAACCCTTGCTCTCTCAGTGTTCACTGCTGTATTGGGCTCCTTTCAGTTTGGATACAACATCGGCGTCATCAATGCACCTCAGAAGGTAAGACCAACTTGCAATTTCATTAAAGGGGAATTCCACCACTTTTTAACCTCATATTTATTATCTCCAGCACCATACTAGTTTTCCATTTAACCAGTGTCATAGATAAACAGATTCTGGCAAAATCAGGCCCACTTTGGCACCAAAAGTTACAGTACATTCAAGACCGTACAATTCTAATAGAATCCCAATTAGAATGTAGTCAGGGGGCATGTTTGGTATCAAATCAAATGTTATTGGTGACATACACATATTTAGCACATGCTATTGCGGGTGTGGCGAAATGCTTGTGTTCCTAGCTCCAACAGTGCAGTAGTATATAACAATCACAACAGTACACACACATCTAAAAGTTAAAGAATGGAATTAAGAAATATATAAATATTGGAGTGGCATTGACTAAAATACAGTAGAATAGAATACAGTATATACATATGAGATGAGTAAAGCAGTATGTAAACGTTATTTAAACATTATTAAAATGACTAGTGTTCCATTATAAAAGTGGCCAGTGATTCCAAGTAATTTATATAGGGCAGCAGCCTCTAAGGTGAAGGGTTGCGTAACCGGGAGGAAGTCGACTAGTGATGTCGATTTAACAGTCTGATATCGGGTGCTGTAGGTGTCCTGAAGGGCAGTTAGTTTGCCCCCGGTGATGCATTGGGCACACCGCACCACCCTCTGGAGAGCCCTGTGGTTGTGGACGGTGCAGTTGCCATATCAGGCGGTGATACAGCCCGAAAGGATGCTCTCAATTGTGCAACTGTAACAGTTTGTGAGGGTTTTATGGGCCAAGGCAAATTTTCTTCAGCCTCCTGAGGTTGAAGAGACGCTGTTGCGCCTTCACCACGCTGTCTGTGTGGGTTAGCCATTTCAGATTGTCAGTGAGGTTTACGCCGAGGATCTTGAAGCTTTCCACCTTCTCCACTGTGGTCCCGTCGATGTGGATAGTGGCATGCTACCTTTGCTGTTTCCTGAAGTCCACAATCTACTGCTTTGTTTTGTTTACATTGAGTGAGAGGTTATTTTCCTGGCACTACACTCCCAGGGCCTTCACCTCCTCCTTGTAGGCTGTCTCGTCATTGTTGGTAATCAGGCCTACTACTGTTGTGTCGTCTGCAAACTTAATGATTGAGGTGGAGGCATGCGTGGCCACGCAGTCATGGGTGAACAAGGAGTACAGGAAGGGGCTGAGCACACACCCTTGTGGGGCCCCTGTGTTGAGGATCAATGAAGCGGAGGTGTTCTTTCCTACCTTCGCCACCTGGGGGTGGCCTATCACAGGGCGGGGTTCAGATCCAGGGCCCTGAGCTTAATGATGAGTTTGGAGGATATTATGTTGTTGAATGCTGAGCTATAGTCAATGAACATAGGTATTCCTCTTGTCCAGATGGAATAGCGCAGTGCGATGGCGATTGCATCGTCTGTGGATCTATTAGGTCGGTAAGCAAATTGAAGTGAGTCTAGGGTGTCAGGTAAGGTAGAGGTGATATGATCCATAACTAGCCTCTCAGAGCACTTCATGATGACAGAAGTGAGTGTTACGGGGCAATAGTAATTTAGTTCAGTTACCTTTGCTTTCATGGGTACAGGAACAATGTTGGACATCTTGAAGCAAGTGGGGACAGCAGACTGGGATAGGGAGAGATTGGATATGTCTGTAAACACTCCAGCCAGCTGGTCTACGCATTGTCTAAGGACGCAGCTAGCGATGCCGTCTGGGCTAGCAGCCTTGCGAGGGTTAACAAGCTTTAACGTCTTACTCAAGACGACTCCCAAGAAGGAGAAACCACAGTCCTTGGTAGTGGGCCGCGTTGGTGGCACTATGTTATCCTCTAAGTGGGCAAAGAAGGTGTTTAGCTTGTCCGGAAGCAAGACGTCGGTATCTGCAAAGTGGCTGGTTTTCTCTCTGTAGTCCGTGATTGTCTGTATACCCTGCCACATACGTCTTGTGTCTGAGCCGTTGAAATGCGACTACTGACGTTTTGTCTGTTTGACTGTCATATTCCCAGTCACCATGGTTAAATGCTGTGGTTCGCGCTTTCAGTTTTGCGTGAATGCTGCCATCTATCCACGGTTTCTGGTTTGGGTAGGTTTTAAGTCACAGTGGGTACAACATCTCCTATACACTTCCTGATGAACTCAGTCACCGTGTCTGTGTATTTGTCAATGTTATTCTCAGAGGCTACCCGGACCATATCCCAATCCCAGTGATCAAAACAATCTTGAAGCATGGATTGGTCCGATTGGTCAGACCAGCATTGAATAGACTTTGCACAGGTACTTCCTGTTTGAGATTCTGTCTATAGGAAAGGAGGGGCAAAATGGAGTCGTGATCAGATTTGCCGAAGGGAGGGCAAATGTAGGCAGGACCTCAGACTAGGGCGAAGGTTCACCTTCCAACAGGACAGTGACCCTAAGCACACAGCCAAGTCAATGCAGGAGTGCCTTCGAGAGAAGTCTCTGAATGTCCTTGTGTGGCCCACACAGAGCCCCGACTTGAACCGATCTAACATCTCTGGAGAGACCTGAAAATAGCTGTGCAGCGACGCTCCCCATTCAATCTGACAGAGCTTGAGAAGAATCTGCAGAGAAGAATTATGTGAAACTCCCCAAATTCATACCCAAGAAGACTCTAGGTTGTAATCACTGCCAAAGGTGCTTCAACAAAGTACTGAGTAAAGGTCTGAATACTTATGTATGAGTAAACCGCCACTACCATCCATACTATTGTCCAACGTGCAATCACTGGAAAATAGAATGGATGATCTATGAATAAGACTAACATACCAATGGGACATTAAAAACTATAATATCTTATGTTTCATTGAGTCGTGGCTGAATGGATACTATAGAGCTGGCTGGGTATTCCGTGCATTGGCAGGACAGAGAAGCTATGTCTGGTAAGACGAGGGGCGCGATTTCTCATTTGAAAGAAGTCTCGAGGTATTGCTCGTCTGAGGTAGAGTACCTCATGATAAGCTGTAGACCACACTATCTACCAAGAGAGTTCTCATCTATATTATTCAAAACGGTCTATTTACCACCTCAAACCAATGCTGGTACTAAGACCACACTCAACGAGCTGTATAACGCCATAAGCAAACAAGAAAATGCACATCTAGTAGCGGCGCTCCTAGTGGCTGGGGACCTTAATGCAAGCAAACTTAAATCCATTTTACCAAATTTCAACCAGCATGTCACATGTGCAACTAAAGGGGAAAAAACCTCTATACCACCTTTACTCCACACAGAGAGACACAAACAAAGCTCTCCCTCGCGATCCATTTGGAAAATCTGACCATAATTCTATCCTCCTGATTCCGAGTACAAGCAAAAACTAAAGCCGGAAGTACCAGTGACTTGCTCAATACGGAAGTGGTCAGATGACACGCATGCTACGCTACTGGACTGTTTTGCTAGCACAGCCTGGAATTTGTTCCGGGATTCATCCAATGGCATTGAGGAGTATACCACCTCAGTCGCCGGCTTTATCAATAAGTGTATCGACGACGTTGTCCTCACAGTGACCATACATACATATCTCAACCAGAAGCCATGGATTACAGTGAACCGAGCTAAAAGCTAGAGCTGCCGCTTTCAAGGAGCGGAACACTAATCTGGACGCTTATAAGAAATACCGTTACGCCCTCAAATGAACCATCAAACAGGCAAAGCGTCAATACAGGACTAAGATTGAATCCTACCACATCAGCTCTGACACTCGTCGGATGTGGCAGGGCATGAAAATGATTACAGACTACAAAGGGAAACCCAGCTGTGAGCTGCCCAGTGACGTGAGCCTACCAGACGAGCTAAAGGCCTTTTATGGTCGCTTCGAGGCAAGCAACACTGAAGCATGCATGAGAGCACCAGCCGTATCGGATCTTTAAACAGGTCAACATTCACAAAGCCGCAGGGCCAGACGGATTACCAGGACATGTACTCAATGCATGCGCGGACCAACTGGCAAGTGTTTTCACTGACATTTTCAACCTCTCCCTGACCGAGTCTGTAATACCTACTTTTTTCAAGCAGACCCTGTGCCCAAGGAAGCGAAGGTAACCTGCCTAAATGATTACCACCCCAGTAGTCATAAAGTGCTTTGAAAGGCTAGTCATGGCTCACATAAACACCATCATCCCGGAAACCCTAGACCTACTCCAATTCGCATACCGCCCCAACAGATCCAATCTCAATCGCACTGAACTCTGCCCTTTCCCACCTGTACAAAAGGAACACCTATGTGAGAATGGTGTCCATTGACTACAGCTCAGCGTTCAACATCATAGTGTCCACAAAGCTCATCACTCAGCTAAGGACCCTGGGACTAAACACCTCTCTCTGCAATTGGATCCTGGACTTCCTGATGGGCCTCCCCCAGGTGGTAAGGGAAGGCAACAACACATCTGCCATGCTGATACTCAACACTGGAGCCCCTCAGGGGTGCGTGCTTAGTCCCCTCCTGTACTTTCTGTTCACCCATGACTGCGTGGCCAAACACAACTCCAACACCATCATTAAGTTTGCTGATGACACAGTGGTAGGCCTGATCAGCGACAACAATGAGACAGCCTATAGGGAGGAGGTCAGAGACCTGGCAGTGTGGTGCCAGGACAACAACCTCTCCCTCAATGTGAGCAAGACAAATGAGGTGAACGTGGACTACAGGAAAAGGCGGGCCGAACAGCCCCCATTAACTTCTTATGGATGGGGGGGGCAGTATTGAGTAGCTTGGATGAATAAGGTGCCCAGAGTAAACTACCTGCTACTCAGCCCCAGAAGCTAAGATATGCATATTATTAGTAGATTTGGATAGAAAACACTCCAAGGTTTCTAAAACTGTTTGAATGATATCTGTGAGTATAATAGAACTCATATGGCAGGCAAAAACCTGAGAAAAAATCCACCAGGAAGTGGGAAATCTGAGGTTTGTAGGTTTTCTACTCTTTGCCTATCCAAGATACAGTGTAAATTTGGTCCGATTGCACTTCCTAAAGCGTCCACTAGATGTCAACAGTCTTTAGAACCTTGTTTCAGGCTTCTACTGTGAAGGGGGAGCGAATAAGAGCTGTTTGACCAAGGAGTCTGGCAGAATGCCATGAGCTATGTCATGCACGCAGCCGTGAGAGCTAGCTTGCGTTCCTTTTCATTTCTAAAGCCAAAGGAATTGTCCGGTTGAAACATTATTGAAGATTGATGATAAAAACATCCTAAAGATTGATTCTATACATCGTTTGACATGTTTCTACAAACTGTAATATAACTTTTTTAACTTTTCGTCTAGACTAAGTGTGCCTGCGCCTCATGCATTTGGATTTGTGAACTAAATGCGCGAAAAAAGGAGGTATTTGGACATAAATGATGGACTTTATCGAACAAAACAAACATTTATTGTGGAACTGGGATTCCTTGGAGTGCAGTCTGATGAAGATCATCAAAGGTAAGTGAATATTTATAATGCTATTTCTGACTTCGGTTGACTCCACAACATGACGGGTATCTGTATGGCTTGTTTTGGTGCCTGAGCGCTGTACTCAGATTATTGCATGGTGTGCTTTTTCCGTAAAGCTTTTTTGAAATCTGAAATCTGAAATCTGACTTGCATTAAGGAGAAGTATATCTTTAATTCCACGTATAACACTTGTATTTTCATCAACATGTATGATGAGTATTTCTGTAAATTGATGTGGCTCTCTGCAAAATTACCGGATGTTTTGGAAGCAAAACATTACTGAACATAATGCGCCAAACTGAGATTTTTGGATATAAATATGAACTTTATCGAACAAAACATACATGTATTGTGTAACATGAAGTCCTATGAGTGTCATCTGATGAAGATCATCAAAGGTTAATGAGTCATTTTATCTCTATTTCTGCTTTTTGTGACTTTTTCTGTGACTAGGTGCTGACCTAACATAATCGCATGGTATGCTTTCGTCGTAAAGCCTTTTTGAAATCGGACACTGTGGTGGGATTAACAACAAGTTTACCTTGAAAATTATGTATGTTTGAGGAATTTTAATTATGAGATTTCTGTTGTTTGAATTTTGCACTTTCACTGGCTGTTGTCAAATCGATCCCGTTAACGGGATTTCAGCCCATCTCATCTCTAAGAAGTTTTAACATCGACGGAGCTGTAGTGGAGCAGGTAGAGAGTTTCAAGTTCCTTGGTGTCCACATCTCCAACAAACTATCATGGTCCAAACACACCAAGACAGTCGTGAAGAGGGCATGACAACACCTTTTCCCCCTCAGGAGATTGAAAAGATTTGACATGGGTCCCCAGATCCTCAAAAAGTTCTACAGCTGCACCATTAAGAGCATCACCGCCTGGTATGGCAACTGCTCAGCATCTGACCGTAAGGCGCTACAGAGGGTAGTGCGTATGGCCCAGTACATCACTGGGGGCAAGCTTCCTACCATCCAGGACCTATATACTAGGTGGTGTCAAAGAAAGGCCAAAAATAATTGTCAAAGACTCCAGTCACCCAAGTCATAGTCGGTTCTCTCTGCTACCGCACGGCAAGCGGTATTGGAGCGCCAAGTCTAGGACCAAAAGACTCCCTAACAGCTTCTACACCCAAGCCATAAGACTGCTGAACAATGAATCAACCTCCCCCTCCCCTTTGTTTTTACACTGCTGCTACACACTGTTTATTATCTATGCATAGTCACTTTACCCCTACATACAAAATAACTTGGATAACCTGTACCCCCGCACATTGACTCGGTACCGGTACCCTCTGTATATAGCCTCGTTATTGTTATTTTTATTGTGTTACTTTTTATTTTTATTTGACCATTTTTACTTTAGTTTATTTAGTAAATATTTTCTTAACCAACAATGCAGTTCAAGAAAGAGTTAAGGGCTTGCAAGAAAGCATTTAACAGTAAGGTATTGTATTCGGAGCATGTAATAAATAACATTTGATTTGAAATGTGATATTTCCGGTTTTTATTTTCAATAAAATAAAATTAAAATTAAAAACTGTTTTTGCTTTGTCATGTAATCCATTTTAGAATAAGTCTGTAAAGTAACAAAATGTGGAAAAAGTCGAGGGGTCTGAATAATTTCCGAATGCACTGTGTGCTTGTTGTCCTCACCAGGGTTTTGACCTGACTGTAGTTCAGTGTCGTAACTGACATCAGTGGGCAAATACTCACTTTCGATGGCCAGTGGCACGCTGGAAAAGTGAATCCCGGTTTCAACTGTACTCATGCAGATGGCAGATAGCGTGTCTGGCGTCCTGTGGGCGAGCGGTTTGCTGCAACAAGAGGTCCCGTGAGAAAAAAACTTGCCGCCTATAGAAATCAAATGCCCATCCAACTGATTATTTAAAGTTATGTTAGGATATATCAGTTATCCTGTTAGAGCTTTTGTGCTGAATCCACTGTGTTGACTAAGGTGCCATGTTTATGGTCATGTCAGTGTGTAGGAAGGAGATTTCAAGATGTGGGAAGTGTGCAGGAAGGCAAGGGACAGAAGATTGTGTAGTTTCAGTGGATAAGGTTGCGTGTGTTAACTGTAGGGGTGACCATGCCACTGGGGATTGGAAGTGTCCGGTGCTAGAGAGTCAGGTTGATTTAATTTTTAATTTTTATCGTTCATCTCATTTGACCACCTCCCTCCAATGATCACTCAAGCCATGAACTTTCCAACCCTCTCATGATCTACCATCTCATGAATGAGGTTGTTGATTTTTTCTTTTTTTGTGTTGCTTTAAAGCGCTTTGATATTCTTTATGTAATGAATAGCGCTTGAATAAATTATTAATATAACCTTTTCGGAAACAGGCTATTGTTGTCTTTTTTCTCAGGACCAGGTTTGTCCCGTTCACAATGAAGTAGAGTCTAACGGCTTTAAAAGCAACATATTAATGTCAGTGCAATCAATTAAGGATTCAAACTAAATGAAATGTCGGGATAGAGGAAAGAAGACATGTAGGGATATAGAAGAGAGAGGGAGATTGGGGGAATAGAGAGACTGTGAGGATGGATGTACTATTACAAAATAGGAGACGGATAAAGAGAGCAGGAGGAAGAAATATATTGGAGACAAGAGAGGGAAAGAGCAGAAGAGAGAGTGGCCAGGGGAGCATCCGAGTAATGTCAACACGAGCCGCATGAGGAAACACACAGCGTTGCCAAAAAATACCCCCTCGCCCTCCTCATGCCTCCTCGCCCTCCTTACCCATCCGCAAGCCTGCACAGTTCACACATCTATCTACCCCCATTCCTGCACTTCAACCCCCCCACATCTCAGATATCCTTAACAGCCAAGGGTGAAATTGGAGGCAGAGGGGTTTAAGGCAACGATTCTGGTGTCATGGGAAAGAGGGGCTATTTTGGGCTTTTTTTTAGGACAACACTCAAAAGGTTTGTTGAGGCTTCACGCTGTGACTCAGTCGCGTTCGGAGAGAAACACACCATAGTGCACGTACAGCCTCCCTGAACAATATATACTGTAGTTAGATGATCTCGCTGCAATATAGACAATCTCTTAGATTCACTGTCGTAAAGCCCTCTTCTCATAAGGGGGCTTTAGTTGTGGTTTGGTGGTCATGGCATATCTCAGAACATATACAGTATCAGCTAATTACTAATAGATCAAATATAGCAGATCATATATCAGCTAACATACACCAAATATATTAGAACATATATCAGCTAAAATAGCTAATATATGTTAGAATATATTTGATGTAACAGAAATAAAAAAAATATTACGATATATCAGCTAACATACATCAAATATATTGGACCATACATCAGCAATCATAACCTCAGAAAAAAAAAGAAATGTCTCTTTTTCAGGACCCTGTCTTTCAAAGATAATTAGTAAAAATCCAAATAACTTCACAGATCTTCATTGTAAAGGGTTTAAACACTGTTTCCCATGCTTGTTCAATGAACCATAAACAATTAATGAACATGGACCTGTGGAACGGTCGTTAAGACACTAACGGCTTACAGACGGTAGGCAATTAAGGTCACAGTTATGAAAACTTAGGACACTAAAGAGGCCTTTCTACGGACTCTGAAAAACACCAAAAGAAAGATGCCCATGGTCTGTGCTCATCTGCGTGAACGTGCCTTAGGCATGCTGCAAGGAGGCATGAGGACTGCAGATGTGGCCAGGGTAATAAATTGCAATGTCCGTACTGTGAGACGCCTAAAACAGAGCTACAGAAAGACAGGACAGACAGCTGAACGTCCTCGCAGTGGTAGACCACGTGTAACAACACCTGCACAGGATCGGTACATCCGAACATCACACCTGCGGCACAGGTACAGGAAGGCAACAACAACTGCCAGAGTTACACCAGGAACGTACAATCAGTGCTCAGATTGTCCACAATAGGCTGAGAGAGGCTGGACTGAGGGCTTGTAGGCCTGTTGCAAGGCAGGTCATCACCAGACATTACCGGCAACAACGTCGCCTACGGGCACAAACCCACCGTTGCTGGACACAAACCCGCTTTTTGCCAGTCCTGTCGACAGGCAAAAAGTGCTCTTCACTGGCGAGTCACGGTTTTGTCTCACCTATCGTTGAAGGAATGAGCGTTACACCGAGGCCTGTACTCTGGAGCAGGATCGATTTGGAGGTGGAGGGTCCGTCATGGTCTGGGGCGGTGTGTCACATCATCATCGAACTGAGCTTGTTATCATTGCAGGCAATCAAAATGCTGTGCGTTACAGGGAAGACATCCTCCCCCCTAATGTGGTACCCTTCCTGCAGGCTCATCCTGACATGACCCTCCAGCATGACAATGCCACCAGTCGTACTGCTCGTTCTGTGCCTGATTTCCTGCAAGACAGGAATGTCAGTGTTCTGCCATGGCCAGCGAAGAGCCCGTATCTCAATCCCATTGAGCACGTCAGGGACCTCTTGGATCGGAGGGTGAGGGCTAGGGCCATTCCCCGCAGGAACTTGCAGGTGCCTTGGTGGAAGAGTGGGGTAACATCTCACAGCAAGAACTGGCAAATCTGGTGCAGTCCATGAGAAGGAGATGCCCTGCAGTACTTAATGCAGCTGGTGGCCACACCAGATACTGACTGTTACTTTGATTTTGACCCCCACCCCTTTGTTCAGGGACATATTATTCCATTTCTGTTAGTCACATGTCTGTGGAACTTTTTCAGTTTATGTCTCAGATTTTGAATCTTGTTATGTTATGTTCTTACAAATATTTAAACATGTTAAGTTTGCTGAAAATAAACACAGTTGACAGTGAGAGGACATTTCTTTTTTTCTGAGTTTACATCAAATATATTGAAACATACCCAGCTAGCAGATTTTGTTTCCTGGAAGTTGTGAGAACATGTGTTTTTGGTTTCACATTGTTTTTTTTCCTGCCCGGTAAAACTGATTTTTTTTTAAACATTCTGAGAACAGAAGTCAAAATGTATCCTGTTCTGGGAACATTTATTTTTAGGTAGCAGGGAGGTTCTGAGAATGTTTTACTCTGGTTCCTTGAAAGTTTTCCTGTAGGTTTTATTAATGCTCTGAGAACAAAATGATAGGTTATTTGGAGTTTTTTTTAATAACATCCTTAAAACTTTTACTGAATGTTTCAATAAGACTTTTAATAACACTGCTAGCTTATTTTGGGTTTTGAAATCCAAGCACAGATAGAACACGTAAATGTATTTCCTTAGGCATTTATCATGCAAACACATATTTTTTTATTGCGGCACAGTATACGTGAGATTCAAACCTGTAATCTAATGTTCTCTAGCCATGGAATGAGTCCACTGAGTCACCAGGATGGTAGTCTGAATACCAGTCTCTTTAGCTAACATTCCACTCCTTGTCATTTTCAAAGAGACTGGCCTTTGGCAGTCTACAACATTCAATATACACAGGATTTACAACGAACTTGCTCATTGGTTGTTGGAAATAATATTTTCCATTATAACATGTGGTAGCTGGAAAATATAATTAGAATTTATAATAAAGTCAAAAACAAACATTTAGCTGTTAAGCAGGTTCTATTTCGAGGCATAAAATCAAATCTAAGATGTTTTGTGGTTGGAATTACTGTATTTACTTTGAGAATTCAGACTTGAGCTAGCAACAAACAAAAAACGGTTGCTTAGCAACCAGATACCAACGTGTTTTGTGGCGGAAAAAAGTGATAGGTCTTTGAATATTTGCATAATCGTTGTGATTGGAAGATTGATGTGAGGGTGATCGAATCAGCATCAAATCCTCTGTTCTCCTTGATCTCATTAATGATAGAATGTTCATATTTGAAGATAGCAGAAAGGCCAGTCTCTTTGCCACATGGCATGGAGTACAGTGAGTGGATTAGCTAAAGAAACTGGTACCCATGCTACCACGATGGGGCTAGCATGCCATGTTTTTTTAGGCTTTCAAAACTGTTCATTTTAGTCTATTAAAACAGAGACCATTTCCAAGGAAAACATTTCTTTTTCTTTTTTAAAAATTGAACCTTTATTTAACTAGGCAAGTCAGTTAAGACAATCTTATTTACAATGACGGCTTACCCCAGCCAAACCCAGACTATGCTGGGCCAATTGTGTGCCACCCTATGGGACTCCCAATCACAGCCGGATATAAAACAGCCTGGACAAGCACTCATTAAGATCAGGAGTGGCCAATTAATGAGCGTGGACAACACAACAGAGCACACTTAACAATAGAGGATAGAGAGAGTTTTGTTCATGCTGAGAATGGACTGTACGTTTTTAAATAACATTCTCAGAGCGTTCTCTGAATATTACTAAAGTGTTCTTGTAGTTTTTATTTTACCCCCTTTTCTCCCCAATTTCGTGGTATCCAATTGTTAGTAGTTACTATCTTGTCTCATCGCTACAACTCCCGTACGGGCTCGGGAGAGACGAAGGTCGAAAGCCATGCGTCCTCCGAAACACAACCCAACCAAGCCGCACTGCTTCTTAACACAGCATGCATCCAACCCGGAAGCCGGCCACACCAATGTGTCGGAGGAAACACTGTGCAACTGGAAACCTGGTTAGTGCGCACTGCGCCCGGCCCGCCACAAGAGTCGCTAGTGCGCGATGAGACAAGGATATCCCTACCGGCCAAACCCTCCCTAACCCGGACGACGCTAGGCCAATTGTGCGTCGCCCCATGGACCTCCCGGTCACGGCCGGCTACAACAGGGCCTGGGCTCGAACCCAGAGTCTCTGGTGGCACAGCTAGCACTGCGATGCAGTGCCCTAGACCACAGGCCTTGTTCTTGTAGTTTTTATTGAAAAATATCTTGAAATTCTCGGAACAATTTGAGAACATGACTTTAAATGGAACCACGAGGAAACCTGTGGGAAACGTTTTGCTGAAGTACTGAAATTCCCACAGAAGAACGTTGTTTCTTAACGTTCTTGAAACAATTTGACAGCATTCCCAATGTCAAAACAGTTGGAGAAAGCGCCTAGACCGTTGCCAAAATTGAAATGAAATGTAACCATGTTTGAACTTTTAATCAAACGTTCTGTTAAAGTAATGAAAGATAAAATAATATTTTTTAAATGTGCTGAGAATGTTCCAAAGCAAGCAATTATCCTGAACCATTCCTAGAAAGTTGTGGGATGGTTGTTTGCAAAATAACCATAGAACAACCACGCTCTTAACAATCTCTAAGAAACATATGGTTCTGAGAACTTTATGTGCTAGCTTGGGTACTGTGTATCAGCTATTACACATAAAATATATAGGTACATATATCAACAGTATATTATATCAAATGTAGAATCAGTTTCATGCTGTATATATTGCATTTTGTGTAGACAGCAGTATCATTCAACTCCTCATCTGACAAGTTAACAAATTTATACTGAACAAAAATATAAATGCCACATGGAACAATTTCAAAGATTTTACTGAGTTACAGTTCATATGAGGAAATCTGTCAATTGAAATAAATTAATTAGGCCCTAATCTATGGATTTCACATGATTGGGAATACAGATATGCATCTGTTGGTCAAAGATACCTTATAAAAAATGCTCCTCAAAATGCCCCTCAGGATCTCGTCACGGTATTTATGTGCATTCAAACTGCAAAAACTAAAATACAATTGTGTTCGTTGTCCGTAGCTTATGTCTGCCCATACCATAACCCCACCGCCACCATGGGCACTCTGTTCATAACATTGATATCAGCAAACCGCTCTCCCACACGATGCAATACACGTGGTCTGCAGTTGTGAGGCCGGTTGGAAGTACTACCAAATTCTCTAAAACGGCATTGGAGATGGCTTATGGTAGAGAAATGAACATTAAATTATCTGGCAACAGCTCTGGTGGACATTCCTGCAGTCAGCATCTATTGTACGCTCCCTCAAAAGTTGAGACATCTGTGGCATTGTGTTATGTGAAAAAAATGCACATTTTACAGTGGCCTTTTATTGTCCCCAGCACAAGGTGCACCTGTATAATGATCATGCTGTTTAATCAGCTTCTTGATATGCCACACCTCTCAGGTGGATGGATTATCTTGGCAACGGAGGTATGCTCAGTAACAGGGATTTAAAAAATTTGTGCACAACATTTGAGAGGAATAAGCTTTTTGTGCTTATAGAACATTTCTGGGATCTTTTATTTCAACTCATGACACATGGGACAAACACTTTATATGGGTTTATATTTTTGTTCAGTGTATATTGAGCAGATTCTTAGGAATCTGATAGTATCTGTATTTAGATACAGACTGGGAGTGAGTCAGACAGAGGAACAGACGGAGATAGTCAGGTGAGTTGTGTTACGAGAGAGGCCTTACAACCGACGTGCCCCCGCTGGTATGTACTCTCTGGTCATGAGTCCTGGTCCCTTGAACCTCTTTAAACATGAGCCAAAACCTTGAACCCTCTGCCGTCTATTCAACAGGCGAAACCTTCAGGCCCAAAAGAACCCCTTGACACAACTGTGCTACTCGTTGAAAGTCAATCCATTGAAAGACAATCTATTTGCGTTAAATTCTAGGTAAGGGATTAATGATTGGGAAGTTTTCGATTTTGATAGACCATATTTGCAAGAAGCACATAGTATTGAATGGTGGTTATACCCGGCATTCACTCACACAAAGCACATTTCTCTCTGTTCCATTGCCGAAGCATTTATCTCAAGGAAGTAACACTTTTGTATACACTTACCTAGATTCAGTATATGTGGCCCATGCCATGCGGGAACCAAACCAAGAACTCTGGTGTTGGAAGGATGCACAACACTCCAAGTAACGGAACCAATTTGAACAAAGCTCATAAATCAATTTTGTCTTGACATTGTTGTCTTCCTGGCCTGGTCCCAGATCTGTTTGTGCTGTCTTACCAACTCCTATGATCCCTGTCATGCTGGGACAGCACAAACAGATCTGGGACCAGGTTACAGTCATCCTGCGATAACTAAGGAAAAATGTTAGCTCTATTGGATGGCTCATCTGTCTCCCCGTTGTCTTGTCATGGTCTTATCTCATCTCTCTTCTCCTGCCTTTCCAGATCATTGAGGCGGACTACAATGCTACATGGGTGCACCGGTATGGAGAGCCCATTCCCACCGCTACACTCACCACTCTGTGGTCCCTGTCGGTGGCCATCTTCTCTATAGGAGGCATGATCTCTTCCTTCTGTGTGGGCGTCATCTCAGAATGGCTGGGCAGGTAGGGGAGATGATACACTCAGACACGAGAAAGCGGACTCACAGACACGCATGCACACGCTAGGGTGACCACATTAAAAACCTCAAAATGCGGGACAACAGGATGATTTTGCAGGACATTAACTGGACGGTGTTGCTTACATGAATGAAACATTTGGCAGCATTTGCATATGCACAGTAGGGGATTTAGGTATGGGCAACATGGGCAGCCACCCGGGGGGGCAGCAAGATGGTGAATTTGACATTTGCGCGACCGGTTTTCTATTGCTCGTTTGTACATCACGTCAATGATATCATGTCACCGTGTGGGACTGTGGGTCAATTAACCTTGTCGGAGTGGGCGCCCTGATTCTAGTTTGTGAGCTACTGCCTGGAAAGGTCTCCCACTCAGAAGTACAAGATGGGGAGGTGGGCAGGGGTAGGTTGACCTCAGGTCTACCCACTGGAAGCCCGAGGTAGGGGGAGCGGCGGCATCTATCAGATTGCGCACCTCTAACTTTGTACAGTACTAATGCAATGAGTAAAATCAGTCACGCTATGAAATGATACCAAATGAACCACAATTCATTCATAAAACTGCAAATATATAGTTTCACAGACATATTGTTACATTTTTTTCTGGTTTGTGCAAAATCATTAAGAATAATATAAAACCAGTCTGCA
Source organism: Oncorhynchus gorbuscha (assembly GCF_021184085.1). Taxonomy (NCBI): domain Eukaryota; kingdom Metazoa; phylum Chordata; class Actinopteri; order Salmoniformes; family Salmonidae; genus Oncorhynchus; species Oncorhynchus gorbuscha. The sequence goes on along the minus strand of NC_060193.1, from coordinate 27,202,832 downwards.
CACCACCAAGGTGAATTGGTTTAGTCTTGACTCTAGGTTGACAGTGTTGGGGGATGGGTAATGTAGTCTCGACTCTTGGTTAACAGTGTTGGGGGATGGGTAATGTAGTCTCGACTCTTGGTTAACAGTGTTGGGGGATGGGTAATGTAGTCTCGACTCTTGGTTGACAGTGTTGGGGGATGGGTAATGTAGTCTCGACTCTTGGTTAACAGTGTTGGGGGATGGGTAATGTAGTCTCGACTCTTAGTTAACAGTGTTGGGGGATGGGTAATGTATTGATGCTCGAGTGCCAAATCAACACAAATGGACAAGAAAAGGTCTAAGCCATCAGGTGCCCAGTTTAGGAAAAAGAGGAAAGAAGAAGAGGAGAAACGTACAAAAGATAAAGGTTTGCAGCTATGTCATCTCTTTATGAGTATAATAACATTTATGTTTGTTAGCCTATGTTACTATGTTGCTTGCTTTGCTATTTTTATTTATTTAACCAGGCAAGTCAGTTAAGAACAAATTATTATTTACAATGACAGCCTAGGAACAGTGGGTTAACTGCCTGTTCAGGGGCAGAACGACAGATTTTTACCTTGTCAGCTCAGGGATTCGATCTAGCAACCATTCGGTTACTGGCCCAACGCTCTAACCAGTTGGCTACCTGCCACCCCTATTACACATAGGGGGACAATATTCCGTTTTCTGTCCAACTAGCTTAGATAACATTGGATATAATTTCACACAATTTCATCATGATTATGTGTGTAGCCTGCAGAAGAACGATTACAACCTAACTAGCACATTATTGATTTGGTTAACTTTCATTGTGGTGACATCATAAAGGTTTTCTGTGATTGTATTGACTAGGTCCTGAGCTCAGTAAGGGGAATTTCCAATGTAGGCTAACTTAAAATATATTATGCTGATATTTTGTATCTTTTGTGATATATTGAGCCTTAAGGGGGTGTCTTATGCCTAGAATTAGACAAGGAGGTTGTATGGTTCATTTGGTTCCTATTCTGAAAGTTTGATCAATTGTGCATAATGACATGTATATTTAATTGTGCAACAAATGTATTTAGGGTGTCAGACTCATATACTGTATTTCAATGCAAATTCAGGGGCACTTCTGAAATATTTTGGAGCACCCTCTGGCACTGGCCAGAATGAGGAGGCATCTCTACCTCCTCAGCCACACAGGCCTCTTCAGAAATGATCTCAGAGCCTCAAGATGAGGAGCCATCCACCTCCTCAGCCACACAGGTGTCTTCACAAATGTTGTCTGAGACTGAGGATAAAGACCCATTTGCTTCCACTTCTCCCCAACAGGATTCTGCAGGATTCTTCAGGTGTGTGTGGGTACACGTACATGTGTTTATGTGTGCATACCTGTATAACATAAGCAAAATCAATAATTTCCCTTTGCCAAGTTTTAAGTTTCCATTTTGTTGGTAACAATGCTGATTTTATCATTACTGGGTATGTATGTGGGATGTTCCACCAGTATAAATTCTGTGAATAACGTGTGTAAACTAATGTCCATGTGCTCTCCATTAGAAATGCCTGTAGCAGCATCCCCACCAAATCCTGCTGCTGAGGATGAACCACTGTCTACAGACCCTGCTGCTGAGGATGAACCACTGTCTACAGACCCTGCTGCTGAGGATGAACCACTGTCTACAGACCCTGCTACTGAGGATGAACCACTGTCTACAGACCCTGCTACTGAGGATGAACCACTGTCTACAGACCCTGCTACTGAGGATGAACCACTGTCTACAGACCCTGCTGCTGAGGATGAACCACTGTCTACAGACCCTGCTGCTGAGGATGAACCACTGTCTACAGACCCTGCTGCTGAGGATAAACCCCTGTCTACAGACCCTGATGCTGAGGATGAACCACTGTCTACAGACCCTGCTGCTGAGGATGAACCACTGTCTACAGACCCTACTGCTGAGGATGAACCACTGTCTACAGACCCTGCTGCTGAGGATGAACCACTGTCTACAGGCCCTGTCTACAGACCATGCTATTGAGGATGAACCACTGTCTACAGACCCTGCTGCTGAGGATGAACCACTGTCTACAGACCCTGCTGCTGAGGATGAAACACTGTCTACAGACCCTGCTGCTGAGGATGAACCATTGTCTACAGACCCTACTGACTGGCCTTCAGCTCTCTCTGACAGAATTCGGACACAACTAGTTTGCAGAGGACAAAGTGAGGTACCACCTAACTTTGCTTTCCCAAGGAATGAGAGTGATAGAATAAGTTGCACCAGTATTTCAGGAAGACTTTGGTGAGTGTTGAAAAAATCCCTAGAAGTTGGTTGGTGTATTCTGAAAGAAACAACAGCCTCTTCTGCTTCTGCTGCAAACTCTTTTCTAGGAAGAAAATGTATTTAGCAAACTCATGTTTGACAGACTGGAAACATGCAAGTTCTTTGCTGACTTCATACGGCAGCAGTCCAGAACACCAAAACTGCATGAAAACATGGAAAGAACTGGCAATGAGGATCACGAAAGGGGAAACAATTGATAAGCACGAGATGGCACTTATGGAGGCTGAGAGGATGAGATGGAGAGAGGTGTTGACACATCTGACTGCTATTGTGCATTCTCTGGCAATTAGAAATCTGGCACTAAGGGGACCCACAGAAACACTGTACTCTCCATCAAATGGAAATATCCTCAAAGAGGTTGAACTGATGGCACAATTTGATCCAGTCATGAAAGAGAACCTTAACCGTGTCCAAAAAGGGACTTCAAGTCACACCACCTTGGCCACCAAATACAGAATGAACTCATTGATTTGTTGAGCAGCATTTCAATAATGGTGAGTGACATCAAGCTGGCAAAATGACTCTCTATCATTCTAGATTGCACCTCAGATGTCAGCCACACTGAACAGTTGTCAGTTGTGATTAGAATTGTGTCCCTGAAGGAGGATCCCCAGATAAAGGAACGTTTTACGGGAGTTTTGGAGGCAGAGGAGTCCACGGGCCAACGTTTGGCATCCCTGATTCTCAAAAGATTAGCTAAAAATTCATTTTGAGGACTGCAGAGGACAGTCTTATGATAATGGGGCCAACGTGAAAGGCAAAAACAAAGGTGCCCAAGCCAGACTCCTGGAAATGAATCCAAGAGGTCTATTTGTGCCATGTGGGGCTCACACATTGAACCTGGTTGTGGCTGATGCTGCTAAAAGTTCTGTCGATGCCACAGGTTACTTTGGCATCTTACACAAACAGTCACCTTGTTCTCAACCTCCACAAAGCGATGGGCCATCCTGAAAAACAACATGTGGACATCACATTGAAGATGTGGACTGAGACAAGGTGGGAAAGTAAAGTTAAGAGTGTCGAGCCACTGAGGTTTCAGGCAGCAGCGGTGAGACAGGCGGGGAATCAAACCAAAGAGTCTGTGATAAAGATTGAGGCCCAGTCCTTGTCAGAGGAGGTGGGATCATACTGCTTCAGCATCTAAATAGTGGTGTGGTGTGACATCTTGAGCCAGATCCAACATGTGAGCAAGCTGATGCCGTCTCCCAGTGTGCGTGTGGATGTTGCAGTCAGTCGTCTCAGAAAGACAGAGAGAGGTCTCAGCAACTACAAAGCATCAGGCTTTATGACTGCACAAACTTCAGCCAAGGATATTTGCGAGGGTATGAATGTAGAGGCAGAAAAGACTGAGGTCCACAAACAGTCAATTTTCATACGAATCATTTGATGAGCCTTTGAGTGACACCTTGAAGAAGCTGGATGTGACATTTTTCAATGTCGTTGTTGATGTTGCAACAGCCCTTCGGGAAAAATTGTACACGTTGGAAAATGTGGGAGAGAAGTTTGGAGTGCTGTCAACCTTCCAAAGTTTCTCAAATGAGGATCTGACAGAACAATGTGAGGCCCTTAGTATGACACTGCACTATAAAGAACACTCAGACTTGGACGGCAGAGAGCTTGCACAGGAACTGAAGAACTTGCCTGACTTGCCATCAAAGACCATGACCCTGCTTGAGCTGCTGATATTTATTTATACACGATAGGGAGCTCTCAGAAATGTATCCAAATTTGTGGACCGCTCTCAGAATTTGTCTTACTCTTCCATTGACCGTAGCTGAAGCAGAGAGGAGCTTTTCAAAGCTGAAGCTCATCAAATCCTACCTGAGGTCCACCATGTCACAGGAACGCCTTAGTGGTCTTGCTGTCATCAGTATTAACCATGCAATTGCTGGGAATATTTCTTATGACAATGTAATTGATGACTTTGCATCAAGGAAGGCAAGAAAGGTAAGGGTTTAGATGGCAGTTGTGGAAGTTGTGTTTCTTGTTTGAAGTGCAATACTGGAATAATCAGGTTATCTTCTTTACAAGTGTGTTATTCTATTTGTGTATTTATGTGATATAGGATTTGTGCAATTTCAATTTATTTGTGTGTTTTTTGTTAGCAATAGTTCTCTCTCTTTCACTCCTTTCTCTTTTCTCTTCTCTCTGAGAACCTGAGCCCTAGGACCATGCCTCAAGGCTACCTGGCCTGATGACTTCTTGCTGTCCCCAGTCCACCTGGTCGTGCTGCTGCTCCAGTTTCTACTGTTCTGCCTGTGGCTATGGAACCCTGACCTGTTCACAGGACGTGCTACCTTGTCCCGGACCTGCTGTTTTCGACTCTCTCTCTCTACCGCACCTGCTGTCTCTAACTCTGAATGATCGGCTATGAAAAGCCAACTGACATTTACTCCTGAGGTGCTGACCTGTTGCACCCTCTACAACCACTATGATTATTATTATTTGATCCTGCTGGTCATCTATGACCGTTTGAACATCTTGGCCATGTTCTGTTATAATCTCCACCCGGCACAGCCAGAAGAGGACTGGCCACCCCTCAGTGCCTGGTTCCTCTCTAGGTTTCTTCCTAGATTCCTGCCTTTCTAGGGAGTTTTTCCTAGCCACCGTGCTTCTACATCTGCATTGCTTGCTGTTTGGGGTTTTAGGCTGGATTTCTTTATAGCACTTTGTGACATCGGCTGATGTAAAAAGGGCTTTATAAATACATTTGACTTATTGATTGATTGATAGTGTAATAATTTGATTCTCTTTGTATTTATACAATTTGTTTATATTTGTCTTTTTTTATATTTACGAGTCTTCTTTTTTATATATTATTTTACATTTATATAGTTTTAAATGTTAGGATTATTTATGTGTGTTGTTTCAAATGTCGGAATAAAAATTACAGGTTGTGCAGAATGGTCCATTTTTTTGGCGGGGGCGCTGAAGGGAGCCATACATACTAGAACCGCCAATGCGTATGCATTTAGATCTTCTTGAATGACTGTTTCGTGAGCAAATTAAAGCAGATGGTCTTAAACTATATAGCCTCTCTGTATTTTGTTTCAATCAATGCACATGCGGCCTAGCGGCGCGTGCTGTTGACTTTTTGCCGCATTATATTTTTTGTGGGGACTATTCTGCTAACCATCTTAAAATCTCATAAGAAACTAGTGGTGTTTTTGTGTAACAGTAACCTTATACTGTGTTATTATATTTTGTTATGTTGTGTAGAATACTAATGAATCATTACGGGAACTTCCAATACATTCATTCAGCTTTTCTATAACTTTACTAAACCAGCACCATTGTGAGAAGTGGCGGAGCGATGTTCCGGTGTTCTCTGGCAGCACTACACCCACAGATATCAATTTTTGCTACACCCCTGCAGTCCGCAGCACCGAACGAGCAATTGAAGCGAAGCCAATTATTTTCCCTTGCACAAAAGTTGGTGATGCAGAACTGAGAAACCACACGTGTGGTTGTTTTATGAAAATCTGTTTATATTTGGTTGGACTCGTGGAATGTAAAACAGTTCAAATGAAATTGAGAAAAGTACTGCAAATATGTTGAATGAGCAACTAATGGGCACGGAGAGCCTCACACGTTTGACGAAATTACCTTATATATTTCAGTCTAATATGGCTAAAAAGCACGCCAAACTGTCCTCTCCCAATTTAGCCGGAATTTATTCCGAAAGGATTTGAAAAACATTGGTTGACTATAGGCCTATATGACGTTGGCCTACGTCTCGTCTTACAATGCGCAAAATATCAGATCTAAACGATTGGAGAAGTTAAGCTTAGGCCATAACATCATTATGATATATATGCATATATTTTCATAAGCGCAACGTGACTGAAAGAGACAGGTTTGGAATATCTGATTTTAAATAAGGGACAAAGATACATAAAATAAAATAAAAAGTGGATTTGTCGCTCTGGATAAGAGCGTCTGCTAAATGACTTAAATGTAAATGTTGATAAAATGCGGGACATGATTGTTTGGTTGCGGGACAAAGGGCACAAATGCGGGACAGTTCCACACAGTCAGTCAGATCCCACATGATTCCCTATAGATAGTGTCAGTCAGATCCCGCATGATTCCCTATAGATAGTGTCAGTCAGTCAGATCCAACATGGTTCCCTATAGATAGTGTCAGTCAGCTAGATCCCACATGGTTCCCTATAGATCGTGTCAGTCAGATCCAACATGGTTCCCTATAGATAGTGTCAGTCAGCTAGATCCCACATGGTTCCCTATAGATAGTGTCAGTCAGTCAGATCCAACATGGTTCCCTATAGATAGTGTCAGTCAGCTAGATCCCACATGGTTCCCTATAGATAGTGTCAGTCAGCTAGATCCCACATGATTCCCTATAGATAGTGTCAGTCAGATCCAACATGGTTCCCTATAGATAGTGTCAGTTAGATCCAACATGGTTCCCTATAGATAGTGTCAGTCAGTTAGATCCAACATGGTTCCCTATAGATAGTGTCAGTTAGATCCAACATGGTTCCCTATAGATAGTGTCAGTTAGATCCAACATGGTTCCCTATAGATAGTGTCAGTCAGCTAGATCCCACATGGTTCCCTATAGATAGTGTCAGTCAGCTAGATCCCACATGATTCCCTATAGATAGTGTCCGTTAGATCCCACATGGTTCCCTATAGATAGTTTCAGTCAGTTAGATCCAACATGGTTCCCTATAGATAGTGTCAGTCAGATCCAACATGGTTCCCTATAGATAGTGTCAGTTAGATCCAACATGGTTCCCTATAGATAGTGTCAGTCAGTTAGATCCAACATGGTTCCCTATAGATAGTGTCAGTCAGATCCAACATGGTTCCCTATAGATAGTGTCAGTTAGATCCAACATGGTTCCCTATAGATAGTGTCCGTTAGATCCCACATGGTTCCCTATAGATAGTTTCAGTCAGTTAGATCCAACATGGTTCCCTATAGATAGTGTCAGTCAGATCCAACATGGTTCCCTATAGATAGTGTCAGTCAGCTAGATCCCACATGGTTCCCTATAGATAGTGTCAGTCAGCTAGATCCCACATGGTTCCCTATAGATAGTGTCAGTCAGATCCAACATGGTTCCCTATAGATAGTGTCAGTCAGATCCAACATGGTTCCCTATAGATAGTGTCAGTCAGCTAGATCCCACATGGTTCCCTATAGATCGTGTCAGTCAGATCCAACATGGTTCCCTATAGATAGTGTCAGTCAGATCCAACATGGTTCCCTATAGATAGTGTCAGTCAGATCCAACATGGTTCCCTATAGATAGTGTCAGTCAGATCCAACATGGTTCCCTATAGATAGTGTCAGTCAGATCCAACATGGTTCCCTATAGATAGTGTCAGTCAGATCCAACATGGTTCCCTATAGATAGTGTCAGTCAGCTAGATCCCACATGATTCCCTATAGATAGTGTCAGTCAGATCCCGCATGATTCCCTATAGATAGTGTCAGTCAGCTAGATCCAACATGGTTCCCTATAGATAGTGTCAGTCAGCTAGATCCCACATGGTTCCCTATAGATAGTGTCAGTCAAATCCAACATGGTTCCCTATAGATAGTGTCAGTTAGATCCCACATGGTTCCCTATAGATAGTGTCAGTCAGCTAGATCCCACATGGTTCCCTATAGATAGTGTCAGTCAAATCCAACATGGTTCCCTATAGATAGTGTCAGTTAGATCCCACATGGTTCCCTATAGATAGTGTCAGTCAGTTAGATCCAACATGGTTCCCTATAGATAGTGTCAGTCAGATCCAACATGGTTCCCTATAGATAGTGTCAGTCAGCTAGATCCCACATGGTTCCCTATAGATAGTGTCAGTCAGTCAGATCCAACATGGTTCCCTATAGATAGTGTCAGTCAGATCCAACATGGTTCCCTATAGATAGTGTCAGTCAGTCAGATCCAACATGGTTCCCTATAGATAGTGTCAGTCAGATCCAACATGGTTCCCTATAGATAGTGTCAGTCAGCTAGATCCCACATGGTTCCCTATAGATCGTGTCAGTCAGATCCAACATGGTTCCCTATAGATAGTGTCAGTCAGTCAGATCCAACATGGTTCCCTATAGATAGTGTCAGTCAGATCCAACATGGTTCCCTATAGATAGTGTCAGTCCAACATGGTTCCCTAGATAGTGTCAGTCAGATCCAACATGGTTCCCTAGATAGATAGTGGTTCCCTATAGATCAGTCAGATCCAACATTTCCCTATAGATAGTGTCAGTCAGCTAGATCCCACATGGTTCCCTATAGATAGTGTCAGTCAGAGATCCAACATGGTTCCCTATAGATAGTGTCAGTCAGCTAGATCCCACATGATTCCCTATAGATAGTGTCAGTCAGATCCCGCATGATTCCCTATAGATAGTGTCAGTCAAATCCAACATGGTTCCCTATAGATAGTGTCAGTCAGATCCAACATGGTTCCCTATAGATAGTGTCAGTCAAATCCAACATGGTTCCCTATAGATAGTGTCAGTCAGATCCAACATGGTTCCCTATAGATAGTGTCAGTCAGCTAGATCCCACATGGTTCCCTATAGATAGTGTCAGTCAGATCCAACATGGTTCCCTATAGATAGTGTCAGTCAGATCCAACATGGTTCCCTATAGATAGTGTCAGTCAGCTAGATCCCACATGGTTCCCTATAGATCGTGTCAGTCAGATCCAACATGGTTCCCTATAGATAGTGTCAGTCAGCTAGATCCCACATGGTTCCCTATAGATAGTGTCAGTCAGATCCAACATGGTTCCCTATAGATAGTGTCAGTCAGCTAGATCCCACATGGTTCCCTATAGATAGTGTCAGTCAGTTAGATCCCACATGGTTCCCTATAGATAGTGTCAGTCAGTCAGATCCAACATGGTTCCCTATAGATAGTGTCAGTCAGCTAGATCCCACATGATTCCCTATAGATAGTGTCAGTCAGATCCCGCATGATTCCCTATAGATAGTGTCAGTCAAATCCAACATGGTTCCCTATAGATAGTGTCAGTTAGATCCCACATGGTTCCCTATAGATAGTGTCAGTCAGTTAGATCCAACATGGTTCCCTATAGATAGTGTCAGTCAGATCCAACATGGTTCCCTATAGATAGTGTCAGTCAGATCCAACATGGTTCCCTATAGATAGTGTCAGTTAGATCCCACATGGTTCCCTATAGATAGTGTCAGTCAGTTAGATCCAACATGGTTCCCTATTTTCGGTTTGTCTCATCATGGTCTGACAAACACCGCTTTGGCTCAGCCACTTTCCACCGCTGTCATTGAAGGTCGACAGGCGGATGCGGTGGGTTGAGACGCAGTACGTGCTAAATCTGTTAGCTCCAGTTTAAATTGACGGATTTTGATGGAGAGTTAATTATTATGTTACTTAGATTGACGCACGGGTGACTCTTAAAGGAGTGACAATAGCTGTTCCTTGTAGAAACAAAATATTTTCCTTATGACAATTTGTAACAGTGTCTGTTTTGTGGTGTAAGTCTGCCATCTAGAGGATACATTATAGAACAGTCGAAGGCCGAAAAACCACAATTATAAAGTGTTTCTGTAAATTATGACTACTAATAATATTAAAACGTATTTATTCCTTTGTACTCTGTCAGGAGGAAAGCCATGCTCATAAACAACTTGTTTGCCTTCATCGGAGGAGGTTTGATGGGCATGGCCAAAATCAGCCGGTCCTTTGAGATGATGATCCTGGGACGCTTCGTCATCGGTGCATACTGTGGTGAGCACTCATCCTGTAGACTTAAATTATACTTTTCAGTGGTGCAGTAGATAGCCTATATTATTTTCTATGAATAGTACTGAAATTCCAATAACCGGTGAAATAGTTCATAGGAATCACTATCGCTGCTCATTTTGTTTTGTCTCCAGACCTTGGCATACCAGTTTCTGAACCTTAGCCTAATGATCTTTCCTCCAGGGTTGGCATCAGGGCTAGTGCCCATGTATGTGGGCGAGATAGCGCCTACAAGTCTGCGAGGTGCTTTGGGCACGCTCCACCAGTTGGCGATCGTCACAGGGATTCTCATAGCACAGGTACAGAAGCTGAGCTTGCACAATGTATTTAACAACATGACAGTGAATTTTGTTTGTTCTACACAATATATTACTATCTGAACCTGCATTAATGTTCTCTCTCATGCACGCTCTCTCTCCTATCTTCATCACTCTTCTCTTTCCTTTCCTCTCTCGCTTTCCCTCTCTCTTTCCCCCCTCGTCCCTAGGTCCTAGGTCTGGAGTCTTTGCTGGGCAGTGAGGAGTTGTGGCCAGTGCTGGTGGGTATGACCGTTCTGCCCACTGTCCTGCAGATGGTGCTGCTGCCCTTCTGCCCCGAGAGCCCCCGCTTTCTCTACATAATCCGCTGCCAGGAGCACCACGCCAAGAGCGGTGAGGATCAAGTCACGACCGGCCACGTCCCAACACTTTCTAGTGGCCTCCTTTCCTCCCTTATCTCCTTTCCTATTTTTGATTGATTGGAGAGGACTACAAGTAGATCAGGAGCAGGGATTGAATTACAAACACACCCCAAAACCCATCCGAAGTTCTCTGCTCAGCGTGACTCTCTTTCCCACTCTTCACCAGGCTTGAGGAGGCTGACCGGAAGGCAGGAGGTGGGGGATATGCTGGCGGAGATGAAGGAGGAGAAGAGGAGGATGGACATGGAGAGGAAGGTGTCCATCGCAGAGCTCTTCCGCTCCCCCATGTACCGGCAGCCCATCATCATCGCCATCCTGCTGCAGCTCTCACAACAGCTCTCTGGGGTCAACGCTGTGAGTACTAGAGAGGGCAGGGGAGTGCAGTAGGTGTGTGTATCACCTGATGATGAGTATTTTCAAATACATTCTATATCTGGAGTCCTTAGATTTCATCAAACAGTGAAAGAATGACAAAGAAACACATTTACATTGGGATCATTGCTTCAAGCTTGACCCCATTCCATGACCAACCATCCTCTTATCTTCTCTCCAGATCTTCTACTACTCCACCAGTATTTTCCAGAAGGCAGGGGTCCAGAGCCCCGTCTACGCCACTATAGGAGCCGGCGTGGTCAACTGTGCCTTCACCGTGGTCTCGGTACACAAGCAGGCCCTGTTTCCAGGCACCTCCATTACTGTTGAACACGTACACCTTTATCACTGAACAAACAAGATAACGAAGTGGGTCGACCCAACCTTAATCTCGTTCCCAGACACTCCCGCTCACATGCGCAGAGTCTAGTGAACCAACAATTCAAACTTGGCCTTCCTGAGCCAATACAGAACGGAAGAAACTCCCAACTTAATCTACCAATTAATCATCTCCCAGAACACCTTGCCCCTTCTCTGTACATGTCTTGTGCAACTCTGTTTACGGTGCCACGCCTCACAGTCTTGTGATTCACTAAAATGAAATTATGATAAATACCTTACTTATAGCAAGGTCACTCTAGGAATTCTATAGGTCACTCCCACTAAGGCCAACTTTAAATCGTTGATGTCCCAGGTTTATATGCGCTGTGGGATGAGGTTATCCCAATCTAGGGCTCTATTCAATCCATACCGTGGAAGTTACAGTTACAAAGTTGGGTATATTTAAAGGTCAATGTTCCCACGTTAGTGGAGTCTGCATTCACGATAAACACTGCATATGTTGGCTCAATCCTAAATTACCTTTACATTTATATTGTACAATCTGTAACGCTTCAGATAGAATAGAGCCTTTAGTCTTTCTGCCTTCATCCAAAAAGGTCAGATTTGTTGATTCATTTATTGATTGTCTTGGCTGGGTTGAGGGTTGACCTTTGATTTTAAAAATGAAAACACCTCTTTAAATCATCAGCTTCACTTTTATGTTTGTATTCTGTAGAGAAAGCTCCCACTTACAATAGTCTTTATCCATGACCAAACCAGACTGGAGAATGCCTTAGACCAGTGGTTCGCAAACCTCTCCTCGGGGACCCCAGACATTTCACAATTTTGTTGTAGCCCTGAACTAGCTCACCTGATTAACCTATTCAAGGTCTTGATGATTAGTTAACAAGTCGAATCAGGTGCAAGAAACATGGAATGGCTGGGGGTCCCAGAGTAGAGGTTTGAGACAAACGCCAGTTGGAAAGGTTCGGTCAGAATCATCTGCTAAGTTTTGTCTCAATTAGAAATGAGTGAACATGATTCAGGCCCGTTGTTACCTGTTTGTCATCTTGCTCTCGTCCAATCAACAGCTCTTCCTGGTGGAGAGGACGGGACGCCGGACGCTACACATGCTGGGGCTGTCCGGAATGTGCGGCTGTGCTATTGTCATGACGATAGCTCTTGCCTTATTGGTCAGTCCTTAATGAATAGCAACAAACTCATTAGCCCATTCACGGAATCATGTACCCATAGAAATAAAATACTAGAAGGGGCGCCCCATTCAAAACAGAGGCCATAATGGGTGGTATGGCTATTTCTATTCATGTACCTCTGGCTGAACCATCACCACCTTTCCCTTGGCAGGACAGTGTTCCCTGGATGAGCTACATCAGCATGCTGGCAATCTTTGGCTTCGTGGCCTTCTTTGAGGTGGGGCCTGGCCCCATCCCCTGGTTCTTCGTGGCTGAGCTCTTCTCCCAAGGCCCCAGGCCCGCTGCGATGGCCGTGGCCGGATTCTCCAACTGGACGGCCAACTTCATTATTGGTTTTGGCTTCCAGTATCTTGCTGTAAGTGATCACTTTGTGTGTTTGTTTTTTTGACCAGGAACCTTCATTTAGGACTTTAGTATTGGTTTTAATGATAGGCGAAGCTGACATACTCTGGATTGGATGGTGTCTTGACAGACATGGACTGATGAGTAAATGTCTTCTCAATGATACACTAATGAATATATGCCCCCCTCCCCCTCTCGCTCCACAGGAGCTTTGTGGGCCTTATGTCTTCCTCATCTTTGCAGTCCTCCTGGTCTTCTTCCTCATCTTCACCTTCTTCCGGGTGCCGGAGACACGGGGCAAGACGTTCGACCAGATCTCCGCCTCCTTCAGCCAGCACCCACCCGCCATGATGGACCTGGACATGGAGCTGGGCAAGCGGAGTACAGAGCTGGACTACCTGGGGGGGGAGGGAAGCCTTGACTAATGGGGTCCCATGGGGGAACTGGGGAGGGCAGGCTGAGGAGGCCAGACGGACTCTTGGTTAGGCAGGGAAACTCAGAGGGATACAACTGGGTACTAAGGGGTGGGCTTGGGCCTAATTCAAACTTCCTTTGAGTTGTGTCTAGGCATATCGAGCAAGGTTGGCGTGTGGGTCAAGGGTTAGGGAGGTGGAATGGATTTGGAACTGGGCCCTTAGTTGGGAAATGGAGTTTGAGGGAGATATGTTGACAGGAACGGGTTGCTCGAGGAAAAGGCTGTGCAACATTAAAGCATTGCACCAACTTAACATACCCCAGAAAGGGTGGCGGGTGAGTGATTTTTATTACCAGGGCAACCCATAATGGGTGATAGAGGGGATGATCAGGAACAAGAATAAGGTTCCTGAACTTTGAGGCATTACCCCCGCCCGGGTGTACATATGCTGATGGGGGATGGAGATTTGATTGAGAGACTGCGCACAGATGTTCTATGGAGAGAGGTATTCCTGCACTTTATATACAAAAATGTCAGCAGTTTTCAGATTGATAGCTGGTTACAATAACAGCTAGTGTGGAAACCCATGTACATTTTTAGTGAGCAAAGCTATGGTGTTGTGGCATTGAGTGATTTATTTCCAAGTTACTGTAAGTTTGTCTCAGTGGGCTAACCAGTCTACCGCTAGCAACCCACTTCCTCTTTGGAAGTGTCCCTAAACTTGATTTCACAAGATGGACAGCTTTAACATGACTCATTGCACAGCCTACAGAGAAGTTACTTTTAATGAGCAAATCATGTATTTAGTACTTAAATGTATATAGCGTGCTGGTTTGAGTGAAAAAAACAAAATGGTACAAGGGTCTTCAAATACTCAAACTTTACCCACTCCAATATGAGTATGTCTTTGGTT